>NC_132939.1:55713285-56023464 GCF_034638445.1 Ciconia boyciana | reverse complement strand
CCATGTACAGAACCAGTAATGCGGTGTTTTACAGATAAATAAAAAGAGCAGTCTATTGTACTCTTATGTCTAACAATGTAAATTAGATCTAATGTAACCGGAGATGAGAGTATATAAAGGAAAAGGATATCATGGGAGAGTTACAAGATTAACATACCACAAGAGAAACTCTAATGTAGTCCTGACTGGGAAGTGATTATGCAGAAGTTTGTTTCTTGTGTATTCAGATCATAAGTGCCTCTAACAACAGATGTGTACTTTGGTAAGCAGTGCAGAGCCAAATTAGGGGAGAATTACTGTGGTTCTATTTCATCACATCACCAAGAGAATTTTTTAATAACTTTCAGCTGCAGGGCTAAATTTTGCCCACAGAACCATCATTAGCCATACTTTTTTTTTTTTTCTTGTAACTGAAATTCATGCTATGAAAATTGAGGGAAGGTGTTCACCTGCAGGATTAGTAGCACTTTTGCGGGACTGTTAAATTTATTATAAGTGCTAACCTTGACTAGATGTTAATAAACTAAGAAAAGCTGAATTTGCCATTGTATTTTGTACGCTTATTCTGAAGTACTAACACGAGGATTTATGATTTACAGAAAAGGCTATGACATCCTATTCCATGAGGATGGGAAACCATGGGTTTCTTTTTGGAAGGATAATTTTATTTCCTTTTCATGTTTCTCACTGTAAAATTTCCTTTGTATATCCCAGAGAATTTCGTTTTACATCAGAAGTTCCAATACGACTTGATTACCACGGCAAGCATGTATCAATGGATCAGGTTTGTGTATAATGCTGATGCTGTAGAACAAAAAATTGACATTGTTTGTTTTGAGGTGTTTTCCCCCATGAGTTGGGGCATATTTTTATGCTCCCTACTCATTAGTGATGTGATCTTGAGAAATGCAGAATTTTTTTTTAATTTTTTTTATTTTTTTATTTTTTTTCCTTCTTAGTTTCAATAAAGCTTAACCTTGTTTTACTCTTAATTTGAAAACTAGGGGGTGGATCCTCCAGGTATGATTAACTCAGAATGAGGCTTGAAAGTCACATTTATCAACTCAGTGACTGGCTGGAAATCTTTCCACACAGCTGTGGTGCCCCTCAAAGGATGACACCACTATGTGATGCCAGAACTGTGCATTTTATTTTCTTCCTCATTAATGCCAGAATAAAATATTGTCTTTTTTTTTTTCCCCTCCTTGTTTCCTTCCCGTGCAGTCTAGTAATGTATGGGCTTCAGTGGCAATGGCAGAATCTAATACAGATTAGAAAAATGCTCATAGTTATTTTTAAAATATGTATTAGTTATCATACTGAGTTTACAGAGCAGTCCTCAAAAAATCCTGTTTGCACAACCAGATTTGGACTCTGTCATGGCAAATCAGTAAGAAAATATGGACAAGTAAAAGAAGCAACTTCTTGAATTTGCACTGCTGCCAAAGATATTAAAACATGAAACAGCAGCTTTAGAATGCCTGGAACACACTAATGCCAGAGCTATGTTTACAGAATTTGTTATATCTTAATATTTCTGAAGAAGTCCTCTTGTATCCCGATGTTTTTTCTTAGAGTAGCTGATTAAGCCAGACTCCATGTTTTGCAAGTTTTCATGTAACATAATTCATAGCTCTGTAACGACTAGCATTTGGGAGACTGGGGGAGAATCAGTTTAGACAGAAATACCTGCAATAAGAGTTGAGATGATGAAATGACTTCTTGCCTACAGATTGTACAGGATGAATAAACTCGTGTGATAAAAAAATATTTCACTTACAGGGGACACTAGCTGGGATTCTTATTGGGCTTGCTCAGTTAAACTGCTCAGAATTAAAGCTGAAGAGACTTTGTTACAGACATGGGTAAGTTTATCGAATTGTAGCTTAACATCAGTATTGCAAATTGAACAAGTTTATGGTGAATAACTGAATGTAGCAATCAAAAAGCAAATTCTCTGGTAAGATGCACTTCTAAAATGCAAGATATTTTTTAACCTTACAAATATTTGTTGATTCTAGTTTTTGTCAAATATATAGTGTTCAAGAAGAACATCTGTTTTCAGGACAGTATTTAATATATGTGCTAGTATTCGTGCTAAACTTTTAATTTTAGTTGTATGTTTACTTCCTTTTGAACAAGATGTGATTATGCAGTGTTGAACTTGTTTCATAAAGCCCATACACATGAAACACTTGGGTTAGCCAAAAGCAACAAAAGCTGACACTTGAAAACAGCCTTCCTTTTTTTAAAATGACATCTTTGTTTACTTCAATGAATAATGCATTTCTCTTATTAGGAATTGTATGTTTTTTAAAAAAATACTAATAATTTTATTTACTTCAGTTTATTAGGTGTGGATAAATTGTTCTCCTATGCCATCAGTGAATGGCTTAATGATATAAAGAAAAACCAGCTACCAGGAATTTTGGGAGGAGTAGGGCCTATGCATTCGCTAGTGCAGTTAGGTAAGTTAATTCTTATTTCTATTCAGGCACACGTGGAAGTTGTTTTAAACAAACAAAACTCAACAAAAAACCAGCCCCAAACAATGTTGACACTTGTTTTCACTTCCTCTCAAGGCATTCTGCTTATCTAATAGTACTTTCTAACTATGGTGTTCTGTCTTCATTTTCAGTCCAAGGTCTGAAAGACTTGGTGTGGTTACCAATAGAGCAGTACCGAAAGGATGGCCGTATTGTAAGAGGCTTTCAAAGAGGAGCAGCTTCTTTTGGTACTTCCACTGCAATGGCAGCGCTGGAGCTAACAAACAGAATGGTTCAGACTATACAGGTATAGTGTATTAATTCTGGAGTTAGACATAAAATGAGAAGTGTTGCTAGTAAGTGCTCTATATAAAGCTATACGTCAAATATATGTAAATCAAATATATAAAGCTATATCTCAATGCTATATATTTAAGGTTGGGAGCATGTCTTAAAGAACAAAAAAAAAGGCAGCTGTATAAATAGGAAAGCAGAGGCTGGGCAAAGCTTGCAGCAGTCTGTGAGGTAGCATCAAATGCAATGGTTAGAAAATTGTGTTAAAATATTGCTGAACACCCAAGCTGTTATGTTCCGTAATGTCTTTAATGTATTACAATGTACAGTTTAATACTAAAATACTCAGCTGCACTAAAAAATCACTAATATTGAGAAAGATGAGTTCTTCGCATATGTGTATTTTCCAGTAATAGATTCTTAACTTTTTAAAAATGTCAGCTGTGCATATTATAAAATCTGTGCTTATTAAAAAAAACAAAACAAAACCAAAAACCAAACAAAACCCAATACAAAAAAAAACCCACAAAAAAACCCAAAAAAAACAAAAAATCCCCCCAAACCCAAAACCAATACTAATTGTGTTGATGTACACGAAGTCTATAAACCTTTCTGGTTTTAACCCTAAAGTAATCTTGGATTAAAGTGTTAATAAGTTTATGTTCCTTAATGTAAAATACATAATGAAAATACACTTTTACCACCTAATTTTGCAAAAATTATAGATGTGCCTAAGCCTGAACATATATAGTAAAAAAACCAGTGGTATTATTCACGAGTGGAATTATGTGTATGCTTGTGTAAGAAAAATATACCGCTGATCAAATGTTTCAGTTTCTATCTTGAGCATTGTGCGCAGATTAGAGGATGCCTTTGAAGGAATAGCAATTAGGGGGGGAAAAATCCCTACCAAAACCTACAACATTAATTCCTTCATTATGGAACTTGATGTATAGTTCCAGCTGCTCCCATTCCAGAAGTTCTTGTACAAAACCTTAATCTGAGGTAAATGAATATTATTTGTGGAATTAAAATTCTTTTATGTCAATTATGTCATCCTGTTAGTAGCTTAAATTTGTGATCAGATGCTATAAGACTTTTATATATTTTGCATTCGCTCCTGATCTTCAGGCAGCTGCAGAAACTGCATATGACATGGTATCGCCAGGGCCTACTTTTATTGAAGCAAAAAAGATCAAACGATTCCCTCGCCATCGTTTAGCTCATCAGCCAGTAGACCTACGGGAAGGTGTAGCCAAGGCATACAGTGTAGTAAAAGAGGTGAGTGCAAAAGTAATTGTCCTTAACCAAACTTAAGAATTATTTCCTAAAACAGCAAATAAAATACCAGATGTTAGTTTCATCTGACCAAATGAAGAAGGAGATTTACGTTTTGAACAGGACTGTCTTCATCAGTAATCTTAAACCATCAGAACCTTGCATGGAAAAATCAGAGAAGCAGATATAAATGCAGATAAGTGTGAATAGGAGTTCAGAGTTCTACAGTTGTGAGGGTTTACAATTATTCTGAGACATGTAAACCTGATTTCCTGCCCTGTATTGTCCGTCCTTCCTTCCCTTCCTGCCCCATCTCCCCCACACCCCATTTACTATTAATTCTGAGGTTGTTAATTCTGAGTTTAAGCATAATGCTGGATTTAAAACAAGTGAAAGCTCTCTTTACCATGACAGTGTATTAAAAATTAGAATGCTGACCTGTTTTTATTGTACTTTTTGTATTGTACTTCCAGTTAGTTGCACCTGATACCATGTCTAGGAAGTCAGGTCTCAGCTGGGGAGTTTTCAGTGAATTCTGTCATTTTTTAATAGCTCACAGTACCCCACAGCTTCTTCCCTTATGCACAAGAAGAGCCACCAGAAGTTACATGAAATATTTTCATCTGTAAGTTCATAGTATTGTTATTTTAAGCCTCACTAGAACTAAATCATCTTTGTATCAGTATAGTTGTACTACAGTTATAATACAAATCACAAAGAAGATAAATGGTGAGCAGTTTAAGTTTCCCTTAGAATTAGGAGAGGTTGCTTTTTCTTTTTCAGTGTAACTAATTTCTGTTAATTTCTCAAAGGGGATTACGGACACAGCCCAAACCATCTATGAGACTGCTGCTCGTGAGCATGAAAACAGAGGAGTAACTGGAGCAGTAGGAGGAGTCCTCCGCCAAATTCCACCAACTGTGGTGAAACCTCTCATTGTTGCAACAGAGGCAACCTCAAATGTTCTAGGTGGAATGAGAAACCAGATCAGGCCAGATGTGCGTCAAGAAGAGTCTCAGAAATGGCGCCTTGGGGAGGACTGAGATTATAAATCTGGCTCAGCAGGCAGGCAGGCAGCAAGACCGGAAATGCAGAAGATTGTCCTGTTTGCAGCTTTAGATGGAGCTCACTTTGTTTCGTCATTCTCATCTCAGGAACAAATGAGGTTTTCAACTATTATTAGCAAAACATCCAACCAAAAATATTTATGAAGTGAAAAGCAAATTGGTACTTGCTTATGCTGTGTGTTACCAATACATTTGGTAGATAGTGCCAAACATAGCGAAGCATGCGCTGCCAACTCAGAGACATGCTTGCTCTGTTCTGTTTACCATATTTTTCTTGGTAGATTTAACAACTGAAGCAGTAGCCTGAATGGTGAAACTAAGTATACTTTAAAGATGTTTTCTGAGCATAGTCAAAGAACTGTCTTCAATAAAGGGCTCTGCAGATGCTCTTCACTGACTAAAGGATAAAAGCTTTCATTTTGGACATGAGACTTGAAGGCTATGTAATATGGAAGCAGATAAGATAATATTGTTTAGTGGTCATAAGCATCGCTTTTAACGTGGCACTTAAAGCAAGGGCAAGCTTGATAACTATTCAGAATTTAGATTCAGTGTTGATACACCTATGAACAGGATTTGTTCCTAAATATTAAATACCTACTTTTGTGGGTCTTTGAAGAACCTGAATGTTGCAGAAATGTTCTGTTGTGTTGCACTTTAAAGGATATGGCCTGTATATTGTGCTTTTTTTATAGTGTGAATAAAATGTAATGTGCATTATCCTTTATGTGGTTTAGAAGCTTACACAAATTATTGAAAAGAGCATCATTTGATGATGATACTACAGAAAAGTGTCTTAAATTTGTTTAAACTATTCATTATATGTAAAAACACTTTTGTCTTCTGTTACACTAATTACAATGCTAAAAATAACTATTCTTCAGGAAAACAGCAGTTAAATTTTACGGTGGCCAACAGTTCTTTGTAAGAATGAGAAATCCTAAGTAAAGTAAAACCAAATTATTTCATAATTTCATAGTTAAAATTCTATGCAGACTTTGTTTTAATAATCTGCGTTTATTTAAAGTTCATATTGTTGCAAAGTTGCTGCGCTCTCAAGATAATTTTTAATTTAAATTGTGCGTTGTCAGTTATTTGACAATGTGTATTTGGGGTCATTTAATTTGAACTGGGGTTGGGTGAGAGGATTTAAAAAAAAAAAAAGAAAACAACTTCAAAAATCGAAGTTGGTACTGACATTATTTACAGTTTAATAGGTGACCAGAGTCTCCACAGAGCTTTATTAAGCAACTGACATTGTGTCATTTCTGGGCAGTTAAAAGGCTTGGCACTAGCTATACAGGAATAAACTTTTTTCCTTGTATTAGCAAAAACTGGAGGGTAGAAAGTAAAGACTATTCTGAATAGAAAAATACTCATTTTGAATTTCAACAACTTAACACTTTGGATGACTAGCCGGAACATAAGTTTGTCGTAGTCCTGTGCTTATCATAAGTGGAAATCCTGCAAATAGGCTATGTGGAAAATCTCCACTGAAAGAGGGACATCAGATGCTTTTGATGAGACTTCAGTCTCTAAGGCTGATGAGGAAGTAGTTTCCTTCTCTTTTACCTGCCACTAGCAAAAACTTCGCTGATGGGCCTTACAGGACAAATAAGAGTGTATGAAGGAAAATAGTTACTGCTTGTTCATCCTCATATTATACTAGCTGTTCCTGAACACCAAAGAATCTGGCTGGAGGGTAAATTATTTGAAAATGTCCCCTCTGCTGGGAAGACTTCTGCAGTCTGCTTTATTATTTTTCATAAAACAAAACTCTAGTTATAAACAAATTCCTGCATTGGGTGACAGGTGATATTACAAAGTTTTGTTTTCATTCACTGGAATCATCTAAGTTGTGGTACGCTTTGAAGACCTGGTTATTTCAGTTAAACGACATGCTGTAAGCAGAACAAGATGCTTTTGAGAGGACAAATACCTGCAGATTTAATCACATGAAATATTTTCTGATGTAGAAATACTTGCTGCAGTTAATACTTCTGTCCAGTAATTGGAGAGTTCTGCTTTAGTGAGAGCTCAAAGCTTGAGCATTTTGCACAGGAATGAGTTCCATGTTTGCAATCAAGGCACCTCCCGAATGCCTTCTTGAGAAGTGGCGATGAGTCAATGCAAGTAAGTAGCAATGCATTGTTTTCTTGTGCATTTACCATACTATGTAGTTTTGGCTGGTCCAGTTTGTCCAGTTAGTTGCAGTATACTGTAATAGTATAAATCTACATATTTTCTTCCTTTTTGACATTGCTGAAAAGGAGCAGTGGCATTTCAGTGTTCATTTCATTTTCAGTTCTGTCATGATCTGATTGTACTGCAATGCAATTAGAATATATTTTTATATGAGGGCATGCTGTCAAGGTAAAACTTTTATAGAGTGTCTCTCATTGTCAGCAATACAGATTGTACAAATTTATTAAACTTAACTTTTCACTATGTAAACCCTTGCATTTACTGCTTGCACTTTATTGAGCCTTTTCAGTGAGATTGATTTAAATGATTTTCCAACATTTTATTTTTACAAGCAGTTTCTTAATTTTGGGATGTATATTCTGCATTGTTTCTCAGTTGTAACATGATCTTGCAGTCTTTGAAATGTTTAAAAAAAAAACCCAAAGCCCACAAAACTCGCCAAACTAGTCTACATTAGGACCTTGTTTTCAAAATGTGTCTTGTATGGAGCGGCTTGTGTTTTAAATCAAAAAGTATATATCGTGTATGAGAAGGGATTTGTCAAATGCTCTGCTCAATATTGTAAGAGTTTTCAGGCACTTAAATACACAAAATGAGATTTGACTCTGGACACAGTTCTTGGAAATGGAAGCCTATGGATACATTACTGTAGTCTCTGTTAGCATGAGGAGATCCGCAAAAATATTGTTGTACTTGAATTTTCCACTGAAATCAGTTGCACTGATTCACTTTTTGTCTTTGTAGTGGGTGTAAACTGGCACAGTCCATGGTTAATGTTCAAATTCTCTAATGTTGAACTGACTAATGTTGAATACTACTACTGCTACTACTATTACTTAGTCCAATACTGTCCCGATAGACAGAGCTGTCATCCTGGGTTTTCTTAAGCATCCTGGCACCTCAAATAATACAATGCTGAGTCCCAGGGAAGTACTTGAAAAAATACAGCCATCTTTTGGAAAAACAAAACAAAACCCATGCTTCATAAGAATCTTAGCAGTTACTGAGAGCAACAAGTCATCACTTCCGTGCAAAGGCAGCTTCCATTTTCTTTCCAGTATCAGTTGACAGTTTCTAAATACCGCAGCTTTTTAGCCATGCAGGGTACCCTATGCGTACTTGCCTAATGATAAGCATTAAGTCAGTCACCAGTGAGTTCATATGTGCTTAAGAGATGAGTCTGTTTTCATTTTCTCATTAAGTGGTTGATTGTGAACATCCATTGCTTGCTTTCATTTACAGTTGCTTAAGTGAGTTGCCAAGAAAAGCTTCTTAATAAACCAAAAAGCTGTTAAATGGTTATGAACAAGACACTCTTACTGAATATGATCCACACACCTGCAAATGTGATACTGATTTTACTTTCAATATTGGTGTGTATGCATTTTGTAAAACAGTGAAATCCAATAATTTGTTTAGAGTAGTTAAATGCTTCAAAATCTTTTAAATATCCTAAATCTCGCAGCAGTATAAGCATTGTCGGAAAAGGCGTGGGTATTTAAGTCAGTTTGGATCCCTAGTGTGCATAGTTCTCTCAGTCTCCAGGCCTCATGATTTACGCTTCTGACAACTGTTTTAAGTTGCTCTACATGCTGAATCTTGTTTACAATTAAAAAATTAGACACTATAAGTACATAAATACAAATCATGCATTTGTACTGGATTTCTTAATAGTAAGGTAGCTCTGACAAACACAGCAATTTGTGTATATGTTTGTGTATACTTTTTACATTTTTGCATTTATAGTAGTTTTGTGGTATTGTTTGTATATAGTTTGCTAGTGTAAAGAATATAATCTCATGAAATAGAAACCACTGTTGAAGGGAATTGACTATTTCAACTTCAGTTATTTTGCTTAAAGTTCTTGTCCCCTCAGTATGTCTTTGAGAATTATTTTTGACCATAATTTATATGGCACCAAGAGTGTATATTTTAGCTTATTAAAATGCTGAAAGGCCTGAGTGCAAATAGGTTGTCCTGTTAAATATGTTTAATGGAAAAAACACAAATTTGTAACAATACATAAATAAATACCTTAATTTGCTCCTTGAGTTGGTTTTCTCTACCTATGAATATAACTAATATAGAAAACAGTCTCCCAAAATAACGGTAGTTAACTGTTAAAGCTTTTTACCTACCTGGCTATACAGCTGTACCTCAAAAATTAGAGTTTTATACTGAAAAAAAAGAAAGCTTTAAAATTGCGTGGAGGTCAAAAGTTAGGAAATAAATCAACCTTGCTGATACAACTTTAACCCAGCTCTGTTGTGCATCAACAAAGTGCTCTTTAACTGTGTGGTGACATACTGTGTCTCCCATAGGGCTGTTGCCACATTTAGTTACTGAGTATGTATTTCTTACCTCCATATTCAGTGGAGATTTTAAAGCTTTATTAGCTTCTAAACCCTGTGAAGAATGCAAAATAATTAATTCCTTTCAGGATGCTTGTGTGATGCCCACTTCACAGGCATTTAGTTACAAGCATCTGAAAAGAGATCTTGGAACGCTGAGTACTGGGTAGTATTAAATACTAGTGGCAGTGCCAGATCCCTGAATGATGAGACATGTATGACAGGTGTAAATAATTTCCTGTGTTTTGTAATGCTCTTACAGCTTAGGAAAAAAAAAGTCAGTGTATAATGCCTGGATAACTATTCTGTCAAACAGTAGCCCTTCATTTAAGAAGGAAGCTGACTCCCACCCTGTGCAGCTCCTCCTCCCCCCTTTTTTTAAGCAAGACCTCATGTGAATTAACTTCCAATTTCAGTATTTGTATTTAAAAGCTCTTAATTTTTTTCTTAATTTAAGGAAGTTCTGTATACGCAGAATGAGAGCAAACGAGAGGGGTTTTTTCTTTGTAAGCAAGGTGGACAAGTTTCTTCTCAGCTCTTCTAAACATTGCTCGTAAAAGTGATTAAGGGTATTTGAACAAATGCTGTGCTGAGGGGAAATACGGGCCACAGAGGATAAATAGGGAACAGCTTGGAATTAGTCATTGATCATCCCAAGAAAGCATGAAAAATTAGAGGAATTTATTTCACTTGTACCAAATGCTTGCTTTCATAGATCAAAAGCGATGAAGTTGCAAACTCCCTCTCATTTGCAGTCTGTGCTTCCCTGGATTTTGGAGGCTCTTCTGTCACTTGTAAGAAAACAATTATATAAAAACTACTAGTAAGTGTTTGTGGTTCTCTGAATTTTAAGTTTTCTGTAATTCAAGCTTGTATCTGCAAAACTTGTACCTGGGTGGCCAGAATACCCGGCTTCATTTTGCTCAGATGAGCCCTAGGGAGATGATACAGGATGGCACAAGCTGGGATTGCACCCCAAGGAAAGTGTCAAAGAAGATCTATTTCTCTTTGCAATACTGAGGCGTACCAAGGATACTCCTGATGTCTCCAGGTGGTCCCAAGAGCAGAGGAGACTAAGACTTCACAGCCTAGGACACTCCCGCTAACTGAGAATTTATGGGAAGCCACCAGTATGACATGCCAACCCAGAGCAACATTAGCTGGTGTCCTTGAACTGCATTCCTAATTGAGGATGACCCAGGCTGAAGTGTTCCTGAAGTGTTTTGTTGTTTTTGTGGTTTTTTTCTTTTTTTCCTCTTTCCTGTTAGTGATTTTTATTAATAACCTTTCAAATGTGATATTAAGTTATTCCCCCCCCCCCCCCGCCAATTCATACTTCTAGCAAATAGTGTTTTAAACCATCTGGTATTATCATAGATTATAAAAGACTGCATAAAGCTGCCTTTTTGTGGCAGATAAACTGAGGTTTCAAAGCTATTTTGTTCTGAAGTGGAGTGCTTAGATGAAAGCTGAATTTACTGAAGGGCAACAATGAAGTATTTACGGCTCCTCAGGCAAGTTCAGGTTCCTTAGGTGTTTGACATGAGGATTTGGGAGATGGTTATATGTAGTGTAATTCTGTTCCCAGGCTCTCATTTGTGTATCTAATTATTTGCTCTGTTGATTTCATTCTGCATTAGGAGCATGAGTGTCAAATTTGCAGGCCAGGAGCAGAAGCCTCCAGGGAGGAGAAAAGGTGTGTACCTCTATAAGCAGGAGGAAAAGTTACTTCTGTTTTGGGGATATGGACTACCTGTACCTCAGCACAGAACTCAGTAAAATGGGGCTTGGTCCATTATAGCTCATGGGCACAAATTTAGAGTGAGTAACACTCCTCAGCAGCTCTCAGCTGGCTGACTCGGTAAGAAAGCTTTAACTTTCACCTTTAGACTCTAACGCTTGGCATTTTTTTGGTACTGAAGATTTGCTGACGGTTCCGACAACTCCATGAATCTCACAACACTTCCTTTCTTCCTTTCACCTCTTCTGTCTGTTCAGTTTGCAAACGCTTCCTACTCTGTGTACAATACAGTCTGAGGGAGGCTTATGGCTGTAAGTGAAAGGAGTTGTGAGTTTGAGGGTGTTTGACAGTACCATGCTATCCATTGTAATGCTTGCAGTTCTTGGCCAAATGGCAGGTCAAGAGACTGGAAAAGGTGCAGGCATGGTGTGCTGAACCATAAAAGAAGAAACGCTGCGGGGTGTGCTGACCATCGCATGGGTGTTGCTAGGTGTATGTTTTGATATAACCACTATTTTACAGACCTGGATCCATTGCAGCTGATGGAAAGCCAGATAGCACGTGGACCTGGCAATGATAGGTAGATAGATATGTATGGGTTATATGTGTGTGTGTCAGATGTGTGCGCTAACATGTGGTGCTGTGGATGGAAAAGTAATAGAAAATCCAAGTATGGCATGAGAGGATGGAAATAGTAGCACTCAATTTTACAAACAGGTTCTTTATACAGATACTTTTTTTTTTTTTTTTTTTTTTTTTTTAGGAAATACAGTTGCTGGTATCATTTATCTCTCTAGTAATGTTTAACAGGTCTGAAATGGTTCCTGGAATTATTCAACACAATAAAATGCTTCACTGTTATTATGGCCTGTCCCTGTGTACTCAGTGCCAGAAATGTCTTTTAGAGCACCAAAGGTATTTATTTTAAGCATGAGGCTTTCAGTGATGCTCTTGAGTTCTGTTTTCTCTCTCTTGGCCTTTCAGAGCTGGTTAGTACCTTGTTGTAATGGTGTTTGCTCTTTTTGTTCTTTTCCATGTCACTTCTGCCTCTGAGTGCTTACTTTCCTCAGAACAGTCAACAGGCCAAACTCAGCAGATATGAATGAGGGGGGAGCAATTATACCAATTCTGTTGGAGGCAAACCCTCTTACTTGATAGCTGAATTTAGTTCACACCAGCCAAAAGTATTCTCCCAGGGCACGGCTTTCTATTTTTACTGTTCTTTTTTCCTAAGAGCTGTAACTTAATACCATGCAGCCCCTTTTCTCTTTTTTAGACCAGAGGTCCAGGTAAATTCTTTGTTAATCCAATGGAGTTTGACAATTTGTTAAAAAAAAAAAAAATTACCTCCAAGTTTGAGAAGATCCATTGACATGGGATTGTAAACTGGGCCCTCTCTCTTCGCAATATCCCGCGAACACTGCAGAAATGACAGGAGGCAATTACAAAGAAGTGCATCCCACTACATTAACCATTAATGCCTCTACATCATTGCCCTAAGCCTCTCATATTTAATGCAAAGATTCACACTGACATTGAGAGAGAAGGTTTTCAAATGCAATTTTCATCATAACCATCTTTCCTTGTTGTCCTCGGCCTGAATTTTTACTGATGCTGCTTCCTATTAAGCGTGAAGCCCCCAGAATAGCTTTTAAGAGATTTTTGTGAAGATGCAGAAAAGGCCGGTAAGGCTGATGAATAAAGATGATCAGTGTTTTTATTTCTGTCACCCTTGAGCTTTGCCGGTAAGTGCTCTTGTGTCTGAATTACTTGATCAATACTGCTACCCTGGGGGCAGTCACTTGAATTTAAACTTGGCATACAAACAGAAGAAAGAAAAATTAGATTTTTCAGATTAGCATTGAAGTCTTAGAAAAAGGTTTGATTTCCCCCACTCCCACTCCCCCATTTTAGGAGTAAATATCCAAACAGGTCCCCTGGAGCCCTCTTTCTGTTGCTGAGTAATAGCTCTTAATATCTGTTGCTTTCACAAAACTCATCTCTGCAGCAAAGTTAATATAGGGAAAGGACAGTAAAGTGAGTTCATCTGCAGAGCTGAGGAGGAAGCTATGGGTGTAAGCATCCAGCCCTCCTGAGGAAGGACAGAGATGTCCGTTTCCAAAACGGAGACAGTGTCTCTCTCTGTTGGTAGGAAAACGGGGCCTTTCTGAGCTGCCCTGTGTTTCAGGGAACCAGCCCTGACCGCTCCCCGCAGCGGGTCCTGGGCCAGGGCCATCAGGTGCAGGGACTGACGAGCAGGCGGCTTCCTTCCTAGCTGTAGCACACTAGTATCACACCCTTTCCTTTTCTAAGGAGATGTTGTTTCAGATAATTTGTCATGTGAGCCAGGGAAGGTCTAAACTGTCAGAGAAAGCTAAGCAAAACAGCAGCTCAGTACACCTTATTTTTACTGTAAAATCCCAATTGAAGAAACATTTTCTCCTGGTTTTGTCCTGTTATTCAAAAAAATGTAAAATCTGTTCTCCTCCTGCATTTTGTATGACTGCTGCATTGCATAGGAAAATAAACACGCTGGGCTTAGCCTGCTGCAACATGCTGTGATGCTGGGACTCTGATTTTGCACGGCTGTCTGTGGGAGGCAGGCAGCAGGCTGCTCGTACCTTCTCCTGTGTTCGCAGCTGCTGAAAAAACCTCTAGAAGCATAGAGCAGAACTGAAAAAATGAAGCCGTGTCCCTGACTATTTATAGCAAGAGTGAAGTGAGAGTTTGAGGAGAACTGAAAGAGAAGACTCCTTCAAATTCTTTACTATTTGAAAATTGAAGGACCTGCTTAGAGTAAGGCAAAGAACTGGGAGCATTTTGACGGAGTTTTGTTAGTCTGCAGGGGAACTTCCACATGACTGAATCTGTTTGCTTTGCTGAAAGCTGTTTCCTTCTTCAGTTCACTTTTCTGTGTAAGATCAAGTCCACTGTGTTAGGTTCCAAGCAGCAAGAATTTACGTTCCTCAGACATTTCAAAATCCTGAATTTCTCTACAAAGTGTTTCCAGAAATGCAAAAGTGTTTGAAAAGTATTTTCAGAATAGCACTTGTTTACATAAAAACTGGCAAGTACTATTGTCTTCTATAAATCAAACTTCATCCCATGTGGGACAGAAACTATCTGTGTAGAGGACAGCACATAAGCTCTAGTGGTTCGGGACACAGAAGGTGCTGGATAATCACTATTGAGGCCTATGGCTGATGCTCAGGGCAATTTCAGATGTTATCATATGTACTTCCAGCTGGGCAAATTTACATCCTTATATGGATTGTAATTGTGACTATGATAGTAATATTCCAGGAAGTCAAGGAATACGTGAGAGAGCAATAGACATTGCACTTTCTGCAATGATTAAAGGAAATATTTTATAACACTTAGCAATAATTTCCCCAAATTTTCTTGTTTTCAGAGGGGAAGTTTCTAGTTTTTCATAATGAAATGCTGGCGGTAAACCTTCAGAAGAAACCGATCCTACTGGCAGGAAAGACTAACAAGAAAGTGGCTGCTACAGGAGAAAAATCAAGTGTCTTAGTATCAGCCATAGTCATTCACAGAGACCAGGGAAAGTCACAGCAAGTTAGGTAGCGCTGTTTTCCAAGCCATCCACAACTGAAGTGATGCATCTTAATATAAACAAGGCCACTGTAATCACTGGCAATACATGCGCTCCTCTTTCAACAGAGGAAGTGATTAAAGGCTTATTTAGAAATTACATGTATATCTACATGGCCTCTCAAAGAATAGTGATAATTGCTTTGTATTACAACGTTAAAAATAGTTATGCTTTGTTTAGAATGAAGAGACTCTGAAAACTGCATTAAGAATATTTGAAAACTGAAAAATTGTATTACAATCAAATAACTTGAAGCATGACAGTGTAGTACCATGTTAACTTTAGGAGACATTTTTTTGTCCATTAATGGAATGCATCAACATGATGCATTGTAGCTGCATGGTTCCTACTCATACGTTGTGATGCTGCTAAAAAGCTTGTGTGCCATTTGGACAGTTCACGACACAGTTTTCCTTAGTAAATTCAGTTCCCTGCAGAGGAGACTCATTCAGGGAGGGAAGATGGTGGAAATGGGATGAGGAAATATTTCTCCTGCTTACCAGCTCTCAGTCTAGTCAAAGAAAATCTGGTGTAGCCTTGCTGTCAAAGTTGAGTCCTGCACTGAAATACCTACCCTAAAAAGACAACTTCAAAGCAATTTTGTGCTTTCTCTGGACATTTTTCAGTTCTTAATTTGGAAAATGTTGTAGTTCACTTTTACCCAGCAATGGAACAAATGGTGGGGGTTTTTTTGACAAGTATGATGATTTTGTTGGGATGCTGTTCAGCTAGAATCAAATGTTGTTCTCCATGTCTATAACCTGCAAAAACCTGTTAATAATCTTAATGAGGTATTGAAATACTTGGAATTGATGACAAAATGGGTATCTCCAGAGAAATATAATCTCTAATAAACAGCTAGGATTCATGGTTTTACCTGGGATAAAGAACTCCTTGTGTCTATGTATTTCCTATGAAAGTATACTGTCTGGTTTTTTGTATGCCTTTACATTTTTGTCACAGAGTGGCTTAAGCTGTCCTTCACCCCTCTTTCCAGCAGCTACTCCATCCGTGTCCTGGTCTGCCTCCTAAGCTGTACGAGGATACCTGGTTTTGTGCATACGTAGTGAATTCGAACAGGAACTGGATAATTGATGGTTTGCTGTTTTATAATCTGGATCACTTTCCTGATTCAGTTCATCACACATCTACAGATCCAGCTGTCCTGACTCAGCCTAAGGAGAAAGAACAAATGAGTGGAGAAGTCCAGCTGGGGCAGGACAAACCAGCAGAGCCCTTGAAAGAAATATATGGAAAACTGTGGTCTCGGCAAAGATCAGTTACCTTTACCTCTTCATGTGCTCTCTGGGAGACATTAAAGAGAATTCACCAACTTGTAAGCAGACTGCCTATGAGCACTTATAACTTGTTATCTGTCATAATAAGATATGACTTATTACTGCTTTTGGAAATATAGTTTGATATTTGCCTATCAAACTCAACCTCAAAGGTGTGTTCTCTGCTAACCAAAACACAAGTAAGAAATCTCTTAACTTTTCTTCCTTTTCTTCTTTTTATCTTTTTAAGTAATGGAAGAGCTGTCATCTCGGTGGTCTTTAATTGTGAGGTTTACTAAGTCAACACTGATATGCATAATGTGTTAATTTACCATGTGTTACAGTATGCGAATTGGCCTTGACAAAAATGTTGCAAGATTTGATCTCTCGTCTTTGTTTTTTTTGCAACATTAATTTGGTAGAAAAAACCTTGATAGTCAGCATCTTGAAACAATGCTTTCTATTCTGCCTGCATCTCCATTTGTGCTGGGATAAATAATACTGTACTGTCTCAGTGAGATGATGCTGGTGCACTTTTTATGCCACTTGTGATACTAGTTTAATTGGTCTAAATGTCAGATTCTGCCAGTAGCTCGGAGGGTAGTGTGGAGACTGGCAAAGACTCAATAAGATTAAAATATATACAGAGCTGGCCTTAACTTGCTTTACCTACACTACATGTAACTTAGAAAGTGCATTTAATATGCTATAATTATTTTTAAAAAAATTATTTTAAAAAAAATCAAACTTTAAAAAAAAAAGTTTTTAAAAAAATCAAACTTTTAAGTGTCCGCAAGGCTTGACTGTGCGTAACCTTGCATGACGATTAGATTCAGCAGAACAATTAAACAGAAGTAAATCAAAGTTAGTAATATGCATGCTTAAGTGTTTTTTGTAATAAGGGAGAATATCCTTAAGTGTTTGCTTGAAAAGGAATTTCAAATTCTATACAAATAGCTAAAATTCACAGAAGTGTGTGGAGTGTGATACATTTTAGGTCATGAACTGTTTAAAGCAATGGGATGATTCATCTTCTCAGATACCTGATTTTATGAAAAGACACTCTTGGATCTCAACCTTCATTCAACTTAACAGATGATTTGCTAGAGTGTATTTGAAAATCCATTCAGATTTTCATTGGCAGCATGGTAAAGCGATAGAGAAAAACTTTGTTGCAGTGACTGTAGCTGGAATTAAACACTTTGAACCCTAATTCTTCTGGAAAAGCAGTAATTCATTTCTACCACGAGAGGCTGCTCAGCAACTGTTTCTTGGCCATACAGCCATGCCAAGAAAGAAAACCTAGCTGGGCTGCAGCTCTGCCTGTGTCAGATGTTTGCATGTGCCCCCCTAATTTCAGACAGCTTGTTGGAAAGTTCCTTCCCCTTATGCATATGTGTGTGCGCACACTCTCACCAAGCCTTTTATGATGCTCTGAAACATCGGTCATACAGCAGTCTTTCACTCAATAGTGGCAATGGGCCTGAGGAGCTTGAAAGATTTAGTTCTTCATGTTTCTGTGCCTCAGCTTTCCTTAAGCTAAATAATAATAAAACTCAATAATAAAGTAATATTTTGCAGTATTATTATTAAAATAAAATAATAATAGGGCAGTAATAAAAAACTTTTCATACCGTTATGGCTCTTCTTACTACACTAATGAGTGACTTACAGTTTTGGCAGATAGGAGAATGTGAGAATTCAAAGCATTGCAATCCTTCAGAAAAATCCCGTGCTGTTTTCTCCGCAGTCCTACCCAAGCACCAGAGCTTTCCTTACTCTTGAAACAATGAAGGCAAAGCTGCCTTGGACAACCATAGCAGTGGTCTTTGAAATGTTGTCAGACTTCTTGGCTTTCTTAGGTTTGCTCACAGCCTCCGCTCTCACATTTTTGGTCAAGCTCCAAAGCAGCCTGAGCCTCCTCGACAGCCAGCCGCACCAGAGCCTGGACCACACCAGTTGAACTCACTGCATGGGCACTTGCCCTTCAAAGCCGTTGAACATGACTGCAGCCAGCTCCTAGCAAGGCAAGCACATTTCCTCAACCACCGAGAAGCAGATTCCCTAACACATGGGTGGAGTTAAGCATCATCTTTTTCCAAGAACTTCTTTGGTAAAGGGTTTCTAGCTGTGCTCTTCAAGGCAGAATAAGTTTTCTATTCTTACACAATTGTCTTGGATAGTGTCTTCTAGGTACTCTTTGGTTTATGGTCCCAGGCAGCCAGCTGTGGCTCCCTTTGATGTATCTGGTCAACTGGAGTAGGACACGTAGCTTCTGGGCGGCTAATGGAGACTGGAAAAACTGGTCCATGGGCAGGCCATGAGGGTCTGGTCTCTACTCAAGGACTGGGCAAATGGAGGAGAGAGACGGTGGGCTTTTGTGGGAGAGCTAGGAGCAGGGGATGGATGTCAGTAGTGATTTTTGGCACCTGCTGAACAAAGCCTTTGTCACTTGGTGACCTGTGTCTTCACTTGTGGCTCAGAGCAGGGTCATAGCTCTCTAGTTTGTCCTACCCTGCTGCAGCTGTACCCAACACAAATCACTCCTCAGTCACACTTGCCTCTGTTGCATCCTTGGATGACTTTCAGGTCTGTGGATCTGTGCTGGGGCCCCCACCTAGGCTCCCACCAAGGGAGGTCTTTCTTCAAGTAGCAGCAATGGGAGCCCGTGGGGGGTGTCTGTGCCCAGACTGGAGCACAGGAAAGGAGGCATGCTGGTGAGCAGACTGGTCCAGAGAGGATGATGACAGCTGTTTCTGAGGATGACTGTCTTGCCAAGGCTATGGACAAGATTTGTGACTGAGTAGGGAATTGGATCCTGCTTACTGGAGTCAGAGGTGCTAAAACATCAGAAAAAATAGTTGTAAGAATCCCAAGCTCTGAGTATGTGCAGGTTTAGTGGTTGCTGTTCATCCACACACAGCAGGAAGGAGTTTGACTGCCCAAGGTATTAAACTTATGAACACGCTCTTGAGAGGAGATTTTGATTTACGCTGACAAAGCATATAAGGTAGAGGAGTCCTGGGTGTCCACATGCCATGAGTTATAAATGAGAAAGTTCTGTTCATTCACTGTCTTTAATGAATGCAAACTAGAAGAACACACTAGTGAAAAAAATGCTATTTGTGCCACCAGGGATCTGGGCCTGGCTGGTTTCAAAGCTCCTGAGCATAAAATGTGCATCACTCTCTGACTTAATAGAAAAATGATGTAGCTTTCATCCTTTCATATCCCCCTTTTTAGCTACAGCCCCTGTTATGATTTTTTTTTTTTTTTTTTTACACCTCATGGACCTTTTCTTTCCAGGCTGAATTGCTCTTTGTCTGTAAGACTTCTCCTTATTGCTTTCTGTGATTGCTCCCACTTGAGTCAAGACTAAGCACACAATACAGAAGCCTAAGCTTCAATTTTTTAGTCTCAAATGTTTCTCACAGCAAATCAATGCTTTTGTTTATGAGCTCGCACTTTGTGAGTGTGTTAAAGATGAGAGTCTTCACCGGCCCAAGAGACCTCTCTTATTTCCCTTCAGCTGCAGAGACAAGGTGAAGGCTGTGTCTACACAACAGCTTTCTTCCCCAGTTCCAAATGGTGTCTTGATGTCTAAGTCACCTGTAAAAGCCTCCAGCTTTCTTAAAATGTGAGTCTAGTACTCAGCTTCTGGCCATCCAAGAGTATTGGTTCAGTGTTCAGATCAGGGCTTGCAATCCTTACAATGTCATGTGGATGTGAAAATTAGCCAGGATCCTGGTCCAGAAGCATCTCCTGAGCACACTTGATTCATGTGAAAGACAGTCAAATAGCTACCACTATCCTCTATCTCACAGATAGAGTGAAAATACTTGTTGAGAGTAAATTCATGTTTTGCATCCATCTTGTAGCTCTGAGTTTTGCACATATTATTATTTTGGAATCATTTGCATGTATTTGCATATCCATTTCTGTTTGGAGGACTTGTCAGCAACATACAGTGGAAATGGAAGGGCAAGTCAGTTATTAGTGTTGTACTGTTGCTGCTTCATGGTGTTTAATTCCAGAGCTCCTACTCCATGGTTTATGTACCTATTCATGTAAACACTGGCAATTCTGAACACATAACTGGTCTTTCCTCATCAGACACACTTTGGAATAATTCTGGGGCAGTTTTAGGCAAGACAGTAATCTCTGCCATGAGACTGTTGTTCTTACATAGGAGATACGGCAGCTAAGGGCTTGGGGAGTGATGAGCAGGTCAGTGAGTTCTGCATGGTGTTTGAAACAGCCAGCATCCAGCTCTGTGTTGCCAAGCACTGCTTCCCTGATTGCTTCTTTTTGAGTAGAGACTGCATGGGCAAGGCAATAAATGTATTTTTAAAAACTGCATTGGAAGGTTTGAGAGTAACCAAGCAACAAAGTTAATATGTATTAAAAATGTAATATACAAAAGGACAAGGCAGCAAGAATTCTTCCACTAATATCCAAGATATGTGATTCATTCCCTGCACCCTCACGGAAGTGTAAATCCAGACTAGCCTCGTTACAGATAAAGGATCCGTGGTGTTGGAGACTGCCTCTGTAGCCTTGTAGTCCTCCATGCTCACATCTTGCATTGCCTGTAGTTAGAGATGAGTCTGTAGGAGATTGTCCCTTGGAGAAGGCACTTAATGGAGAACATTGCTTTGTAAGAAGTGTTTTTGTGATATTGCACTGCTGTTTGGGGAATCTGTGCTTCTGCCAAGAGAACTTTAAAAATGGCATGACATTCAGCCCCAGGGTCTTCCTATAACTGTGCAAAAACTCCTGCAAGGGTGCAAACCACATTCCAGTTAAGTGACTTAAACAAAGCCGTTTGCCATCACCTGAGGTCTGGTCCAGTTTTCTTAAATCAGCTATACATTGTTTACCGCTGAGAGGAAAAAGGCAAACAAGATTAAAGCAACTGTATTGGCTAGAGAACAGACTAACAACATGGAAAATGGGGCATTTAGGTTGATGACATCAATGTATATGCACCACTATCATTGATGCTGCTTTGCTATCTAATTGTACAGGTCCTTAAATTTCTGTTGTTAAAAATCCCATGGACATCTGCAACTCTGTCAGTGAACTGGCAGAATCACACAACCCTTAGCAGGCCAAACTTTTAGGTGGATATCTTGATCCTAAATTCTGCTGGGAGCCACGGGCCAGGGGTCCCCCACCTAAACTGCCCAGTGTAGCATGTGTTCAGATCACATAGATCTCACTAGAAAGAGCCAGAGAAAGCAGGGTGGAAGAGCCCAGGGAAAGGGCTTTTCTACCTACTGGTTAGATGTGGCACATGTTCACATGTCTTCTGCTTCACCTGAGAGAGAGTGGAGACCTAAACACAGTTCTCCAGGTCCCAGGAGAGCACCCTAACAAAAAACTGTATTCTAGTTTGGCAGTGTGCCTTTCCCAGCCTTGAAGTTGTTTCTTATATGACAACTAAAATCTCTAAGGACTGTTGGCTCTCTGCTCCCCTGTTACAATGCCATATCTGTCCATTTATAGTTAATTTTTTACTTTTTCATCTCTATTTGTGATCCAGTGCATGTGTAAGGATTGTTGAAATTCTTAGGTCGAGGGAAGTGGTCCTTCCTTTCTTCTCAGCACTGCCAAGGCCACATCTGGCGTGCTGCAGCCAGTTCTGGACTCCCGAGTACAAGAAAGTATGGACTTACTGGAGCAAGTCCAGCGCAGGTTTGCTGAGATGAGTAAGGGACTGGAGCATTTCTCCTATTAGGAAAGGCTGCGAGAGTTAGGACTGTTCAGCCTGGAGAAGAGCAGGCTCAAGAGGGATCTTATCAACACCTATAAACCTGTATAAACACCTAACAGGAGGTAATGAAGAAAAGAGCGCCAGACTCTTCTCAGTGGTGCCCAGTGACAGGACAAGAGGCAATGAACACAGATTAAAACACATGAAATTCCATCTGAATGTAAGAAAACATTTTTTTACTGTGAGGGTGGTCAAGCACTGGCATAGGTTGCCCAGAGAGGTTGTGGAGTCTCTGTGCCTGGAGCTACTAAAAACCCGACTGGACGTGGTCCTGGGTGAATTGCTGTAGCTGACTGTTTGAGCTGGGGGGGTTGGACCAGGTGATCTCAGGAAGTCTGCATTGACATAAATGATTCTGTGATTCTGTAATGTGAACTTTAGCCCTAGGTGCACACTGCTTGGAAGCAATCTGCCTATGGTTACAGAATATTTATAAAGCAGGATGCTGAGATCTCAGAAGATTACTAACATTGCATTTGGCAGCACGTTTTCTTTTATCTGTTATCTGTGAACAGGGAGAAAATACTTTGAAATATTTAAACTAAACAATTTGAAGTATTTGACTCATACAAAATATGCACTTAGTAAAAGTCATGCAAAACAGTTTAGGTTACCACAAAATTCTGCGTAAGTATCCTTAGGAGCTCCTTCAGTTATTGACAGACCTTCCTGCCTCTCTTTCTTGGCAACAGCATTTCTGAATGTGTTTCTGCAGAAAGGACATTAATCCTTCCCTGTTACCATGTGAGCTAGCATATATCCTTAGTAGTTCTCAATCCCCCGGCTCCTCTCTCATGAACACTCATGCACTCAGTCTTTCCGCTTCCTTCTGTCCCATCTCTTGGGGCCTCGGATGCACATCTGATACAAAAGACCAGCTTTCCACTGCTGTTCGTTTGTGGTACACTGATGTTGTCCCTGAAGCAGCTCAAATGTTGCTGATGAATGATATGTATTCCTCCTTTTCTGAGGCGTTGACAGTATTGTCGCTTCACCCTTGGGAAGGCAGTAATATCCTCAGTTACTTGGAGTGCATTCAAGTCATCTTGCACCAGTTTGAATTTCAGTGCAATGTGGCACAATACCTTGTTGGCACAGAGCAATATCACATTGACTGCTGCATTAGTGGAAAGAAATAGGCATATTGAGGATCTCTTGACATCCACAAGTCTTAGGTAAGTGTTTACTGGACAGTGAGTGATAGGTAGAAGCACTATCACGCCTTTGAAAGGGCTAGGGTTGGTAAGTGAGTACCTGTGAGATAGCACACCTTGCTTTGAATCTCAAGCTTCTGCTTTGAATTTTAATTTCTGGGTTTTAACAGAGCTCTGCTCTCCGTTTGTGGGCCTAAGTAATGATGCCAGAAGTTTCTCGGGAAGTAGAGAGAGAGTTAAAGGGGGCAATACAGATGTTTTTCAGAGGACAGAGATGGAGTGCAGGTGTTTACTGCCTGGCTACTAGGTCAAGTCCTTCAGAACAATTAAAGCAACCAAAATAGATTGTAACTGGAAAGGGACTGCAATAGCCAAGAAAAGGAGAAAGAAGAGTTTTCATCTAATCTTAAAGAAAAATGTGAATGTTGTACTTCCCCAATATGCTTATACCCGTCCCCAACAACTGCCTCTGTACTTTAACTGTTACCTTTCAGGAAAGCTTCTTTGTCTTGCCCTTCAATCCTCCTTCAATCCAAATGAGAGATGGGTGAGCAAGTGGGTCGGCTGACCTCTCAGACAAGGACCATCTAACAAAGCAGATCATGTTGGGAGCTGTGTGATGCTTCAGTTTTTTCCTAACACAGGTCATCAAGGAGAGCGAAGTAGTTTATTGGTTGGAATGGGTGAGGGAGTTTCAGCTTCATCTGGCCATTACTGAATCCCATTTCTGGTCCCTCCATTTTGCTGTTTAAGTGCAATTTCCCTTTGTTTTTCTTTTAGGTGCATTAAAGCTAATGGTATGTTCCATATGTAATCTGTTGGTGGTTTCACTGCTGAAAAAGGCAGTTGTGGTGATGGTTTCATTAGTGCATATGTAGCCGGGGACCTGGCTTGCCCTGTGGCTTTATCAGGTGTTATACTAGTAGCATCTAATCTAAGCTGCCAGAGTTGCTGCGATTGACAGCCTGTGTGTATTGTGATTTATATGAAGGTGTGCAAAAGACTTGGGATTGGACAAGGAGGCTGTGTCAGCATTGCTGCACCCTTTAATTCAGTGAACACATGCTATACTGGGCAGTGCTAATGTTTAGGAGGACTGGGCAGGAGGGAGAGGCGTGATACCGCTCCCATAGACTTCCCAGTAAGAGTATGCACACAGTGGCGGTGCACGCAGTAGGTGTCTAGCTTGTCAGTTCACATAGGTCAAAAATTGATATGAATCGATGCTCCTTGCACAGAGTTCTGCAGCAATGGTCTAGGCTCCATCACAAGAGACCTGCTGTGATATATTTTGAAATTCTGTTAACTGCAAACATATAATTGTAATTATATAAGTTACAACTGCAATTGTAAAAGCTGTAGAGAAATTAGCCATTCATGAAGCTCTATATTGCTTTACCGATCATTTTCACTAGTAGTTGTTTATTCTTCTGCTCAGAGAAGGCCATCTCATGGGGTGGTCTGAATTCTAGATGTGATTATCATGAAAATATTGTGTCCAGATGTGTATGAAGCACCGTAAACATCATTAGTCTTTCTGAGACACGCTTGGCAAACAGCACTATAAGCTGCATAGAGCAGCAAGCTGAATGTGAGACATGGCCTTTTCTTGAGACTGAAAGAGATGCATTTCAACAAAAGCCCCTAATCAATGTCAATATTTTAATAGGTCAGGATAGCAGCTGCTGGTAAAACTACGCTGAAGGTGCTTTGGGATACAGCACAGCACTGTGTGTGCAGCTTGCCACTTTTTTTACTGCTCTGTTGGGAAGGTCTCCTCCAGCTTGCTAAGTACTGCTGCAAAACCAGACTTAAACTCTGAATTCATTTCCATGTCTGTAGACTCAGTGGAGATAGAGAAGTTCCTTCAATTAGGTCAAGCAGAAGAAGCCTGGCTAGGTTCCAGCAGAAGTGTCCAACTGAACCACGGAGGCAGAGCAGCTTCAGGGGCTGCTACTAATCCAGCAAAGCCTGGTCTTCAGTGAAGCGAAGGAGCCACCTTTTCTGTCACATATTCCTCCCTCCACCCCGCAACATTTCTGGCAGCAAAACTTTGTTCACAAGCCGTTTTGAAAGCAATGACCCAATTACTCCTGTGGGAGGGTGCTCCTGTCAAAAGAGTGCGTGAGGCTCTTCTTAGTGGGTCTGAAAGTATCCCGGGTGATGGAGGATAAATGAAAGTAGGTGCCTTGGATGGCTGTCCGTGCTGAAAATCAGCAGCTGAAACTACCGGCAGCAAGAATAAAGGGTTACTCATTCTTTAGTATGCTGATATTGCTTCAGTACAGCAGATATGCCATCTGCTGCATAATTTCAAACAATGAGCATTTAAAATACATAAAGCATGTTCATTCTGTAGATATTTGGTGAGGGAAAAAAGTGGCTGTATTTTTCAAATAAAATGCCTGTCTAGAAACAGTTCACCACTCTAATCAAACTGATAAATCTTTCTATAACTCAGTATCAGACAGTAATTGCAGTCAGTTATGTTAGAAGTTACTACAAACAAATTTGCTGGAAGAGAAATTTAGTGTATTTATTGTAATGTATACGTGCAGGAAGGAAGAGTTAATGCCCTAGAATATTGCAAACGGTAATTTGATGTTTTTCGGACCTCATGAATTAGAAAATATTTCCCTTGCAGAGCACTGTAGCTTCTCCCCATTTTACTTTAGAAGAAGAAATGGATTATTAAACACTAAAAGGTATTGTAGTCTTACATATGTATACATATATACAGAAACTATTTATAGCAAAATAATGCAAATAACACTGAAAAGTCAGATGGCAGAAAGCAATGAAATGCAACAACCTCCATTGCTGCCCTACCTTCATTTACCTCCCTTAATGGGTTTGTGATGTGAGGATAATTTCTGATTACATGACTGTATATAATTATTGCCACACAGTCTTTTTCCTGCTGTCTCTCTCAGTGCCTAGACTGACAAGAGAGGGCACCTCCTCTAGTTTTCTGACTCTTGCTGTTTACTTCCCTAGCTTCTTTCACCAAGGAAACACAGTCGTTGACCCAACATCCTATGGAGCAGCCCATATTGACAGGAGTGATTTGCCCACCACCAACAGCCCCTGGTCTTGCAGCCAAGCTATGACTAATTTAACCTTCCCTTCCATGATACACACATCGTTTCCCAAACATTGAACTGTTTTGCTGTCCTTCACCTTTGTTGCCATTATAAAATATGAGCTTTCTAAGTGCTTTACTTATAAGATACACAGTTTTGGATCACATGTGTGGTAGCACCATATGATGGAGAATTTCATTAATATGTTCTGTACCTTTACTGCTGCTTTATTTTTTGATGTAGCTGGTTGTCTAATTTCCTTGCTATGCCAGAGAAGTTTTTCTCATGCCATAGCTTTTTCTATCACCTAAGGAAGTATAGAAGTGAACTTGGATAAGCCGAATACTAAAAAGTATCTCTCAGAAATAACCTTCACATTAATAATACTTAAAATTGTACAAATAAGAGAATGTATAGGAAAAGGAAACCAATTATTTGACTTTTATAGTGTGCATTATTAAGGTATAGCATGTAACTCAGTAATAACTTACAGTAGAAGACAGTAAGAAATTATGATTCTGTGAAACCACGGGTCTATATTTTAAAATTGTGACACCAGAATTTTTTCATGAGTACAAAACTGTCTTCAGTTAGAGTGACTAAGACATTCTTATTGTCGTGGTTTAACCCCAGCCAGCAACTCAGCCCCACCCAGCCGCTTGCTCGCTCCCCTTCGGTGGGATGGGGGAGAGAATCAGAGGAGTAAAAGTGAGAAAACTCGTGGGCTGAGATAAAGACAGTTTAATAGGGAAAGCAAAAGCTGCGCACACAAGCAAAGCAAAACAAGGAATTCCTTCACTCCTTCCCACGGGCAGGCAGGTGTTCAGCCATCTCCAGGAAAGCAGGGCTCCATCACGCCTAACGGTGACTTGGGAAGACAAACGGCATCACTCCGAACGTCCCCCACTTCCTTTCTTCTTCCCCAGCTTTATATACTGAGCATGACATCATATGGTATGGAACACCCCTTGGGTCAGTTGGGGTCAGCTGTCCCGGCTGTGTCCCCTCCCAGCTTCTTGTGCCCCCCCAGCCCACTCGCTGGTGGGGTGGGGTGAGAAGCAGGAAAGGCCTTGACTCTGTGTAAGCACTGCTCAGCAGTAACCAAAACACCCCTGTGTTATCAACACTGTTTCCAGCACAAATCCAAACACAGCCCCATACTAGCTACTGTGAAGAAAATTAACTCTAGCCCAGCCCAAACCAGCACACTCCTATTTCTATTGCTCTTTTTCTAAGAGGAACTGGTTTTTTTGCTGACAGCTTCTGATAACATACAGTCATATTTCTCAAGATAGATGACATTTTTCCTGTAACATAGTGTTACGGAATGAGTTTATTGCTAATGCTCAGTAAGTGTTATTAACCTTACTTTAAGTTGGACTAATAGCATCAGAGCTGTTCAGTCTTTCTCCTCATACCATAGGAGAACGTTCAAGGAATGGAGTGCATCTCAGTTCAGAGAACTGAGTGCATCTTGCTGTCTTGTTTGCTCCTGAAAGTTATACAGAAAATGTCACTTCATATAGCAATAACCTTGGGCAAACACAAGGGTATTTCCCAATTGGCTTGTGTGATAAAAAATAAGATATTTTTAACAGCTAGGAAGATACTGCTGCCGTTTCCTAATAGGAAGATGACTTGACTAGTCCATGACATTTGTCTTGTACTGTTGGCTCCTGTTTCCCAGTTCTCTGCCACTAGTCTAGTACCTTACTACAGAGTTGCAGGGGCTCTCCTGCTCCGGGCCAGCATGTGCTAAACACGGCTGGCTGTGCATGGTGCTCCTGATGATGGGGTAGGAGAGAGGCTGTGGGGCTGGACTGAAGAGCCCTGCCAAAGGGCATCATCTGCCATTATCTACTACTGCAGGCTATCTCCACCAGTGACCAGGGACTTCTGATAGGTCTCCCACAACACAGCTGGATACAGTATTGTCCAACACATGAGAAAATGATATATTGAACTGGAAAAGGAAGTGTTTCACTAAAATCAGGGCACAAGATAACTCCACTAATGTTAGTCTGAGTAGTTAGAATTTGAAAAAAGAGCAGACAAAGAATCCAATGCATTAAGGGAGTTGTGTTTCACATCAGTATCCCAAAAGTCTGGGACAGTATCCCAAAATAACTCTTCCGGACCCTTCACAGCTCATCCGAATAAACAGGATGGGTTGTGTAGAATGCCTGGAAGTGAAGCAAAGCAGGGCAGGAAGAACAATGCAGGGCTAACATCACACATCTAATTTTATTCTACTGAAACTGTGCCCTTGGTTTACATGCTTTCTCCGTGGACTACTCCTTTTAAAGTGACCAATCAGTGGTACTTTTGTCTAGTTTCTCAGGGATATCGTGCTGTTTAGAGGACTTATTATTTGGATAACATGCAGCATACTTGAAGGATATTTGATTTTTGCCATAGGGTGAAAGATGAGATATGATTAATTCTAACAGAGCTAGTTTTTTGTCCTGCTATTCCAAGTAAATGGTTATTTTCACAGTAAAACATATGAATGCTTCTTTTATTTGTCTAATATTTTACTAGTAAATACAAACCTATAAATACTCTGCATCCAGCACATGAGAAGGAAAACAACAGCAATGCAGCCACCTCTGAGGATGCCACAACCAGCAAGACATGTATTGTGGGGAAGCTTTGGGCAAGAGCTCCACACTTAAAGTAAGTGCTATATGCCCATAGACAATAGGTAGAGTTTTGGCTTTTATAGTCTAGGTGAAGTACTTGATAACCTCTGTCATTATAGTATCTGAATATCATATGCCTATTTTATTTTTAGGTGTCACAAAACACCTGTGAAATTTGTAAGTCTCATTCTGTTGATGGTGACCTGAAACATATTGGTGGTAGTGACCCTGCTACGTATAGGGCTGATCACAGCAGCCTTAAAACAAAAGTACCTTTTTGGCCATACTGTTTGGTCTATGGGTCACCTCTGGGGTGACTGTTGGTACCTTTAGGAGCAAACCCAGGCTGCACATAGAGCTTACAGCAGCCTGCGAGGCTGCAATTAGATCCCCAGCTATGGAGCTATCCCATCTGCCCCCCCAGCGAGGGCTTGGCTCCCTTGTCTGCCTGATGCTGTTTCTTGCAGGCTCCTTGGAGACCTTCTGACACCACTGAGCCTCAGGGCAAATAGGGTTTCTAAGCAGCGTGAAAGCAGCACACCTTCAGCAGGTAAGGTGAATTATTGGCACCTGAGAGGTGCTGGTTTGCGAGAGGCCTCTGGAAACCAGAGCAATCAGATGTCCAGTTTAGCAAGGCTATTTTAGAAATAATTATGGAAATGAAGGATTTATCCAAGATTTAAAAAAAGAAAGGCTGCAGCAGAGGTGAGAACTGAAACTGTCTCTCAAAAAACACACTTGTGCCTCAGTCATTGGAATACCTTTGTCCACAATCTTACAGCTGAAAGCAAGCCTTCAGGGTCAGCTGAGTGGTGCTAATATAGCTGCTACAGAAAGCCAAAGGGCTGAGTAGGTATAGCTGGGATCGGAGCTGGTGCTCTGTGCTTCTGGGGAGTTGGGATACTGGTTGTACAATTGGTAGTTAGACCACTATCCTCTCCCCTTGGGCTACTAAGTGCATGTATTGGGTAGGCCTAAGAAAAGATACTAAGTCTTGGTGTGAACAAGGCCATGTGTGGAAGGAAAGTGTTTGTCTTTAATGCATCACTGAGCACCTGAATGTTACTCTTGATCTGCAGTGACAATTTAGCAAAGAATTGCCTTGAAGTTTAGGATGTGCAAAGCTTCAGTAGTATGCACACCTAAAAGCCCTTTGATAAAAGAAAGACTTTTTTTTTCCTGGAACTTGCTTCTGGTAGGTATTTTCCAATTAGCTTGAATTTACTTCTCTCTCTCTCCTTTATTATCAGGTCATGAAGAGTACCCCAGGGCTGGATGTCGGGATTTTGATACCATTGACAAATGGCAGTCTACATGTGTTCTGCAATTCAGTTTGTTGCATGAATCTTATGCCATCATTAATTCCCTCTTCTGTTAATAGGGCAATGATAATCTTTTCCACGATAGCCTGATAGTGATGGGTTATCATTTAATAGCTATGAAGTAGCTGCCAAACAAAGCAGAGTATTCTTTTTCTCCCGTATCCTGGGAAGAAGAAAGTTTGCCTGGATATATATTTGACGATGCTACACAAAGCAGTTTTCTTACAGTTGCAGAACTCTGTATTTAGAGTGATTCAGTGGTGCTTCAGCCCTTCACATCCAAATGTCTGAGGCAAGACAGAAGGAGACAAAACTGGGCTAAACATCATAACATCTTCTCACAAATAATTTTGGCTATTCCAGTAGATTACTATTAATGTTCAATAATGCCTAAAATGTAAGGATATTTGTAGGGCGTTAATTCCCATCAGACATATCGTCACCCATTGTCTGACTACCACTTGCGATGTCAGAGAGATTTTATGTTCTTGCTGTGTGTGATTTGCCTTATGAATTACTGGCATCCACACTGGAAAGCTGGCATGCAACCAGCAGATAAGAGTTAAGCAATGTTGGGAAGAGGCGTCACTCAGAGGCTCAGTGCTTCTTGTGATTCTTGAGAGACTGACTAACGTTTTGCAGAATAGGCAGCCTGATCTTTAAATTATCTTGTTTTTCTCCTTTTTGAAGATGTCTTAGCTGCTTTTCCCTTTATTAAATTTAGTATCAGGTCTTGGCTTTCTTTTTCAATTTACCTATCTTTTTCAAAACTGAGCTTAATGAGCGTCTCACTTTATCATTAGAGGCTGACCACAGGTTCTGTTTCTTCATGATTTGTCCTGCAAAAGGGCAAATCCCCACCACCCCCAATAACTTCTACAGTGTGCACCAGCAGTTATGTCATGTGAAAGAGATTTTTATCAGAAGCTTTATAGCTAAAAAGCATAGCAGAAAAAAAGAGAGACAGAGACTCTTGCTTATTACACTAGCTTTACACTGATTTAATCCTTTTAAATTTGAAAAAATTATAGTAACCTTAAAATTGTGTGATGATAGGCACTCAAAGTCACTACCTCTGTTCAGGACTAGCCCTTTAGCTGGTACAAATACGTTTAGCGCCACTAATTGCAATTTACTGTGATGTACATGAGGTGAGGTTTTGGCCTCTAACCTGTTATTCATAGAACAGTTCTGTCACTCAGATAAGGAGTGCTTGAGGCTACAGATTAAATATTTCTACTTATTCTCCTCCCAGTGCTGAATGATGAGCATTTCTCACTCCATAGCTACCTGACATGTACATTTGTCCATACATCAAAAAGATACTGGGACAATTTGAAAAGTCTTTTCAGGATTTGGACCCTGCAGTTTATCTGTTGAGTTAGTCTTGTGTGATGGATGTGAGACTTATTCCGTCTCTTCCTGTAGGAAATGGTGGTGGCTGGTTTCATTCCTACAAGAAAGACATTGAGGTGCTGGAGCGTGTCCAGAGAAGGGCAACGAAGCTGGTGAAGGGTCTAGAGCACAAGTCTTGTGAGGAGTGGCTGAGGGAACTGGGGTTGTTTAGCCTGGAGAAAAGGAGGCTGAGGGGAGACCTTATCGCTCTCTACAACTACCTGAAAGGAGGTTGTGGCGAGGTGGGCGTCGGTCTCTTCTCCCAGGTAACAAGTGATAGGACAAGAGGAAATGGCCTCGAGTTGCACCAGGGGAGGTTTAGACTGGATATTAGGAAAAATTCTTCACTGAAAGGGTTGTCAAGCATTGGAACAGGCTGCCCAGGGAAGTGGTTGAGTCACCATCCCTGGAGGTATTTAAAAGACGTGTAGATGTGGTGCTTCGGGACATGGTTTATTGGTGGACTTGGCAGTGCTAGGTTAATGGTTGGACTTGATGATCTGAAAGGTCTTTTCTAACCTAAACTATTCTGTAATTCTATGATTCTATGTGTGGCTGGGGATTTGCTGTGCAGGAGTTGAAATAGGTAAGTAGCAATACGTGAAACCAAATGTGAATTTTTCTGTGTGTGAATTACTTCCCAGAGGAGAACATCTCTCCCAGCTGTAGCTGTAGATTAGAGTGATGATGGAGAATACGTCTCAGCTCCGGAAAGAAAGTATCACTAGCAGACAGTGAAGATTTTGCTGGAACAAACCTGCAGCGCACAAGATTAAGATGTCAGAAGAGGGTTTTCTTGAGCAATTGCTTCCTAAGGTGTTTTCCTGTAGAATGCACTGCAACCAGCCACCCATATGCTTTAAAAGTAGGAAGTTTTGAATTCATTGATCCCTTTTTACTGTGTTATGTCATTTAATAACCCCCCACAACCACTTCTCGATGGCACCAGAGAGTTATTGCATTTGTGGCAACAGCATGGGCAAAGTAAGTTCTGTGAACAAGGTTCTCCTGCCAGAAACTGAGGAGCAGAGTGCTAAAGCAGGCTTTTCCCCTCTTACCATTCACATGAGGTAGTATGATGCATTGCTCCCCATGGATTCATCCTGAGAGGCAGTTGGATCTGTTCAAGCCATGCTTAATAATCAAGGTGAAACTCAAGAATGGGTCAAATCCTCATTCTTTGTGAGCACCTGCAGAGTGAACTCATCCAGCAAGATTGTCCTTTTTTTTCAACAGCAACAAAAAAGGAAGGAAAGGAGAAGGTGTTCACTCCTCCTTTGGAGCAGAGCTTTGCTAACATTTTCTCTTGCTCAGTGTGATGGGTATTTGCAATGCAGAGTGTTCTGGAGCATTAAAGTAGAGCATGACACCTGTGACTAAATGGGTCCATGGCAGTTCTCCACCAGGGAGAAACATACTAGTTGCAAGGGCTCTCTATTGTTTGAGGCTAGGGAAAGAGGGGGCAGGTCCCTCATCTAGCCCAGTAGGCTGGGAAAGATACTCAGGATTTTACTCTCAGTCATGTGTGAAATAACAGGCTTGGCAATGAACAGCAACTACTGAAAAGTCAAAGAAAAAAACAGCTAAAACACTAGAGTAACTAAGATAAGCTGGCATGCTCTTCAGATGGGCTTGTTTTGCCTTCAAGCTTCAAATTGCCTTAGGAAAAAAAAAAAGGTGCTCTTGCATGGTCCAGCCCGGGGATCTGTTTTTCCAGCTATTCCCTATGTGCCGTGAGCTGACAGAGTAGGATTTTTTTGAATCCCCAGTTCTGCCCTCCTCCTGCCCTCCTGATGGACCCAAAGCCCTGCCTTACTCTTCTATGACGAAGTTGTTTTGACCCCTCCTTTCCCATCACCAAGGGTGGTGTCTACTGTTTGTCAGGCATCCTGCTGTGCTACAATGAAAGGGGATGTTCCTTCCTACATTTGTCCTGATGACAACATACTTCCTAATTGCTCTTATTTTAGAATTTGTTCTAATCTTTTCAGTTATGATTATTAGACTCATTTGTCTCTATATAATCTCACTGCAGCAAATTTTTCAGTTTAATTATATGTTGTTTCAAAGATTTATTTCTGTAAAATTCAAGGCAGGATGAGTATTATCAATACTGTTGCTTTTATTTAATATGCAGGATGGATGATTTAGTTTCTTGAGGGTACTGTCTGGTTTATGTAAGTGTGTTTCTCTCCCACGCAAAGCAGAGTGATACAAAGCTAAGCCAGAAGTGGTTAAGTGGCAATGTCGGAAATTCAAAGCTTAGTCATGTAAGACTGTATTATAACTCATACACTGAAGGAGGCCACACTGAGATTCCAGGGACTGTCTTAGGTCAAACATTTCCTGGCCCTTGAATGATTGATTTGGTAAACTCAAATTTCTTTTAATGTTTTTAATTTTGACAGGATTTTTATCTTTTGTTTTTAAGAGAACAAAATATCCCAAGTCCCATCCTGAGGCATCTGCCTTTTCCTCCCTTTTTTACACTTTGCTCTGGCCTTCTTGCCCAGCAGGTCCCAGCTCTTTCCCAGTTCCTTGTCAAAGCTGTTTCCCCTTCACACGCACACTGGTTCCTGCTGTGTCTCCTGGTACAGCCAGGCCCTGTCTCTCCTCCTCCCTCAATGCTTTCGTTTGGTCAGTGTGACCTCCCTGCTCCTCCACACACTCCTGCACTGGGAAGTGGCTGACAGAGACACTGGTAGTTGCTTTCTTCTCTCCCTCAGTCTTTTCCTCTGTTTCTCGACTCCCAGTCTCCAGTCAGGTATTTCTCTGTTCACCGTTAACCTCTAGCCACAGCCCCATTACCCCAGTCTAATTCTGGTCCTGCAGTCTGGCACAGCTTTTGTCGCTTGTTCCTCTCCTGCTGCTGGAGTGCACCAACAAGCTCACTGGGACCATGGACAAGCAGCTTCCTTGGCATCCACTGCCCTTGGCCCGCAGCCACCCACAGGCAGTGAAGTGGGTCCTGTTGCTCTGTGACCAGGTCTCTGGCGAAACCCTGTCACAGGCAACTGCGGAGGGTTTAAGCATCTCCATGAGAATGGGATCTGGCTGCTGAAAGTTCCAGCATGTCTGGACTGCGTGCAGACTGCTTTCTTCCATCCAAGCGTCAACATTTTTACTTGATTTGGTATGATTTTCACAGGGATGACAAACAGCTCTCTTCCCGGGAAGATGACTCCTGGCAGGCTAGAAGCCCATGTGGCTATAGATCTCTGAAAATGCTTCTGTCTTAGTGATCAATGTCTTTTCTTCTAGCTTCAGTTTTAGAAATGGATCAGCTGGTTTTGGCTTGGGTTTTTGGGGGGTTTTTTAGGGTTTTTTTGTTGTCGAAGGCAGAATCTGGTGTGAGAACTGTCTACCTTTACAGTTAAACTGTAAAATTGAACTAGCTTGTCAAAATGTTTTGATACTGGAAATGCAAGTCCAGGTGGTATTATTCCTTGAGATGGGTTTCAGTGAATCCTAAATGTCACTTCAATGCACTTGTGCTAGCAGGGCCGTATTGTAAACTGAGACGAAACTGGGCATTAAGCACGGCCTGAACAGATAACAAAAAGATAGTCTGTGCCCTAGAGAAATTATGATTAAAATATAAACTATACTAATTCAATGTAGGTGGATGAGGAGAACAAGTTAAATTATACTTGCAAGCTCTTACGGTGCTGGAATCTTGCCTATAAAAGATTGGTATTGCAGCACAGAAGTTTTTTAATGATTAAAACTTGACTATGTTTATTGGGAGTGTGAGAAGTAACATGAGAGAAGGTGAAAAGGGTGCTTATTCAGAAGAACCCATGGGCAGTGGAGTCTGGCAGTACTGGTTGACTGGCTATCAGAGCTGACATTTCAGTATTGATTGAAAGGTGATAGGTGAGGAGCCCTGAAAGTGCAAACAAGAAAACTTTATTTATTGAGCACAAGAGAAAGAGTCAGTGCAAATCATTAGAAGTCCCCCCCAGCTGTGCTGGGGCAGAACTGACTACACTCATATCATCCCCAACAGTGGCTGTCTAAGGTAGTCTTGGAGGTTTCCATTGCTGCAGTGCTGGATTCTCTCCAAGGCAGCCTATCACTAGCTTTACCAGGAGAAGGTTTTTATTCATGCTTATCCTGAGCCTCCCTTGCTACAATTTAAGTTCATTACCTACTGTCATACACACCTTCAAGGCAGAAACAGCATGGCACACCTGGGTCATGTTCAACTTTTAATCTATGGATCCTTTTCTGCTGAACTGTGGTTTGTCTCATTCTGCATCCTGTATCTGTGCAATGGATTATTTCTGATTAAATATAGAATTTTGCCTTTGCTGTGGAGTAAATTGCATTTACTCTTAATATTTTTCTATATTAATACAGCTTATACAATCAGTAATGAGAGAAGCTGATTGATTTTTACTTCATGGATAAAAAATACTTTCATTTCTGTACATTCATACTGGAGAGTAAATCCATTGATTTGCAAGACCCTGTTAAGTGGTTTAAAGCAGTATTTAAACCACAGATGCTTTTCCTGACAGTTGTGCACATGTAAAATAGAAGCAGCACATTCATGGAAGCCCTTGTCACTTTCCCATTGAAGTAAACGGGAGGCTTTCCATTGATTTCAGATTTCAGACTGATTTTCAATCTATTAGTTCATACTCTAAATATGCCACAGTGCTCAAGAAATGTTTTTCCCTTTATTTGTGTGCATTGCATAGCATGGACAAGTGATAATCAGACAAGACAAGATATTTTTCCCTTTTAAGGTCTTTTTCTAAGGTCTTTTTCCCTTTTTAGTGGGAAAATGGCACTTCTGTTTATACACTTTTTTCATGATTTCAGCTTCTTTTTTTTTTTTTTTTTTTTCAGAAAATATCTCTGCTTGGAAGTTTTTTCAATTAAGGATTGAGCTGGGAATGTATGAAACAAATGCAACAGTTTACAATAGACTGGAATTAAGTTTTTGGTCTCCAGTGACTCAGCGTACTTCACATGCTGTTGTGACTACTAATGTCTAATCCTGACATTTATTTTAAAAAAGCCTGTCACAGAAGGAGTGAAACTAATACAGCTATGAGTGATTCTTCCTCCCTGATCCCTTAATCCACCCTTAATTTTAAACCACCATTGCAGGAAGACAGACTTAACTCTTCAAAAGGGTTCCACTGTTCAGATTCAAGAAGTTTGGGGGAATCATTAAAAATGAACACTAATCTTACCACAGTGAAGTTGAACGGGCAGATTTCTATAATTAAATAAGATATTAATTCCATATTCAAAATGGTGACACTAAAAAGAACTGCAGAAAATGCAGCACTGTTACAGTGAGTACAAGACTGAACAGGCTTTATAATAACTAATTAAATAAACTGTTATACAAATTATGTGCTTGCATGGCCCTTTCTCTACTCAATAACTTTTTGGCTGAACAGGCTGCACTATAAGTATATCTCCTGTCTTCTTCTTCCATGTCTGTACGTACACATACTTTTATAGCTATGGGAACAGATATCTCAGTTGTCTTAAGTCTATTCTGCAATTGTGGCTGTGATGGAAAAGAAGTTTCCTTCTTAACTCCTGTTTGGTGTATTATTGTTATGTCGTTATTATTACTACTACTACTACTACTACTACTACTACTACCACCACCAAAGTTTATATTCTGGTAGCAGCAAGGATTTTTAATCACAGAACTATATATTTGCTCTTCCCCCAAGGAACAGGGAAAGAGACAAAATACAAAATAAATGTAAGAAAGAACAAGACTATGGTGTAAAATGGGATGTTATGTAGTTTATTAATTTTGATTCATAAAAATATAAATATGTATCTAAGGATTTGCCTCAGGTGAAAGATATTCCAAAATAAGATGGTATTAATGGCCATCACTGATATTTTCATATATAAAAAATAAAAAGAATCTTTACGTACTTGATGAGTAATTGTGTAACATTTTACTGGATCAAAAAAAAAGTCAGATTTTGAGGAGGATACCAGGTTGCTTTGCTTTTTTTACAGCTTATTTACACTTTCTTTGTGGTACATTGTCTTGTACAATATTTATGCACTGAATATATTTGAAATGCACCAAAAAATATTCAAATTTTCCATATGCTACTGTGAAAGTGCCAATCATTTAAAATATTGTTAAAAATAACTGGAGCTATTCTATAATTGCTCAAATGCAGCTATGAGCTAAAGATTAAGCTCATATTTGCTCTGTAATACACGTTATAATTCTACGTATAGTGTTATTGATGGTATAGTAGTTGTCATCACAGATACAATGCAGTAAAATGTTCAGTCAGCTTATGGCTTTCTGTAAAGAAACCAAACTTCTGATATCTTGTCAAAGAGTTTTTCTTTCAAGTCACCGATAATTGATAAGACAGGTTAGGTCATTTGGTATAAAATTCTGGTATCACGTGGTATGCATTTGGATGAATAACACAGAAAAAGAGGACAAATAAGCAGTCAAGTGATTTATTTTAATAAATAATTAGCTTAGTCTGTGAATGCCAGATCAGTGCGATTCATATTCCTTTTTAATGCCATTTGAAATAAGTTGTAATATCAAAATGAAGATGGAACTGAGAACATCAGGCTAAACTACTCCTGAATGGAAACACGTTGAAATATGAAGACTTTTCTTTGAACGACACGCAGCTCAAATGAAATCCACAGGGAACAAACTGTGAAAAAACTTCTAAAAACTTTTGCCTGAAGTATTTCCCAACAAAGACATAAATCACAGGGTTAATGCAACTGTTGGTGGTAGCCAGAGTATAACCAAACTGCTCACCAAAGTTGAGCAGTTCCCCCCACAAGCACCCTTTGATCACTTCTGTCTCGTACAATATATCAAGGAATACAAAAAAATGGTAAGGAGTCCAGCACAAAATAAACATCAGTACCACTGTGAAGATCAACCTGGTAGCCTTTGTGCCTTTGTGCTCCTTGCAACTGTTTGTTCTGAGTGCTCTTTGTTCTCTTGCTTGTTTTTGTAGGGAGCGAAGAGTAGAGAAATTAAAGAAGATGATTGCTGTAGATGGCAATGCAAACCCCACTATGCTGAATACCAGGCTTTCAGCTGTGACCCATGTTGGGGTGGGAAAGTCTAAAATGCATGCTGAAATATTCCACAGGGGAAAGTATTTCACAGTCCGAAACATAAAGGTTGGGACGCTGAGAAGGATGCCGAAGAACCAGGTGAGCAAGCAGATCCCTTTGGCCATAGTTTTGCTCCGTATCCCTCTGTGGTTCAAGGTATGAACAAAAGTCAAATAGCGATCCACGCTGACCGCCACTAGCAAGTAGATGCTGGTGTACATGTTTAGGCTGATGGATGCGCTGGTGCTACGACAAAGGAAATTGCCAAACGGCCAGTTAAATTTATTCCTGATGTTCTCTGTCCAGAAAGGGAGGCACGTGAGGAAGATAAGATCAGCAACAGCTAGGTTCATAAGGTAGATTTCAGCTGTCTTCAGGGGGCCCTTGTGCAGTGAGTAAGTGAAGAGAACAAATACATTTCCAAGCATTCCAATAATGCAGATGGTGTCAATATACTTGGGGACTATATAGTACACGATTTCCCACCAGTCATTCAAGTCTGGGCAAATAGTTGAGTTGCTCTTGTTTTCACTCTGGTTTGAGGAGGGAACATTCAGTAGAGGCATTGCAGTCATTTTTTTTAAAATTCTGAAGTGAACAGGAGACCTGTCTGAAATGAGAGAAAGGGACTGCAAAGGGAGAAAGGGAGGCATAAAATTCTGGAAGTTGTCTCCTACCAGTGGTGTAACAAATATTTAACTGATGGAAATTCTTTATTAGTGCTCACTGATTATTATAGGCTAGATCAAGCCATGCTTCGTATGTGCAATGGTGAGAAATGTTCCTAGTATTGTCGAGGATGGAACTTCCTCTACAGCCTATAAAACTTCCTCTCTTTGCTGTCATTGTTTAAAGTGGCACAGAGGAAGGAAAGTGCCAATTTAGCGTAAGTAGTTCTGTATGTCTCCTCCAGACTGATAACAGAAACAGATATAGCTGAATTCCAGCTCCCTGAGAGCAGCTGGAGTCACGCTGGTGACACAAAGTTAGCTTTGCACTCTTCCCTGCGCTTTCTTAGTCTTATTTTCCGTGCTATGTATAACTTCAGCAGGATGACGCCTGTTTCCCCAAAACTGGGAATGCTACTGACTCTCTGTGTGCATCACTTGCTTGCTTAATTTTGCATTGTTTTGTTCCCTCTCAGTTCCTCCCATCCTGAACTTTAGGTTCAAAATTACCATTAGATTAGACAGCTTATTGCCCTCAAATGTCGGCAGTTGTAATAATAAAACATTGACTCCTCTAAAATCTTATGCTCAAAATCTGTCTGGAGGGAAGGCCTCTGCAGCTCCAAATTCACAGCACTCTTCTCCTGTTCAAAAATTTCATCTGAGTTCAGCTGGAGAGGGGCAGCCCCAGCCTCCAAAGCATTTAAGCTTTTATAGCATTGGTAATGACTTTATTTCTCTCTGGTAATTCCGTGCAAGATTGTGCAGGAATAAGAGCACAGGTCAAACGTTATCCCCCTGTGAAATTCCACTGGGTTGCCAGAGCTGCCTCCCGTGGTGACTTTATTCTCCTGGTGTTGTCATGCAGGACCATAGAGCCTGGATCTTGTTTTTTACAGGCATTCTGTCTTAGAATCCTTGTGGTAGACAAGACGTTACTGAGCCTGTGGTGACATCTAACATTTCAGGATTTCATATCCAAGTGGAGCATGTCAATCATAAAAAACCACATTAAAAAAATCAGTATTTTGCAATCAGTCATCCTGAATGTTAACTTTCTGCTACAGCTATTTAACTCTGCTCTTTCAGTTTCTCTATTTTTACACCAGGGAGATAGCTAAGGATGGAGTTTCTGAAGAGAGCGTTTATGGCCATCGTTCATCTCTTTTACACATATGTACAGCCTTAGTGATGTCTGTGTCTGAGCAGCTTGCACTATTTATCTCTGTAGGGCCTCTAGCAATTAGTTAAGTACTAATATTCCACATCATGCAAGTTGGTACTTAACGCACAAAACATTTTTCATCATTGCAGAATTAAGTGAGCAGCAAAGTTTTATCTGAGTTCACTCATGCTGGCAGTCTTGTCAGGGAACTGGGCTACAACTCAAGTTAACACAGCTCTATGGCTTTCAACATCATCCTTCACAGCAGTCTGAATGTTATCTAGTTAGCTGACAGTCTCATGCAAACTAAGATAGCTTGGGAGGATCTAAAATTACAGAGAAGATATATAAATTAAATAAATGGATTATGAGTATCAAAGCGGCTATTTGTGAGACAGCAAGAGGCTATTTGTGAGACAGTAGGAATCTAACTTTTTTATAGCAGGAGGCTGGCAAAGGTGTAAGAGTAATGGAAGAAAATCTGTAACATCATATGTCAACAATAATGTAAAAGAAAGATATCAATTAAACATTTTATTTTGTAAACAGAATTACTACTTTTACTAAATATAGAGAAAGAAGAAGTGCTTCTTTTCCTTGCTTGCCCGTTTTCTGATGATTTCTTGCTACCAGTTTACTCCAGTCACTGTGCACACTTTGTATGTGATTTGTGGGGTGGAGCCACTAATTCATTCATGTTGGGCTAAACCAAAAGCTTCAGGAACATATACTTTCCATTGCAACTTAGATTTTAACCTCAGCTAAATCTGACTTCTTGTTCAGCTAGCAATTGTACATGAAGTTTCTGTAGAGTTTGTCATGAGGAAAATTTTTTCAGAGTCTACTAGCCAATGTCCAAGCACTACCACAAGCCTTTTATAAACTTAGAGCTCCAGATGTCTTCTTGACAGAAAATGCAATTCATTTTCAGTTGCTTAATTTAATTTATTCTTCAAGGGCAATTTTCTTCTGTAAGTATTTTTAAGTATTTAATGCTAATGGACAATTAGCCACATGAATGGTTTTCAATTTATGTACTTAACACATTCCAGTCACCTTTTATGCAAATAATGACATATTTTTCCTACTTTGAACTCACTTCTGATTAATTTCCATGTACAGTGAATCTTTTACCATTATTACTATTAATACATATTACTCAGTTAGGATCATGTGTTCTGGAAAAACTAAACAAATACAACTTGAACTTTGGGAACAATCTTGAAAGTAAAGATTACTTTGAAAGAGAAAATTCTGCAATCAGCCAAGCATGTTCAGCTATAAAGAAATTTCATAAAGTTAATCATGTTTTTACACAACTAGAGAGAACTAATCCTGCCCTTCAGAGTTAGTTTCATGGTGAAAAAGAAAGGGAAACTCTTACTAGGCTGCACAGATCAGAACTGAGAGCACAAAATATTTTTTTAATATAAAAAGTATGTGAAATAATTTTAATAAAGGTAAGACATTAAAAACAGGTAGACGTACCTACTTGTCCTTCCTGGCAACTTAGGCAAAGTTTCAAATTCAGGAACAGTTGGTAAATAGCAGTACAGAGGTTACTGAGAGAATTCAAAGATGCATCCTGAGGCACGGCTGAGTGACTGAGTGCTGTCTGAGTGTTTTGTTGGCCTTGTATGATGTGTGTGATGTTACATTTTGGAAGAAAGCCCCAGGATTTTTTTTGTTGTTGTTGTTGTTACTTCTCCAAATGTTGGCTGTAGTAATTTTCAAGGCATGTGAAATATTTCGTTCTCATTGTGAAATCATATAAGCCATATGCCGTGACTTGTGCTCCTGTGACCACTAAATAAAGCTCTCGAGTACAGGTCCTTGGCAATTAAAAGTTCCTTTGGAACTTTTAATCGATTAACAATATCCATAACAATGACAATTTTATCAACTGCTCTGAACTGCCCTCTCAGTGCCAATGCACACAAAGACAAACTTTGAACTAGGCTTTTGTTGTGGTGGGAGCTCCTTCCTCTGCCAGCCTGGGGGAGAACCATGCCAAGGAGCTGGGGTTAAAGCAGAATAGGTAGATGGGAAGGGCTGCTGAAACTTGGACCCACTAAACCCAGTGTCAGCCTTTCCACTGTTTTTGAAAACTGATGTCCTTCGCACCCCACTTTAGGTGTGTAGGGCATGAGTCTCTGTGAACGTTACTTCTCAGTAGTGCATGGTGACTGCTGTATTTTCTCAGGCTAGCATCCACAAAAAATCTTCTTTTTATGTGATTACCTGCTGGGACCTTGTAGCCTGAGACTGGTTGTTTACCAGTTATTTTTATCTTTTTCATTCTGATTCTCCTCTGATTAGAACGATATTTTAAAAAATATCATATCTGATGCATCTCAGATTTTAAATACAAATGTCTCAAGTATATCTGTGTGAACAATAGTTTTTTTCAACTTCTCTTTAAAAAACAGTGAGAAATTATCAAGGGACTGGAACGTTATTTACTTATATGGAGACATTCTTCCCTTTGGCTACCTACCCAACACATGCACCATCTCTCTGAATTCTTAATCGACTGTGTCCATTCTTGTTTGATAAGTGAGTTAAAATGAAAAGCCATGCGAGGCTGCACAGTGATATCTTATTATGAACTTCCCTATTGTCATGATAAAAGCTTTTATTCCAACTTTTTATTCATTAAAAAGATACTAAATTAGAGTTATGCAAACACTGGTAAAATTGACAAATTCGAAAATTGTTCTGCTTAACACCATCACACTGGAGAAAACTCTAAAGAACCCAACATTTAATTTGAAGATTTAAAATGTAGAAATACTTCTTTTATTTAAACAGCATCCTATTAAAACATTTGCTTATTTTATTAAATAAACAAAACAGTATAAAAATACATCTCAAATGAAGCTATATGCTTTACTTTTGTCAAAATGATTTTTTTTTTAATATCTGGATCAAAACATTTATTTTGGTGAAGACCTCAAACACAACATTTTTTGAATTATATGTTACCTAAGGAATCCTAATAACCTACAGGAGATCAATCTCTAAACGACACATCCTACGCTGACTCATTAAGGTAAGTGCAATACAACAGATCTTCGTCACAAACTTTCCAAAACTTCCTCTTTGCTTACGCTAGTGAATTTCTGTGTTTAAGTTATTTTTTCCATAAAGAAGAACAATTGAGCAATAACAAGGAGTCTGGGATTTGTCCTTGCTTGGATGTGAATCTCTAGGAGCCGCCAACATCCACATTTACTCGCAGGCTCTGAGCAGAAAACTGCAGCTGTGTCTAAAATTTAAATGATGAATAACATAGTGTTATGAAACTCATCCCTGCAAAATGGGATCAAAATATTGGTTTGAAAATCCAACTCCTCTTTGTAAATCTAGTTTCTTATTTTCTGTTGTTTTTCATTGCCATCTTTAGAACTTTTTTCAGCAGTGGAGAGGGATTTAAAATTGGGAGTGTATACATTTGGTGGAAATAGTGAATTGAATAGGCACTGCTGTAGCTCCAGCTCTTAAACAACTTAGAACAAGTCCACATAAGAAGCTGTAACTTTATACAAAAAGGGTATTTAATTTATTATTTATTTGCAACTTGGGTCTTCATTTCAAGCTGTAGAGAGCATACGATGATTTGGTAACATTTTACAGTTTGCATAGATGTAACGGCCCACAAATTAAAGGATGTGAAGGATTAGGTTTAAAAACATCTGTATTAGAGTCAACAGTTAAAAGGTTTTTGCTGTGTATACATAACTAAAACATATCTGTCTACTGGTGCCTTCAACTCGGGATACTCACAGCACATTAGTTTATGATTTAAGCTTATATGATCTTCAGCCATCCTGTCTGTGTTGACTTTCCCGCAAAAAGTACACATTCTCTACAGCTGCATAGGAATTTACAAATGCTAACTGGGCCTTTCTGATCAGAAAGATTAAACAAATATGTTGATGAAGGCAGACTGTTTGCTCAATTATTACACATGTTACATGATAGACAAATGATAGAAATCCAAAAGGTCTCCAGAGTTCTGACTCTTGGTCCAATAGTTCAGCCATTAAAAATCTTCCTCTTAACATAGCTGGAGCCTTTAATGATCTGAATAAATTATCTTTTTAGGACAGTATGATTTAACAGTTTGATTTTCTTTATGGAAACAGTTTGAAAATCAACATAGTTATCTTCTATAACTGTTCATCTATTCTAGAACAGGAGAAAAGTTTTTTGATGCAACCTTTGTGATGTAAAATTCTTTGTTCAGCTTGATTGGATTTCTTTACATAAGCTATAGACAGTGGTTGCTAAGGAGAGCTTAAACTCTGGTGCAGTGATTTACAATTCCTAATAAATGATCCTGGTAGCATCACAGTGCAGTAATAATCAAGCCCTACTAACTACAGTTTACAGAGGCTGAAGCAGCAAAATATGGAAGGAGCCAGTATAGGCTGGAAAACCACAATGTGCTGATGGAAGAAAGAAGGGAAAGGGTGATCCCATGGCTAAAGAACTACTTGGGGATTTGGGAGACCTGAACTGAGTTCCTGACTTCTCCACAGAAAATCTGCCTAAAAAAGAGAAACCTTGTCCTGTCCACAACAAGCACCAGCTGTTTGTGCTAACAGCATTTAAGATTATTAATTTTGCACTTCAGGTGAAACCTGAAAAAAACAGACAGTGAAAAGATGAGAATTATTCCTGCCTGTACCTACTGCAGGCCAGAAATGTCAACTGGCTGTTGATATCCTTGCCATTCCTCTGGCAATAGTCCTCAGCCACCTCCATTGGACTGAATGCGGAGTCAGCCGTTTGCGTGGCCAAAGCGTCAATAAAAGATGTGGCAGCCTCAGGTAAAAGGGAAGATGGGAACGGCTGTGGGAGGGGAACAGGATAAAGAGGAATAAAAAGTTGATGTGATTACAGTTTGTCATCTCCAGCTCTGAGATCCTCAGGACAAAGTAATTTTTACTCATTTTACCAAGAACCCTTCTCATATTTTGCCTTGCTTCTGTGAGAACAGGACAGAACCAAGTGTCTGAGTGTGACTGTAAACTGCCAGTAGGTAAGATGTAGCCTGGACATTGCACTTTATTTCTTGGGGTTTTTGGTTACCTGCATAAACAGTACATGTGAATACTGCACAGTGTGCGATCATGCTGGAAAGTGGGCAAGAACGTGAATTAAACAGTCTGTGACCTGACATTGTGCATTCTGTGGTCTGCAGAGACTGGTGCAGGGCCTTTCCATTGCTGCTGGTGTCTGTGCACTTTGAGAGGAGAGAAAAGACTTTAGGCAGAGGGTCCATCCTGCAAACAGCACGTATAGGCTCTTGTGTACCCCAGGTCCTCACAAAGAAAAGTAGTATCTGCTCTTTCACGGGACTTGAGCTACCAACGGGTGGAGAAAAGCTACCAAAAAGACTTCAGTACCCTTAGCTGCCTTAATTCCGATTTTAACTTCCAAAGGGACTGAAGGTGGTCAGCACCGCTCTGAAATGGGCCCTGAAAAGAAAGCTGACCCACAGCTTTGAAAGTAGCTAAAATTTTGTGGTTTCAGCTCACTTTTCTTTGGTACAATGGGAAGTGAAAGAAAGTACCTGCAACAGTTGCACTCCTGACAGGTCATTCCTGAGTAATAGGATACGGGCTAGAGGAGACAATGCCAACAAATCTCATTTCTTAAAGTAGTTTATTTTCTGTTGTACATGCTTACTGCATAGTAAAATAATGTGTCTATATATTTACATGATTTAAATTAATGTAATATTAATATAATAACATTTTTATATTTTAGTTCTCAGTACCAAATACTCAAAAATCTCTTCCATTGCCTCAATAACCTCTGTATGGAGTTCCTTCTATTTCACAGTTGCGTGAACAGCATGCTCGTGAACAAGACAGTGTTGATAACACTGGAGATAACAGAAAGCCTTGCAGTGTTTCATCATAGCTGTCTTGGACAATTTAAAGGATGAACAATAGAAGTATTTATGACAGAGGATTATACTAGATTATTAAAGAAAACCTATGGAAATTGTCTACAAATCATCTACAGTGGTCTAAATCCCATAGTTTTTATAGCACATCCGCACACTTCTAGACCATTTTTGTGTTTAGTTATTTGAAGGTTTGATACAAATTTCCCATCTTAAATGGAACTTTATTGCTCCATTCAAGCTCTGATGAATGAAGACCACGCGGTAGCAATCCGAGTTTACTTATGTCACCAAACTCCATTTCCCTTGGTGGTTTTTAGACTGTAACCTTAAATGCTTTGAAAAGAACAAAGGATCTATCAGTTTCAGAAGATTTTAGATCATCTCCAACTCAGTTTTCGATCAAGGTTCCTAGAGGTAAAAGTGCATACTGACAATTCAGTACACTATGAGTTTATCTTCTCTGTAAACTCAACTTAGATCATAAATCCAGTCCAATTGGGGAAAAGCTATCTTGTATTAAAGTCACTCAGATTAACTCTATAAATAAAATGTAGGTATTATTAGAGTCTGAAAAGGCCCTTCTTGAATAGTCTGAACTTTCAAGACTCCTATTATCTTCAGTTAGACTTCTAAGGCAGTTAGGTGGATGTTCTCCTTCATATTCTCAGTTTCTTCTAGTTGTGAGGTTATACCAGTTGTGCTGAGCTTTTATGTTTCCATTAAATAACATTACAAATATTAATTATGCTTTGTGAATCTTAAAAACTAAGTCTCTGAGCTGAAGTGTAGGTATGAATGTAAATAACATTCACTCACTCAAAAGGAGCAAGTGAATGCTTTTACCTTGATGCAGAAGGGGTAAAGAATCTCCTGCTACAAAGAAAACTCAGCTAACTTCATGCAGCTGGCTGCAGCCTTCCTTCTGCTACTGCTTTACCTTTTTTGAGCTACTTTCCATACGTACAAGCTGATGTAAACCTGTAACTAGCAGGTGCAGAGCAGTTGCAAAAAGGCACAACTTGTCAATCAAACAATCAAAATAGTTTCGGATGACTGAACAGAGAAAGTAAAAGCCCAGAAGGTGGCCACACCTAAAACATCCATTTAATGATAGTCCTACAGGATTCATTTACCAGAACTTGCTCAAATACAAAACCCTCCTATCAAAAATCTAGTCTAACAAACTGTATGGGTACCGTAAGTAGTTACACAATCCTGACAATAGCTTCTATACCGGGGCTCTATTCGGAGAACTGTATGTACACCTTAGAAATGCAAACATTTCAAATGATACATGCATCAAATATTATTCAGCCATGAAAATGTAAGTATGCTACAAAGTAGGATTCAATCATGAATGTCCAATAACATTAGAAGCAGGTCTCTGTATGGAGTTTCCATTAAGATCTAACTGTTGTTTTCCCACAGATGATGAATACCACTGCATGTTTATTCTGTGGACCAGTAGCAGATGGATATTAGTGGAGACTGATATGTTAGAAGGCTTTTCTCCTGTAGTGAACAAATTGTGCTACCGTGGTGATGGGAAAACAGACTTTTTCCTTGGGTATTCACTTGAAATGGAAGTTCTTAAAGTGTCCAGGGAGTTTTCCATCTGCACAGACTGTGGTTTGCTGCACCTCTTTGGAAACAAGTCCTTGTAGAATTCCACAGCCTTCTTCTGGAAGTGCTTCCCAACAATTACATACAGGACTGGATTCAAACAGCTGTTGCTAAAGGCACAGTACGTAGCTACCTGGGTCACTACGTCATTGATTTCTTCCAGGCATTTCAAAGTGGGTACGAGGAAACGGATTGTGTCGATGAAAGTGCTGATCTGGAATGGAAGCCAGCAAACGATGAACAGCAAGAGCACAGCAAGGACCAGCGCAGTGGCTCTCCTCTCTGTCTGGACTAACTTCAGGTTTTGTAGCTCACTACTTCGTAAGGCTTTGATGATTTGCGTAGTGCAATAGGTAATTATACAGACTGGGATCACAAAGCCCACAATATTCAGCAAACAGTTGTTTGCAGGCTCCCAGTAGCTGGCTGGATAAACAAGACCGCAGGCTGTGATGTTGTATTCTTTGTAATACTGTAAATTTCGGAACACCATTGTAGGTGAACATATGAGCAACGCACACATCCAGACTACAAAGCTACTCCATTTGGCATAGACAGTTCGTCGCATCCGTCCAAGAGACATAGTTTTCACCAAGGCCAGATAGCGGTCGATGCTCACTAGTGTCAGGAAATAAATGCTAGAATAACAGTTCATGTTACTCATTATGTTGACAGCTTTACAGAGGAACAGGCCAAAGGGCCACTGAAACTTATTAGAAATATTAATGGCCCAGAAAGGTAAAGCACAGACTAACATTAGGTCAGCAAGTGCCATGTTTGCTAGGTAAATTTCAGCTACTGTGCAGTGACTCTTGTGGAAACACAGGACTATGAGGACAAAGGAATTTTCTATTGCTCCCAGAATAAATATAAACCAGAGGAATCCGGGCTGAAAATCCTGTAGCCATTTCCATACATCTGAATTAATATAATCAATACATTCATATGGATTAAGCAGTCCCGAATTATTGTGGAAATTTGTCGGACTGACTGTGAGCTCCTGGGTGGCCATGATGTTGTAAAGCTGTGTAACATTTTCAGTTGTGATGGAAACCATATCTGTGCAAAGAAAAAGATGACATGAGATTGCTACATCTAACTAATTGCTGCAAAAGACACAATAAGAAAAGCTGGTTCTGCTTTTCCTACTGTCGTAAAAGGCGTGGCTTTGAAAAGGCTTGCAATTCTCTGTGTTGCTTTCTTGTAGATGCCTAAACTGCTAGGGACTGTGTGGACCAATTTGAAGTGGGTGAAACAGAGGGGATAAAGCAACAGCAGACATTGTAGCCAACAGGTTAACTGAAGAGAACATTTATCAGTCTTTTTTTCACTAGAACCAAGCTGCAGCAAGTCTTTTTTAATTCTTTGAGGAGGCTGGTGGCTACTTTCTTTTTCTTATCTTTGTGTGTCAATAGCCATAGTCTCCTAAAGGACAGACATACCTTGTGAGTCTTGTGTTGCTCATTGTTGAGCTGCTAGTCCTGTGGCATGTTCCTCATCATTTTACACCCTGTAAAGCAATTGGGTGGAATTCAGTGGTGTTTCCTCCTCACACAACACCATATTTTTCCTAAATGTTATGACTGTCACAGCAGACATTTAGTTTGTAGCTCTAGTTTGCACTGAGCAAGGATCAGTGTTTGCAAGCAGTGAGGCTTTCTTGATTTCTCATGGGAATCACCTGTGTATTTCTGTGTCTGTGTTACAGTCTCTTTCTGCAAGCAAGTCACAGAAGAGATAAAAGGTTGAATCTTTGTAAGGGAACTTGGTTTTAATAGGTCTGCAGTGGGTGGGTTGACAGTTTGGCAAAGATGGTGGCCATCATGTGAGCCAGGACCTGCCTGCAGTCATGCTGCAGAGAGACAATTTGAGTGCAAGAGCACAATCTGAAAACCAGGTGCTGTACTGTAAATATTCTACGGGTCAGAACAGCTTGGGGTCCTACAGGGAGCTATTTACAGGAGGAATGTCAGATATGCACTTAAATGTTAAGACTAAACAGAAGTTGAGTGTCCAGCATCCACTCGGTACTGTTAAAATGTTAACTGTGGTTTTTATTGTACTCGGAGATAATGAATGTTGAGATATTATTCAAATACAAGACTGGCTTCCCAGATCTGTACATATAATTGTCTGGACTGTGTGACAGAAATACGGTTTGTCTTTTTCCAGGTCTTTAAAATACCACTGTTTATATTATGGTTTGCTTTGAAGCTTTTCAGATATATTTTTAATTAAGACATTTTTCTGATTCAGCTGGTAACTTGGCAGTAAAAAGGGGACACATCTGTAATTCCTGAAAGGATGAAGTTCTCATTCATACTCTGGTTACTGGATTTGTTGGTTGATAAGTGTCAGTGCTCGATATGCATATAGATATTTGGCTGCTGGATGCCGAATTACTGAAAAATGGTGGTCATATTTTGTGTACTTAGTTTTAATTAAGCACTCTAGTGCTTGAGAACCAAAAACAAAGATGAAGACCACATTTTACTGAGTACAGTAAAAGCAGTAACAAAGGAGACTCCCTCTATAATGTAAAATTTATAACAGAGGTGTCAGGCAGGACAGGTCAACTGGATAAAACAGGCAAGTGGGACTGAGAACCTTGAAAGACAAGGCAACTTAAAAATGGACTAATGGGCACAAAACAAAATGTCAGCAACGCATGTTTCCAATCCTGGTAACAGGCCTAGACTTTCCTCCATTATCCTCTTACTTTTGATATATTTATAGAAACATTTTATATTACCTCCTATGTCCCCTATTAACTGCAACTCATCTTTATCCTGATGTTTTTGATATCTTTGACGTTCTGAGTTTTTAAATAATACCTCAGATAGCCATATCTTTCTGTAATTAATCTCGCATCAAGGCAAAAAGCCTGGCATCAAGGTGCTGATATTCATAAACACTTAAGTATCTCAAAGCCCAACATTTGTGGCTGCAAGAGATGCCACTAACAAATTGCAAACAGCAGTTTCAAGTCTCCCTTTCTGTGTCTGACGGCTTTTTATACTGTAAAAACACATAGGAAGTGGAATACTAATAGATGATCAACAAAAGGTCATCTGAGAACAGAGAAGTTCTGTTGGGTGATACAATTAGCAGAACACGTTTCTTCTGCCAGTAGTGGGCTGTGAACCAGCAGAAAGAATTGTAAGTGCATTATAGGTTTTGTATAGTATATATGCATTGTAAGTGCATTTTGAGGTTGGATGTATGCATATATTTAATAAGATGTTCATCAGTAATTCAGACAGCGGTCATAAAGGCTATGTTGGCAATTTCCATGCCTTTCCCTTATTATATGACTAATAGAAAAACAATAAACTGGAATTAATTTACAGCAAATAGCAGCTCAAAAACTGCCTACTGATTTATGGTATTTTTCCTACAATTAATCTCTTTTAGATTAATTTTTTGTAGAAGGGAAAGTACTAGAATACTTTAAAATAAATTACTTATAATTACTTATAACTAGACTGTGGTCTAGGAACAGTGTGCAGGGGCTAGTTAGGATGTGACCAAGTCCATGACATGGGGCTTCTGGTGACCTGCCTACTTTGTCCTTAGCTCAAGCTCTTCCATAAAGCATTGGTAGAAATGTGAGAGAGAACAAGGTAAAATGTGCTAATGATCAATTTACAAACCCTATTTAAATGATGTGCTTGGTGCTATTCTCTATAGCACAGGAAACTCATTTAAAGTATGTGTTTACTGAATAAATTATGATTTACACAGCCATAATTTAGAAAAGGGGGTGATGGCTATTTGCCGTTAGCTTATCACAATTCTGTGGAAATAAATGTGACCCCTTCACACACTCTCTACAAATGCTTTTTGTGCAATGCAAGACAGGCCTAATGTCTCAGCTGGGACCCTCAAAAAGATTTTATCTGACAGTTTTGATTAAAACACTGCCCAGCTGAAGCAATCTATCATCACTGATCATGAGGGACTCCTGTGGGGGCTGAATTTTTCCCTGCTGGAGTTCACCTCCTACTATTAGTTACCTCCTCCTTGACAGTCACTAAAAACATTATTGGTCATTGTCTCATGTTGTTCCAGAATATTTTTTGCTAATAGCATGGGGCACAAATGGCAAGGTTTTGATAGTGGGGGGCTGCAGGGTGCCCTGTGTGGGAGGCAGCCATGACCTGTGCCTCTTGAATTTCAGCAGTGAGTGCCCTAGCTTGCTGGAGTATCCTGGCTCACCAAGGTGCCCTCGCCCACTGAGTTTCCTTAGGAAGCTATGGATATTTTGTTGTAAGCACTGTGGGAACTGGCTTTTGCTAAGTGTTGAGAACAGTGTTTCTGTATTATCTGGGGTTTTCAGCAGGAAGCAGAAGGTAGCCTGAGTGCCAGGAGAGCAGAGCCTGTGCAGCCAGGAGTTGAGGGGCCAACACCGGTGACTGAAACGTGCCGAGTTAGCCTTCTGCATCTAGGCTGCCATGTGATGCACTGGGCTGTTGGGGCCATGTTTCAACATGCGTGTACTGCTCCATTTACCTTTCTAATCTCTACGTTGCTTCAGTTATCACTTTAGGTGGCTAGAAAAGAAAGAAAAGCCCAGAGAGAGGGAGAGAGAGACATCTGGAAGACTTAAGCAGAGACATTAAGTCAGTGGTGCATGCACAAGGCATGCACAAGAAATTAAAATAGAAATCTACATTCATTGACAACTTGGTCTGGCATAGCAATGGGGAGTTTTGCCTCTCTTTTCGACAGAAATCCTGAGGGACTATATTCAGTGTGTATAGAGGAGATTAAAAAAAATCTGTGATTCTGAGGAAGAGAAACAGCCAGGTGTTTGGGAGGCAATTCAAGTGCTTGAATATGGGTGTTTTGGAAAGTGCAAGGTGTCTAGTATGTCTGCATGGGGTTGGTATATGATACACATCCTCTGAGAGGTGTGGTCTCTTGGAGGCAAGCAAGATACCCTGGAGGTTCTGAAGCACCCCCAGACACTGAGGGGGCAACTTTGCCCCTTGACGTTAGTGCTGAGATTGGAGGGTGGGGGACATCACTCTGCTGTGAAAGTAGCAAATCTTTGGGCTTAATAGAGCATTATAGAGACTCTAAAATAGAGCATTATAGCTGTAAAAGGAAATACAGAATTGTAGCAAAGGAAGATAAGGAAAAGAATCTCCTGGGAATTAAATCTGTTAAAACAGCCCAGGTTTTAAGAGCTCAAAAAGAGAAGCTGCTGATTTCTCCCAGAAGAAATGGTTAAAATATAAGTTTCTAATTTTTAAGTATTTGAAAAATAGAATAACGGAGGCTTGGGTCCTCCAAGGAAAATTGTTGCTTCTTGTCTTTTGGAAGAATAGGAATGCTGTGTAAAGCTCTGTGCTACCTTGGCAACAGCAAAAGCAGATGAGCTAGAGGAAAAGTTTGGTGGTTTTTTTTACCGTTTTGTGTTTCTTCTGACAAAAGGAATTACCTATGGGTAAAGTAACAGGGGGGAAAAACAAACCTGCCTCTCTATATTAATTATTGCTGACTTTCTAACCTTTTAAGAATCTGCATGTTCATAACGCCTTCCTAATTCCTGACAACTCTGTATTCCTCAAAGTGGACTTAAAACCCATCCATATTTTAGTTTTTCATAACTATCTCAAAGGCAACATAAGCTAGAAGTGTTCGGCAAGAAATAACTTTTTAAATTAACCACTTTCCTTGTAGAAATATTTCCTCTTCCTTCTCTGAAGTATGAAGGAGGGAAAACACACATTTAGTCAGAAATGTAATGTCATACAGCTCTGATCATCTATCATTCCTATTGCAATATTTATAAATGCCATGTATTATTGTATTGTTCATTAACAGCAATTTTACTGAGAGTAATTTACAAATGTGAGTGGGTTCAGTCTGTCAGAAGTCTTTTTTTCCTGTGAAAATTTATCAGATGAGCTGTTATGAGGCTACACGACTTACTCCCAGTCAGTGGTGAGCACAAGGGCTAGATGGTGAGCTTGGGCACACTTATTGGGCACTTCTTAAAACAAAGTGCCATAAAGATTTAGTTGCGGTTTTGTTGCATGTGTTAGCTCACTTAGCTGTTCTTTGGAGCTGTGTAATTCCTCTTGTATGGAAAACTTTCATAGATCCTAGAAAAGCACTGCTGTTGGTGATACGCTGGGTGAGAACATTCCTCTTGCAGAGAAAGGCTGCATCAAAGCTTCATTAAATTAAAAGTATAGGCAAATAAATAGTAGAAAATGCCAAATCCCTTGAATACTGTTCTTGGGTTGTTTTGAGGCATATCATAGTTTAGACAAAGGAATGAAATACGAGAGTAAATCCCTCAGCTGTTTTTTCACAATAAACCTTCTGCTAATATTTGAAAGTGTTTGGCAATAAAAGTGAATGAGGTCTCTAACTGTGGAGCCATCAAGAATTGAAAATTTGATACATACAAGACCTGTACGTAGTGATGTGTTCACAGCAACAATTCCCTAAGTTAAATTTAGGCCTGAATAACTGGTTTAATGTTTTGTTTTCCTGGAGATTTCTATTGTGTTAACACTGTGCAGCTTTTCCCTTCTCTTTTGTACATGGTGGATTAGTAAACACAGTAGAACTTCCTGTACTTGTTCAGCAGCTTTCACCATTGTAGTTCACAAGCAGAGAAAGAAGATGAATTCAAAACCTATCAAACTATTCTGAAAATAGAGATGATCCCTGCCTTTCTCCCCTCCCAGCACACACTTCAATTTCTGCTATTCAAACACCTCTGAGAAAGTTTAAGCTGTTCTGTTTTACTGAGTTCTTTTTTTCTCCATCCCCAGCTTTCTCAGCATGGTATGTATCTATGAAGGAATGAAGTATATGATGCTTTTAAATCTAGGTGTTAATCAAGCATAGGCCAATTTGTTCCTCTCTTTGTAGTCATTGGGCAGATGAGACCTATTTCCAAGTCTCCATTCTGTTTAACTTGGAACAAAATCTGGAACTCAGGGGATCCACATGCCTGTATACTAAGAGGCCACAAGCTTATTGAATAATGTTGATTGAGACTATTTCTCTTTATGAAGCTATTTCAAATGAGTATAAATACTTAAATAATTGTTGAAGCAGGGACATGAATCTGGTTCTTCCATCTTTGGAAAATATCATCAATTGCAAGGTTTATAATGTCAATCTCACAACTCCTCTCTCTCTCCTCGTGAATACTGAATTACTTGCTGCTGTTCTCTTTAATCTTCTAATACTCTTTAATCTTTAATCTTCTTTAATTCTCCAGGAGCTTAATCTTCATGGACCAGCCACTCCTGCCCCCTTGGACTTATGCGACTCTGCTCCAGAACCTGGTGTCAGGAGTCCTGAGTAGCTTTGTGTCCCCCTGAACCAAGATGGTAACTTTCTGACTCTCTTACAGCAGGGCACATTACTCTCACACAATACACTCAAGTCACAGCTGATTCTATACTTTTTCTGTGTGTATTGTAGTGTGTTTGCTCAAAATGTTTTAGCAACTGAGAAGGAAAATATTCAAACAGGAGACAACTGACCACAAACTCACTCTGCAAGGCTGTCAGGGTATTTTGTTCTGGTTTTTTTGGCATTCCTCATATAAGACCAGGTAAAGTTAACTGTGAGTGCTCATTGTCCAAAGCTCAGCCAACAACTAGCATTTAGGTTAGGGTTAGGGTCAGGAGAGAGAGAAATCTAGGAGCTGCAGTAGGATTGGGACTGCAAAAGCACTGCAGAAGTGAAGAACGGTCACCCAAATGAGTTCTTCCTTGAGAATTTTTTCATGGGAACCATGGCTGGTCGTCATGGTCCAAGACTCAGCCCATGTCTAGGGTTCAGGTTAGGGCTAGGAGACTCACAGATTATGTCTGCTCTTTCAAAGATAGGGTGAGCCCTATCATGCCTATACATGTGTTTATCACACTTCTGACATTGTGTCTTATCAGTGCTCTGTGTTTTCCCATGTATATGATATTGGGTCAGCCTAGTTTTGCACATTGGTATCTTGGGCTTTGCTGACAGCATGTGCTTTCAGAAAGCTCTGAGTGTATCATTGAGCTTAGGGTCCATCTGCTGCCATGTCTGACTTCTGTTCTTTTGGGTTTTGTTTACTTGATCTTCATATTTGGTCCAAGGTGATGTTTTGTATTTCATTCTTGGTAAGGTAAGGGGTAGAGGGTCAAACTTTGGAAGTGGTATCAAGCTTCTCAAGTTCTTTGGTGCCTTTGAGAGCAAGCACTAGCTTACAGCAATAACATAAGCAGGAATGTTGCCACTTCACTAGGCAGGCATTTTAAATAATGCCAGAGTAGGATACATCCCCAAATGCACTGGTTTAAGATTGCCACTCAGCCCAGCTTTCAGGCTGAGTGGCTCCCTTTCTCAAAGCACAGACAGAGGAGATGCTGAAGAAAATGGAGAGATGAAGATGGCAGATGTAGGTCAGGGGCAAATTTGCAAGTCACACAGGTGGAGGGGAAGGGAAATGTGCCTGATGGAGACAGTGCTGTCTGGGGCCCTGATTACTGCTGGGTAGAAATAAGGAAAGAAGGACAACACACTTGGTTTGTTGTATGGGTGAAATAAACCCAAAGCTTTGTCTTATTTGCTTAGACTCACAAAGCTCACTAGTTTCTATCATTAGCTGAAAGGCCTCCTGCCAACAGAGGCAATGATCAGATAATGTTTTGCTCACATTTAATCTTTGCAGAATTTTCACTCAGCATTGGATCTGTTGCTGAGAAAATGATCGTCTATTAACATAACTTATTCCTGTGCCTATCTGGCTCACTGCCTAGCTTGATATGTCCCCCATTGCACTGTATTGCAAACAGTAATGGATGGGAGTGAGCCTAACTGCACATTTGTACAGGAGAGAAGCAGCAAAAGCGCTGCTTGGAGTGAGTAACATGCTTTGGCACCAGGAACCACACAGGGCTCCCTGTTGAGTGGCAGTAACTGCTGGGAAAGCCTAAGCCTTGTCCCAGAGCTGAAATCTTTCATTTCCCTTAACCCTCCTGCAGCACTCATGGTGTCTGTCTATAGAGCTGAATGATCACAACTCGCACAGTTTAACTGAAATACGAGGACAAATGAGAGACTATAAACTTCCTGAGTTTTATGATGTGACATGTGGTTTACCAGGTTGGAGGAGAGTGAAAGGAGGTTGTATTCCCTCCCCTAAGCACTGCAGGCACCACGGGAATTCTCTGTTGTATGACAAGGGATTGCTGTACTCCATCACCACTGCAAAATTCAAAGAGCTTAATGCAATGATGTTGTGAGACCCATTTAATATCCATTGCAGGAGTCTAATGTCATGTGAAATGGCAGATCTGATGGTATCAAACAGCACAATGTGTCTATCAAGTGGCAGACAATACCTTGAGCCCAGTGAATAGCTAAAGTAACCTGTATCCAGTGATAAATAAAATGCTAGTGATTTTATCAAGACTAGCTTGTGCAGCTAGATTATATTGCTTTGTTAAAGTAAGAATTTCCTGCTTTAGAAAACAACCTTTCCTGAAACCCAGATAGATCAGAACTACTGCAAGTACCATGATGAAAACAGCTAAGCTGGAAAAGAAATATGTGAATTTTCAACTGGTCAGTGACAGTTTTTGAGAGGTGGGCTGGAGGAACTGTTCCTAGGGTAGGTTCTTAGAAGTCGTCTTGGGATTCAACTAATTAAATAGTTACAGGGCTGATCTCAGTATGAAAGATAGGATGAAGCATGCCAATGACATAAATTGCTTGATAACTTCATTACAAAGAACAATGGGAATATCCTGCAGAAAGCACTGGACGATATTAATAGAACAGAGGTGGAATAATAACAGGAAAAAACTGTTAGTCCTGAAGCACTTCTGTTCCCCAAGGAGATGTAGTAACTGATGCTCCTTTATTCTCCTTGCAGTAATGGAGGCACAGAAGAGCTGTTCAGCAGTGCACAAAATTCCACTTAAGACTCCCTCACTGATATGCATGTGGATGTCCTCTAAAGCTTTGCTGTTTGTTGCATTACTCCTATCGGACTTCTTCAGCTTAGTTTAGCCACTCCTTTCTCTTAGCAATTGAAATACTGCTCTTTTCCCTGAGTAGCAGCTCTAAGTTCTCATGACTAGGCAAAATGTGAATGTCTAATGGCCAAATAGTACTTGCCAATATTGCTCCCTTTGTGCATTAAATACTTAACGGAGAGATTTGCCTTTCAGATAAACTGGCTCTGTGCCCTGAAAGCACTTTACTTCTAGCACCTTGAGAACATTGTAGCAGCCATTTAGAAAAAAGGCAGAGATTTGCCATCTCCAGTACCTCCAATCACTATCATTTACACTGTTGTTCAGGGTATTTGCAATAATGCAGCATTTCCTGCACATTTTCCCACTGGCTTTCAAAAGTGTGGCCTTTGAGAAAAGCCCAACTGTCTAATAGCAAAGACTGGAAACTCATAGTATGTGGTGCTGACTGGTTGCTTTTCCAAAATCTAATAGTTATTTCTTTGACAGCTGCTGCTTTCCTCATTTCTTATCATACAGGTAACTGATTATTTTACTCTGGAGTTGATTAAGTCTCTGTTGCATTTTGCAAAAACATAAAAGATGTTCTAAACTGTCATATTATGTGTGCAAAACATATTTGCAACTACAAATAGTCATCCCCACCAGCAGCTGGAAATGTTTCAGTCGCTACTACATTTTCTATTGCTAAGCCACACACCGATGGCTCTGTGCAAGCAGAGGAGTCCTTAGTGCAGAAGGCATCACAGACAGAATCTATCCTCTCTATAAATTAGTAATAATGCCTTGCGTTCTCTTAATGCCTTCCACCAAAGGGATATATGGACGGCTTCACTGAGTAATGGTGCAGATTTCAAACAGCACGTTGGGCTCTGACAACAGAATAGGCTAGAAAGTATGATTAACTATGTAATGTTCAATTGAAATTACAGCCTTAATTTCAAGCAGGTAGAACTTGGAGGAGGTGATATTTATCCAGGTTGTTCAAGTTAGCACCTCTACTACATGGGCTTCTTGAGATGGTCTCAGTTTAATTTAGAACCTCTGACAACAGCTGTAGACCTATCTCAATAGCTACATTAAACTCAAATTTCAACCTCCTGAAAAGCCTGGCTTTTCTCATGGACTGTCCCAGTGAATGATCGAGAGCATCACTTATTTGTGTTATGGAAGGCAATACAAGCATGACATGATACTTATTGTCTAAATAGTAGGTTGTCTTTACTAAAATGGGTGGAGGGTTTTTTGTTTTGTTTTTTAAAAAGTCATACTCTTTCAAGAACTCCTAAAAGCAGAGTGTGGCAGTGCAAGCACTGGTGAGTTCCCTTCTCGAGGAGAAGTCTAGTCTGGAATGTGCTTCACTTCTTAAATGATAAACTTCAGAAAGCCATTTTGCCTTGCCCTTCCTAGGTCAAACGTGTTCTGCTATGCTGTGGCTTGAGCAGCTTGGACAGTCATTTCATATTATTTTCATATCTCTGTTCCTGACTTAGCCAGTACGCAAAGCATTTGCAATTGGAAAGAAGTCAGTTTTCAGATATCACAGTTAAAAATCACCACAGTCTGTATACTGCAGAGGAAAGCTCAAAACCAGATGTACACATTGGAAATGGGGGGGGTGTGTGTGAATATAGCGAACTTCAGACTGTATTGCAATTACCTCGATAGTCACAGCAGATAAAATTGGACATACATCCAAATGTAGTCTGTTTTTCTGCTGAAAACCCAGGGGAACTCTAATGACAACAATTCTTAAGCAGGAATACACCATATTTCTATTGGAAGAACTAAGTATTCAAATACATGCTGATAGGGATTTGGTGATTAACTAAGTTGTACAAACATGCATGTGGCTTTCAACACTGAGAGATCTGCTAGGTTCAGGACACTTCTCAGCTGGAGAAGTGGTGTGATTTACAACATCGATTTACAACAGTCAGTGTTTGGATTACGATTTTATTCTTGCCTTTTCGTGCTTTGCCAGTGTTCTGAAATGAAACTGTGTGACAATTTATTGTTATCCCTTTGTTAGCAACAGGAGATGTCAGAGCCTTACTGGAATCGGGTGCAGACAATTTGTTTTTCAGTCTGTATACGTGGGTTTTGAGCACTGGTGTTCACCAAGAAGATATGTCTGTCTGCTCTTTCCCGAATGTCAGAGTCAACAAAAAAAAACATGGTGAGAATTTAGTTAGAGAGACAGATTCCCTTAGTATATGCCACAGCTCCTTCAAAGAACTATTGTCCCCAAAGCTAACAAAACCCAAAGAACCTTCAAAGATTGAGCAGTCACATGGTGTTGGGTTGTCATGGGGTGGCTCTGCATCCTGACACAAGATCAGAGACCTTTTCCTGTCTGCCCAGTGATAACAGTTAATGGATCACACTTGCTGGTACCTCACACTCACCTATTACTACAGCTATGTAGGAGATATTTTACTAAACATTGGAGGAGGGGAATTTTCTTTTCCTATTAAAATGACTATTGGAACAGAAAGTTTCTGGAGAAACTGATTTTAAAAGAAAGATTTTTCTCACAAAAGATTTGGGGAATTTAACAGAAAATATTTTAAAGATGTCATTTCTGATCTTGAACAAAGGAGGAGACATCCTGACTGCTAACAGTTTAGCAGGAGACCCAGATTCACTCTTGCTCTGTCTGGCCAACTGAACAATTTATTATCTTTACAAAGTGGAGCAGCTCCAAAAATGAGAGAATGAAAGAGCCCAACTCACTACAGTTTATCCCCCAGACACTTGCTTAAGAAGGAGGATGTCTTGTTCAAAATCCCTACCCTGTGCTACCTGTTCCCAGGCAGATTTCTCCTTCGTGTGTGCATGTGTTCTGTGTTTTGGTTTCTTGCTTTCATTAAAAATGTCATGATTCTTTAATTCCAGATGGGAATTTCACTTCATCCTTCTGCCCTTCCCAATTTTTCTGTGATACAGAAATCTCGTCTTCTGACCAGCTTTGTTAATTTTGAAAAATGTTCTAATTTAAGTTAATCATGTCACTTTTGAACTTGTGTACCGTCACTTTTGCTACTGCTGTAGAATATAAAGCACTATGTTGTATGGCACGTGACAGTTTTCTGCAGCAGGCACAAAAAGCTCAGGGCAGGAACAAGTGAAGAGGAAATGAGCGGATGCAAGTTCTGGAAGAGAATTTAATGCTGCTAAGGAAAACAAACAGAGGAGAATGCTGTTGCTGGGAAGGAAGGAAGGATGAAGGAGGAGAAATGCTGCTGCTTGGAAGGAAGGATGGAAGTAAGGAAAGAAGGAAAAAAAAGGGGTTTAATTTCCCAAGAGGGAAAAGGGTTCCAAAACAAATAATGAATAAGGATTCTTGCCTGAGCCAGGTATATGCCAAAGTTATGAGAGTTTTATCTGGGATTTTCATTTAAAATCTTATAAAACCTAGATAGGTTTTATACAGTTTGGCTCCTTACTTTACCTAGTCTGGTACTCCTACACAGTTTGGATCCTTATTTTACCTAGCTTCAAAATAGTACCAAATTTGAAATTGTTTGATTCTGGTATTTAAGTCAAATCCTTCTTCAATTTTTTAAACATATTTGATCAGAATTCATTTATCCTAAGTCAAACCTTATTAATGTGTTCCATTTAACCCTTTAAAAAAAAAGACACAAATGTGCAGGGAAAACTACTTATACAGTAAACCTGTCTATAGTGATACATGATGCAAAGTGTAGCAGAATAAAATTCCAGATGCCTCATACTGTACAGTTATGAGCTGTAATGATGATATGAATGCCAATTTGTAGACTACGTCTATTGTGGAAAAAAACAAATAGCTGCCATCTTATATTTCCAAAGAAGACTGTTTCCATAACGTTGCAGGAAATACCTACACAAAACTGACTCCACTTTGTTACTTCTCCTTCCTTCTGCTTCTGGGAAGCGTCCCTGTTGTTGAGTCACCTGGCTGGAATTTCTTGACTATACGGTGACTCTTTTAATGAAAAAAAAAAAAACAAACCAGTTTCTTGGCAGAATGATGTAAGTAGAAGGTGAGAGCTTACAGTTGTCTTGTGCAACATGCCTGTACATGCTGTTTTAGAAAAAATACTTATGTTAAAAATTAAAATCTTCTGTGAACCATATCCCAGCCATTCATGAATTGCATTCATGTCTGATTCATTATGACTACTTTAACCACATTGAACAGTATTGCTTTGAGAATGAACTTGCAACTCTGTGCTGGTTTTGGCTGGGATAGAGTTCATTTTCTTTATAGTAGCTAGTATGGGGCTATGTTTTGGACTTGTGCTGAAAACAGTGTTGGTAATACAGGGTTGTTTTCGTTACTGCTGAGCAGTGCTTGCAGAGTCAAGGCCTTTCCTGCTTCTCACCCCACCCCACCAGCGAGTGGGCTGGGGGGGGCACAAGAAGCTGGGAGGGGACACAGCTGGGACAGCTGACCCCTGCTGACCAAAGGGCTATTCCATACCATATGATGTCATGCTCAGCAATATATAAGCTGGGGGAAGAAGAAGGAAGGGGGGATGTGCAGAGTGATGGCATTTGTCTTCCCAAGTAACTGTTATGCGTGATGGAGCCCTGCTTTCCTGGAGATGGCTGAACACCTGCCTGCCCATGGGAAGTGGTGAATGAATTCCTTGTTTTGCTTTGCTTGTATCTGTGACTTTTGCTTTACTTATTAAACTGTCTTTATCTCAACCCATGAGTTTTCTCACTTGTAGCCTTCTGATTTTCTCCCTGATCCCATATCGGGGGAATGAGTGAGCAGCTGTGTGGTGCTTAGTTGCCAGCTGAGGTTAAACCACGACAAACTGGCCAAGAAAAAAAAGATGACAGCTGTTTAGAAAGCTCTTACATTTTAAACTGGTGCCCGTGTTCTTGTAAAGGGTTAGTCCATCTTCTTCATTACTTGACTTTGTTACTTACTGTAAATCTCTACACAAAATGAAGGCTTGTGGGAAGATAACTGCTTTTGCTTGTTCGTTTGCCCATGAGGGATAGTCCCAGATACTCATGACTTGGAAATTTTGGCATTAACTAGAAGAAAAAAAAGATCCTTGCCCAAGCAAAGGAGAAGAAATAAACAAACGCAATGGTCTATGGTCTTGATCCTAACGAATGGACACATCAGAAATGTCTGATGAAAATATTTGTTGATCTTTTTGTACGAAGTAAAAATGTGGGAACCACATGTGGGAAGGAAGTGGTGGAGGCTCCTTGTAGGATCATCCCCTAGTAATGGGGAGGACAGGGCTGCGTGGATAACATGATTATGCAGAGGAACATGTATTTTACTTCTCTGACAAGATGCTAATAAATATCTATCTGTGTTTGCCTATATAGGTGTATATATGTGTGTGTCTCTATATATAGTCTATGTTTGTATAGAGAGAGAGGAGAGAGAATTTCCACAAAGCAAACATTTCCTGGTCACCTTTAGCGCCACAAAGCATTTGCCTTCTGTTTTGCTGTTTACTCTGGGAGAAAGTGGTTTGTGTGTTTCCAGTGCTTTCAGTCAGTCAAACAGCTCATAGGAAATCATAGAGCTGTGGCAAAGAGACAGAGCACCTCCAGAGGCACAGGGGTGCAGGTCCCAAAGAGCACGCCCACAGCGTACTTCCTTCTGCCAAAGCAGAAACACTGCAGGAGGAAAACCAGCTATGGCCAGTTCTGCCTCTGGGCACGCATGTATAAATTCAGTTAATATAAAAAAGAGCTGGACCTCTAGCCATAGTTCACTCCCTTTTTTGTGGAGTTTACCTGTAATCTCAGATAACGTGAATGGGAGAAATGGATTTCCGCATTTTGACAGCTCCATTCTCTGCAAATTAGCCATAGTCTGAAGTCTGCCTTGGTTTGCAGCACTATCACCATGCTGGCATACCTTAGTGTACAAAGCTCAGCACTAGTGGATCTGCAAACCTGGATGATTGGATTTGTTTGCAGGGATCACAAAAACCAGCCCAACCTTGCTGAATTGAGTTGAGGAGTTAACGTGTAGGGGAGGTAAATAGAGTACAGCAGCAAAACTAAGTCAAATCCACCCCTTCAGGAACATCAAGAGTCTGAAGCATTTTGTTGAAGTTTCATGTAGCAGCTTTGGCACAATGTCTGAATGCTTTGGACTTGCTTATCATTAGACTGAAGATAGCATGCTTTCAACAGGCTACTTTGCTCCTTGTGTTTTTCTGGTCTGTATCCCGATTAGTGTCTGTTCTCCAATATTTAACTCCTTAATGGGGCGTTGGACCATGCCCAGGCTCCCTCAGTCCCAGAGCACTAGCATTTCTTTTAAGCACGTGGTATATCACCGCTGTGGTGATTGCTAGCAGGTGCAACTTCATCTGAGTGAAGACAGCAGCCTGCAGAGTCCAAATTTAAAGTGTGGCTGTGGTGCTCTCATCCCCTGTGCTTTCCCTTTGCAGTTGTGCCTACCCACCTCAGGGCTGTCAGGGTACAGGGATGCCCTCTCCTCCCTCTGTCCCTGGTCATGCGTTCTTGCTGAGAGGGGCACCCAGCTGAGGGGAGAAGCTGGTTCAGCCATCTGCCTGCCAGCCGCAGGGTTTGTGGGTCAGCACCCAAAGACTGTACTGTAGGGTGTGATTCTTTAGTAGCTGCCCACTCACCCAGAGTTACTCCAATTATAGAGGATTGGCTAGGGAAAGCTTTTGTCTCCACTTTAAAGCACCATGTTTCTTCACAGCTGTGATTCAACCAGGCAGAGGCATAACTTTTCAGCTCAATGTGTGGAAAATTTGAAGTATGCTAAATGCAAGAAGGAAGGAAGATAAACCTTTAGGTCAGGTAGGGGAAACTCAAATGTATGGAGTACTGAGAGAGAGTTTTAAAAAAACATGAGTGACAATAGAACAAGGCTGGCTTATATGTAACTTCTAAAGAAAAGCAGAGGTTCTAGCTAAATGGCACTTATTCTCAGGTTTTTCTAGCTTTATATTGATTAGCATTGCTAAAGAGTTCAGGTGTACTTTTGCTGTTGACTTGGTTACTGGGAGGGAATTTGTTTTGAAAGCAAAGCTCTATTCTCTGATGAGTTTTCCCGGACTGGCAATATGATTTTTTTTCCCCTACTGTGAGTTTGAAAACAGTGGGATTGGGGTTTCTAAGAGCTTTTTACACCCTTCTTTCCATGAAAAACAGACTATCAGACACTGACTATTCTTAAGCAGTGAGTTTTAGGGTCTTCATAATGAATGTGCTAAAATTCTCCCAAATTCCTCTGGTTTTCTGTTTGAGAAAAGACTTCAAATATTACACAGCTATGAGAATTTTTTAAAGCTCTGTCCCAGTGCAATGATGAGATCCTTATTTCAGGAAGCTCTAACTCAGTAGGAAAGGCAAGTTTTTTGTTGGATTGTTGGTACAAAATGTTCAGGTAACCCTGAGTAACTCAGTTAATCTTGTTCTAGCATGTACGGACCCAGCAGAAAACATGACAAAGATTTTCTGGAGGTGTCTCTGCTCTGGCTATTCCAAAGTCTTTATTAACTTGGGTACATTTATCCCTTCTCTTTGTGTTTTCGCTATTCATATTGAAAACAAGACAAATATATTTGGAAGTCTATGAATGATCCAGAAGTGCAAAGATGCTTCTCTTCATTTTTTGCTTAATGATTGCACATTCTCAGAGAACAGCAGACAAGATAAAAATCATATGACTGATATTACTCAATATCCTGATACTTCACTCTTAGACACTCTGCTGTAAAAACAGATTGTTTTTTTCCTAGGTATCTTCTAGCTTCTTTGAGAAAATATGTACAGCTGTTCAAGACAAAAATATACTCTTATCTTAGGAGACGGCATCTGTAAGATTAAATACAGTGTATTAAAACAAGGATTCTAATGACAAACTATTTGAACTCTTGGTTTTATGGCTGTTTTGTTATTATTACACTAAGATGGCTGCTTAGGATACTAAGTAATGGAAAATGAATAGCTAAAAGTATAGCATATATTTCAACCTTTAGTCTTTTTGTTATATGATCCTAATTACAATCCCAGTTCTAAGCTTTTCTTTGTTTTTATCAGCATCCTATAAATCATGCTCTTACTGCATTTTTTTATTTGGATACAGATGTTAGAAATAAATTGATAATGTTGCTTAAAGGCGATCCAAAACTTTTCTTCTTTGTAACATAAGAAATAGCTTTAAAGGTTTAGTCTTTGCAGTTCAGTCAATGCAGATGAGGCAGGTTAGCTGTGTAAGGTACACACACATACACACTTCCTGCCCCACAAAGTTTACAATCAAAATAATAAACTGAGAGAAAACGATCAGTATGTACAGAGCAGAATTGCCTCTGGCTTCTCCCTACTATTTTGTAGGTAATTTCTCAGCTGAAAACGAAGTTAGCTGCTTGCACTTTCTGTTTTTTTGTGAGGTGCAAGAACGGGTGCCCATGGTGAGATCAGAGACACGAAATGTCTTCCTGACAGGAGAAATCCTTACCCTCCAGTAGCCCATACACTGGATAGTATCTATCTGTGGCAGTGAAAAGCCCTGTGCTTCTGACAGGTTGGGTACTTTGAAATAAAGCATTTTTCTGTAAATGCTACAGCTCTGCAAAACCTGACAAGTTACAAAATCATATTAGCAATAATTATTTTTCTCCTCTGTGTTCCTGGAACACTAATAATATCAGCTCTTTTGTCACTGAACCAGAAACATATTAAGAATTCAAGAAGTGGATTCCAAGAAGCAACAAACCATACTGAATTTAAATGAGAACTTTTCATATTAAAGTGAAGCGGAAACACATACCTTGACTGCAAATTCACCACTGAGCAGGTACAAATGAGTGAAGTGCAACAGGTCTCCGGGAACAGCCAAGCTCCTTCTGTTGTGTGAATGAGTCTAACTTCTGGTTTTCTGCCCCTCCCTGAGCAGAACAGACTAATCCCTCTGTTGATGACATCATATTCCTGGATTTTCTCCCATACTATATTTTAAAAGCAACGTTTATCTACTGTATCCAGTATGAGACCACTGATATTTGAATATGGGTGGTAAACAGCACAAATCCAGCTAAAATATTGATGTGCCAGAGTATGTGTGTAAAACAGTCACGTGTTTGCACAACAGCTTCCAGAACTGTGCGTGAGCATGGTGCACACACACACACAAATCTGATCTGGATTTTGGGGGATGGTGAGTGCATTTTTTTTTTTACTGGTGTTAGACACAATCAAGAGTTAAGTCAGCTTTTTGGAGGACTTGGGTCTTTAAAACAGAAAAGATCAAATATCTCATTTACAATCTTACATACTTCTCTTTCATGGGAAGAAATTCACTGTTTATGTTTCTGGAAGACACTGCTCTTCATCAGCAGAAGTGTCTGGATGCTCAAACTGCTGAGAACTAAGACAGAATCCAAATACGGCTTAAAGATTTAAATTGGACCAAAGTTTTTCAAGCTTATTGATGAGATCTCTATATGAAACAGAATGATACCCTAAGAGCAGAGAAGAGCCTTTTTCCTACTACTACATTGACTTTTATTCTGCATTTGAGATAATTCACAAACTAATTTTACACTGTTTGTAAGAGGCATACCTGGTTTTCCTCTAATATTTACGCAATTAAACTGAAATCTGAAATGACAACCACGGTTGCAGAATTCCACACAAAGGATACATCTTCATTTAAATAAGAGGTGAGCAGAGAAAAGAACAGTCCACTCTCTTAGTTTCCCACAAAATACTAATTCTGAAAGTAAAATATCCAAGAAAACACTTGGAGCTGTTTGTATTATACGTGGTCTATATTGAGAACAATGGGATCTACCAGGGAAAGTACTTGGCCCCTGCTCTCCATTGGTTCTTCCTTTATAGTTCTAGGGCAATACTCTCACTTGCACTTTTCCCAACAGGAATAACTGCTTTGCTTTGCAGTAATTTTCCTTTTCTTTCTCTGAATCTGTCATAATAGCTGCTCAGTGCATTTTCTTTCTTTATTGCCACTAGTTGAGTCATGTTCTCCTATCAGCGATATCTTCCCCTGGTCTATCCCTGCTTTCCCTGCACCAGTTCTAGTTTGATTGTGTAATCTCAGGACTCAAATCTCAAAGACCTTCATTCTGCATTTTTCTTTCAGTTCTTTCTTTAAGTCCTTCTGTACCTGAATAAACATTTTAGGACTATCTCTAGATTTTGGTTTTGGTTGGACATGGGTTTAGTATAAACATTAACATAATTTTGCAAATACAGTGCAGCAAAATTCTGCTTTGATTTTAAGACATCTTTTATGTGTTCATAGGAGGGACTCTGCTGGCTCATTTATAGTAATGTAATAAACCCCAGCTGTAGCCAGATCTACTCAGTTACACTTGAGGAATGTGGACAGCTTCTGGAAGAGGAGGTGAGGAGTGCTCTACAGCCTTTTCAGGAGGCTGAGGCAGGTGCTGCCAGCAGCTAGTCTGCCATGGAGACTTGCTGAAAGGGGAAACAAATGGATGCAATCATCTCAAAAGCTTTAGAGAGGCAAAGCTCTGCAAAGGAGGAACCATTAGTGGTTCAGGGATGTGAGGGAGGTAACAAACACATGAGCCAGTCTTCAAATGCAGCTGGCCATTTGTAATACTTCAGTCAATATTCTCTTCAAATTTAAGTATCAAGGTGATAAAACATAGAATCTTCAATATGTTCGCATAAAGCCGGAATAGGTTGAACTCAAGTGAGTGAGAGAAATTTCCCCTTTCCTCCCCCCACCATTTTCTGGTTTTGGAGGAAACAGTTGTCTGGATGGCTGCAAGATGTCACAGCTGAGAGTCATAATCTGTAATTGTGAAAGCTTTAGTCACTTTGAACTGGGTTACATGGGAGCTTTCCTGCTCAGTTAGCATTTCTCTAAGAAACTGAGGGAGAATGTATCTGAATATTGGACTCTGTTAATTCAAGACAACAGTGAGCAAAGAGTAAATATAATGGGGGAATTGGTTGCCTTGGTAGTTGTTTAGGACTGTTGCCAGCACTTTCTGGGGGAGAAAAATCTTATCTCGTGATTTTACTGATTAATTACTGACCTTTTCCAAGCATGTTTTCTTCTTTCCCACCCTACTGGCAAAGCTATGGTGGTCTTTGCATTCCTGGGTTTAGAAGACGGCAGTGGTCCTTGGCTTTTTGACAGGGACCTACAACTTTGAGTGTTAGTGTTTCAGCAGGAGTCCCCATGCGAACAGGTGACTTGCACTATTGACCATGCAAGTGAGAGAAGCTACGCTCAGATGAAAGGCAGCTCTTAAGGTCTGTCTGGGTGCACGTGCATGCTGGTCAGGCTCCTAGAAGAAGCTTTTCTTGCAGCTAAGTCGTGTATCTACTTCCCCTACAAACTCAGCGTTTTCCCAAGACTCACTGATTAAAATCAGCAATTGAAGAGATGTGGGCACTTTCTCTACATAGGATGCTGATTAATTTCCTTTTCCTTGCCCTGGACTGAGTCTGATTCTCCTAAATAAATTGTATCAGCTGTGAGGATTTTGTATCATCACTGAGCCTTAGCTGCTTGGCATGTGTTCTGGTTTAAACAACCATCCGTTTTGGTCAGTTACATTTTTCTGGAATGAGAAGAGTTTTTTGTCTTTTACATGTTTCTGGCTATTCAAAAGAAAATGTGTTGCATTTATTTTAAACCATTATTTCTCTAATTCATAAAGATGTGCTCTTTCCGTCCTATAATTAAAGACTTTTAGTACTTTCTTTTTCTTATTGTAAGGGGGGTTGAATTAATCAGCATTTAGAAGGCGTGTGAGCTACTGAAGGACTGTACAATGGGTTTAGTCCTGAAAGCCTTCCAAGGAGACAAAGGTTGACTACAGATGCACAGAATATCAGCAGAGAAGCAAAGACAATGCTGATGCAAATATTTGCAGCTTACTTACCAGAGGAAGAACCCTTTTGTTTGAAAACTGAATCCTATATACCTGGTATCGTACAGGTATAGAGTCAGTATCAGACCTCTTCAGTTCTGTGAAAGGAGCAGCGTTCACCTTTGGAAGTAGTGGCGTGGATCTCAAACTATCCCTTTGCAAGCATATACAGAAAACCACAGAGACCAATGAATGCTGTGGTGCTCTTTTAGCAGTAAAAATATCTTCAGCTAAATAGCCAGAAGTTGAATCTGCACTGGGTGAGACCAAGGAAATGACACTAGAATGAACAGAGCAAGCATGGGACCCTGCTTTTCCATACCTTTGATAGGTCCGCTCATGCTGTAGCAGTCAATGATATTGGGATGAGAATGTCCATTTGTAAGGTGTGGAAGTAGTGATTTTTATCTGTGCGCCCAGAAGTATTGGAGGGAGTATTGCCGTGACTGCGACTCTTGGCCCTGCTTCTTCTCTAGCATTAATCACAATTTGGCCACGCTTCCAAGCAAGGGGTTATTACCTTCACAAGGAGCTGGCAGTCTAACGTTATGTAGATTTATCCCCAGAGTAACGCCTGGCATCTCTCTGCTACGGAGTGGTAACTCTATAGCTTTTCATTTCATTTACAGACAAACAGCATTTAGGATTGCATGTCTTTCCTGCTTCCCAAACAGCTCTATCTGACCAAGCTTCTCACGAGGGTGCCACTGCACGCTAGTGTACGGGATTAGTTCTGACATATAGTGCCGCAGGAAGTTATGGCTTAGGTTGTGTTTTTCTGCTGTTTTGTGTCAAATGTTTTTCCTCCTTTCCTTTGTAGGCTTTAGGTGGGATTGATTGTAACCACTTAGCACCAGGAAAAAGATTTAAAGAAAAAACAACAAAACTCCACAACAAAAACCCCCCAAACTGAAATACTGGGTAGTGCCTCTATCCTCATAGTTACTGAAATTTTCCTGTAAACAGTGTTACAGATGTGCCTCAAATTAAGCTCCTCCATTCAGGAAGGAAACTTGCTGCTTCTCCTCATTAAAATCAGTTCTTTTTCACTCTTATTGGAAGCTCCAAGATTTATGAGTTCCTCTGTATCCCGAGAGAACTTCAAGGATGCACGCTGCTGTCTGTATCCAACCCTGCAAGTGTACAAGTTAAGACATATGTTGTACAAGCTAAGCAAATATCCTTTTCCTAATATCCTTTGGATTGAACACCCCCAAATTAACTGTTGTAGTTCAACACTACTTCACTTTCAACTAGAGATTAAGGAGACTTTTAATCTCCATGTGCTTCCTCAGTTGCACTGGGCTTTGTTTAAAACTGCCACTGCACGCTGTTCTCTTCCTGAGCTCCTCAGGCCAAATTTTGCCACTTGGTTCATTTTTTAGCTCCTTTGTGCTAGTCCATTAAGTTCTACTAATAGAGATGTAATGCAAACACAGGAACCATGATCTCTTTGGTGCATGCGTATAGACTGCAACAATAGCCTTTTAAGATAGCTGTTAGGAATTGTAGCTGTGAGAATGGCTGTGATAAAAGCACTGGTTATTACTGCCCCAAATATGACAGTAGCTGTGTGATCTGCCGTTTGCTAGGAGAAGGGGTAACAGTGAAGCAACATGGCACAGGAGGGAGTATCACAGAATTCGGCAATTTGGTAGGGGAAGCATGAGAAGGGAGTGGTGTCCCCTATGATTCTTCGTAGCTTGCCTTCCCTGCAGGTGGTGATGTGTTGATGGGAGAGTTTATTTCTCATATGCTTAAATGGCAGCGTGGAGCAAGTCCCGCACAAACTCAAAAAACTGTGTTTTCTGTGAAAAGCTGCCAAAACAACGACTGCTGTGATTCCAGCTGGGATGCTGTGGTGATTGGACTGTTTGTATTTTATTTATTATTTTTATTTTAAAAAGCTAATGGATTTTCAGTCAAAAGCAGCCATGTACCTCAGGGAACAATATAGAATCATAGAATAATTTAGGTTGGAAAAGACCTTTAAGATCATCAAGTCCAACTGTTAACCTAGCACTGCCAAGTCCACCACTAAACCATGTCCCTAAGCACCACATCTACACGTCTTGTAAATACCTCCAGGGTTGGTGACTCAATCACTTCCCTGGGCAGCCTGTTCTAATGCTTGACAATGCTTTACTTGGGATAAGAGACCAACACTTACCTTGCTATAACCTCCTTTCAGGTAGTTGTGGAGAGCGATAAGGTCTCCCTTGAGCCTCCTTTTCTCCAGGCTAAACAACCCCAGTTCCCTCAGCCACTCCGCATAAGAATTCTGCTCTAGACCCTTCACCAGCTTCGTTGCCCTTCTCTGGACACGCTCCAGCCCCTCAATGTCTCTTTTGTAGTGAAGGCCTCAAAACTGAACACAGTATTCAAGGTGCGGCCTCACCAGTGCCAAGTACAGGGGCACAATCACTTCCCTAGTCCTGCTGGCCACACTATTTCTGATACAAGCCAGGATGCCATTGGCCTTCTTGGCCACCTGGGCACACTGCTGGCTCATATTCAGCTGGCTGTTGACCAACACCCCCAGGTCCTTTTCTGCAGGGCAGCTTTCCAGCCACTCTTCCCCAAGCCTGTAGAGTTGCATGGGGTTGTTGTGACCCAAGTGCAGGACCTTGCACTTCACCTTGTTGAACCTCATACAGCTGGCCCCAGCCCATCGATCCAGCCTGTCCAGATCCCTCTGTAGAGCCTTCCCACCCTCAAGCAGATCAACACTCCCGCACAACTTGGTGTCATCTGCAAACTTACTGAGGGTGCACTCAATCCCCTCATCCAGATCATTGATAAAGATATTAAACAGAACTGGCCCCAATACTGAGCCCTGGGGAACACCACTTATGACCAGCTGCCAACTGGATTTAACTCCATTCACCACCACTCTTTGGGCCTGGCCATGCAGCCAGTTCTTTACCCAGCGAAGTGTATGCCTGTCCAAGCCATGAGCAACCAGTTTCTCCAGGAGAATGCTGTGGGAAACGGCATCAAAGGCTTTACTAAAGTCTAGGTAGACAACATCCACAGCCTTTCCCTCATCCACTAGGCGGGTCACCTTGTCGTAGAAGGAGATCAGGTTAGTCAAGCAGGACCTGCCTTTCATAAACCCGTGCTGACTGGGCCTGATCACCTGGTTGTCCTGTACGTGCCATGTGGTGGCACTCAAGATGATCTGCTCCATAACCTTCCCCAGCACCGAGGGCAGACTGACGGGTCTGTAGTTCCCCAGATCCTCCTTCTGGCCCTTCTTATAGATGGGTGTCACATTTGCTAACCTCCAGTCAACTGGGACCTACCTGGTTAGCCAGGATATATTCTGCTTATGTCTGGGTCTTGCATCTTTTATATGAAAATGCTACTGACTTCTCGGGTTTGGTGAACTACAGCCCCAGTAAGATAACACAGATGCCCAAGGCAGTTTTTATAGACATTCAGATCCATACATGCTAAACTTAAGGGAAATTAAGTTTTAGGTATAAATATTCTAACACAAGCTTATATGCACTTGAAAGCTGTTGATGTGTTTGTAGTATACGCTGTAAAATACCTGGCAACTTATTTTTGTAAAAGTTTCCACATGTGCCTTTATTCTGATGTTTTTGTTTTGCTCTTGTCAGCATGTATGTACTGTTGTCTTCTTCTAGCATCTCTTTGCCAGATTCCTGGTAGCAGATTTTACACAAATTGTTGCAACTATGTGGAATTAAATAGCACTGTGACAGCTACAAAATGCAATAGTTAATGTTTGCTGGGAGGCAGAGGAAACACTGCTTGGCAGGAAAGTATTTCTCCTTTCCTGAGGCCTAAAAGTCATGCTGAAAGCTGACAGGTGGGCAACGTAATGCCATTTGACTCCTGATCAATGCAAACTACTGAACTTCTCTGCAGGGCCAGGCACTGATCCATCAGGTGATGAAAGGACACAGCTTCTCTTACTCTTTCTTATGAGCTGCATCTAAATGGCACAGTCAAAAGCTGAAATTTTAAGATATGCTACAGTTCCAGACAAACTGACTACATACAGGAGGTGTTAGCATTAGCCCTTGAATGTGTTTCTTTGAGCTTTTATGAGTGTGAATGATTTACATTTTTATTTCAGTTTTACTTTAAAAAGCATGGTACCCATGCTTCCCAATAAGATATTGGGAAAAGGATAACTCATGACCCTGTCAACCTCCTTTGTAAAAGGAAAGACTGTTTTTTTTCCTGTATGGAGAGAAATTACAGAACCAAATGTGCTATTGTGGTTCTCCCCTATGCTTTTTCCCACAAGGTAATGTGTGCTGTTTGTCTTGGGTTTACCCACACACCTACCAAGTGTTAACACAAACCATGAATTACAGGGGAAGGAATGGGTTTGACTTTTATAACTCTTTCAACACAGTTTACTTAGTAGAGGATTTTAAAGTGGATCGAAAGGTACTTTCCTGCTAGTATCTTACTGATTTGTGCTAAAATCAAGTGCGGAGAATGGAAGCTTTGACTGGGCACTTTCTTGAGCCAGAAAAGTGAAAGGGAAGTTTGCTTTTGGCAGCAGAGCGGTGATGAATGGCTCAAGGGATTGAACCACAAGCTGACCCTGGGTGCTGTATGCAGGGAGCACACGAACGAATGGTTTAGGTCTTTTCTGCATCAATGCAGTGATGCAGTGAAAATTAAACAGATGTGGCCACCATCATTTAGCAAAATCCAAACTATCTCATTCTAAAGATATGGAAGGCAAAGATTTGATGATCATAGTAACTAAATCCAAGAGCAGTAGCTCCACTTAGTTCTGGAGTCTGAATATGAAAATTCTGTAATTTTTGTAACCTTTTTATAGTGACAAATGACTGGCAGCAACTAATTCCTGCAACAACTGGAGATATGTGTGAATCCTTTTCTGCTTTTTCTGAATAACAATGATTTCTCACAGTGTGGTAATAGTCCCTGCAATAGCATGCTTGACTTCCTTCATTCTAAGCATTTATTGTCTTCTGGGTGAGGGTGGTGAAAGGGACACAAGGCTATTGGGTTGTTACAAAACTCTGTGTGAGACCAGAAAAAGGGAAGGTTATTTTTATTTCTGGGTAAGATTACTCTTTCCTTTCACATTCTTGAACTCCTAGATACCTGTGTCCAAGTAGTCTGATTTGGATTACTTGTGTGTGACATGGACTATGATGAATGCTGGCTACTGAGCCTCTGCTGCATCATTCAGGTTCCTTCTGACTGACAATGATAACCTGGTTTTTGAACATGTCTTTTTATACCCATGAGAGTTAACAGTTATTGTGGAATGACCTTTCATCTAAGAGGGCTGTTTGTTTTACCCTTCAGAAATCTTAGGTGAGGTCTCTGCCTGTTTTGTTTTCTCGTTTTGGGCATGTTCTGGCTACATATTGTGTTCTTGTTTGAATAACAGGAAGAGAAATGGCACCAGAGCACAGGCCTTCAGCTAGTGAGTCATCCCTGCCATGAGCTTGGTATGAGCAGTGCATTCTCCAGTGTTTACCAGTTTTATGATGGTTAATTTTGCCCAGTCTATTGTTGCATGTCATTCTTAATCCTTGCTGTGTTGTTTCTTCTGCTCCTTTTACAAACATGTCTTTGCATTTATGAAAAGTGATTTATCAAATATTCTTTGTAAACAGTTGTAGAAAAAATGTGTCCCCACTCCTTAATATAATACCGTGAGGTTTATTTATTTATTTATTTGGGGGAATTAATTGGATACATAAACTAAATAGTTGCTTTTGTGTATTTTTCCCCACCAAGTGGTAGGTACTAATAGCAGAGGGGACAGCAAAGAAGAAGTCTGGACGAAACAGTGAAGTAGTGAGATTAAAGGGCTTGTAGGAACAATAGAAAATCATAAAATCATTGAATAGCTTGGGTTGGAACGAACCTTTAAAGGTCATCTAGTCCAACCCCACTGCAATGAGCAGGGACATCTTCACCTAGATCAGGTTGCTCAGAGCCCCGTCCAACCTGACCTTGAATGTTTCCAGGGATGGGGCATCTACCACCCCTCTGGGCAACCTGTTCCAGTGCTTCACTACCCCCATTGTAAAATATTACTTCCTTATATCTAGTCTAAATCTACCCTCTTTTAGTTTAAAACCATTACACCTTGTCCTATTGCAACAGGCCCTGCTAAAAAGTTTGTCCCCATCTTTCTTATAAGCCCCCTTTAAATACTGAAAAGCTGCAATAAGGTCTCCCCAGAGCCTTCTCTTCTCCAGGCTGAACAACCCCAACTCTCTCAGCCTTTCTTCATAGGAGAGGTCCTCCATCCCTCTGATCATTTTTGTGCCCCTCCTCTGGACTCGCTCTAACAGGTCCATGTCCTTCTTATGTTGGGGGCCCCAGAGCTGGACGCAGTACTCCAGGTGGGTTCTCACCAGAGCAGAGCAGAGAGGCAGAATCACCTCCCTCGACCTGCTGGCCACGCTTCTTTTGCTGCAGCCCAGGATACAGTTGGCCTTCTGGGCTGCAAGCGCACATTGTTGGCTCATGTCCAGCTTTTCATCCACCTGTATCCCCCAGCCCTTCTCTGCAGGGCTGCTCTCAAACCCTTCATCCCCCAGCCTGTATTGATACCAGGGGTTGCCGCGACCCATGGGCAGGACCTTGCACTTGGCCTTGTTGAACCTCATGAGGTTCACACAGGCCCACTTCTCGAGCTTGTTCAGGTCCCTCTGGATGGCATCCCGTCTCTCAGGTGTGTCAACCGCACCACTGAACTTGGTGTCATCTGCAAGCTTGCTGAGGGTGCACTCGATCCCACTATGTCACTGATGAAAATAAGCAAATGCATCTTCATGCCATTTTGCTGTTCTTCCCCAGTCTAACCATGGTCTGGATTTCACAGCAACCAAGATCAAACTTGCCCAAAGTCAAATGATACATCATGTATTGTCTATTTCCTTTTTGACTGGTACCCAATATGACTAGAACCAGGAAAATTAAGGATAGTGTTTGTCCTTTTCCACCTGGATCTTATGTGAGGCCACAAGAACAGGTTAAAATTGTTTATTGTTTCAACATTCTTTTTTAATGCTTCTAGCTAAATGCTTATTGGGTCGACAGGCTATGTTTACTATAGCAGAAGAACTGAGGAGGAAAGCCAGAAATGGAGAAATTGCATGCTGTTTAGCCTCACTTTAGTCCTGGGAATACTGTGGAGCAAGTCCAGCCATTTCCAAGCACATGAAGAATAAGAAGGTGGTTGGGAATAGTCAACACAGATATACCAAGGGCAAATAATGCCTGATGATCCAGAGTGCCTTCTCTGATGAAACAGCAACTGGCTGGGTGGACAAGGGAGAATAGTAGATGTTGTTTATCTTGATTTTAGCAGAGCATTTGATACAATCTCCTAATTCTTATAACTGACCTGTGGAGATATAGACTAGATGAGCGGGCTACAGAGTGCATGAAAAACTGGATGGGCCATTGGGCTCAGAAGGCAGTGGGCAGTAGTTCAACATCTAACTGGAAACCAGTTATGAGTGGTGTTCCACCACTGTTTAATGTCTTCATCAGCAACCTGAATAATAGAAAAGAGTGCCTCCCAAGCTTGAGGATGACACCAAGCTGGGGGGGCAGGGGGGACACTGATAGCTAAAGGGAGGGCTGCCATTGAGACAGATCTCAAAAGTCTGGAGGAGCTGGCTTAGGGGAAACTTGTTAAATTCAACAAAGACAAGTGCCGAGTCCTGCATCTGGGGTGGAACAGCCTCATGCCTCAGTATAGGCTGTAGATGGGCTGAGCAGGTAACAGCCTTGCAGGAAAAGATCTGGAGGTTCCTAGTGAGTAGCAAGTTGAACATGAGTCAGCAGCGTGTCCTTTCAACAATGAAGTCTTGCAGCATACTGGTCAGTTAGTAAGAGCATAACCAGCAGGTTGATGTAGTTATTCTCCTCTACCCTGCATTTTTGAGGCTGCCTCTAGAGTTATGTCTCCATTTCCACCCACTCCTATCCTCCCAGCCAAGAGAGATTTACAAACTGGAGGGAGTCCAAAGGAGGACCACTGAGATGATCAAGGAGCTGAAACATGTGACATTCTAGTGGAGGCTGAGGGAAGTGGGTTTCTTAATGCTGAAGAAGAGAAGGTTGAGGGGGAATAGTTGCCATCTCGAACAGTATAGTGGGTGGTTATTAGAAAATACAAAGCCAGACTCTTCTCAGGGGTGAATGGTAAAGAACACGCAGCAAAGGATAAGAAATGCATCAAGGAAGATTGCTGTTTGTTGCTGGGAAAAGAAATTCTCATTAAGGATTGTTGAACAGTGGAACATGTCACCCAGAGAGGTTGTGAAGTCTCCATCCTTGAAGATATTCAAAACTCAGCTAGACAGGGCCCTGGGAAATCTGACCTAGCTTTGAAGTTAGCCTGCCTTGAGCAGGAGGTTGGGTTAGCTGACCTTCAGACTATTTTTAACAAAATTTTGTCATTCTGTGAAATTCTGGCAGTTCCAGAGATGATAGTATCTACAAGAATCTGGAAAGTTTTTCACATGACTGCTTCTTTTTTAGACTTGGTGTGTGTGTGCATGTCTTCCAAGCACTGGAAGTTCCTACACCTTTGTCTGCCATACTGGAGAAACCTTCAATGAAGTTTTGTTCTCCATGTAGGTAGTTGTATTCTGTGATACAGTTATTTCTGGACCTTTCCTTTGAGAAGTTATAAAGACAGAGCTATGAGGCAGGTTTCCCAATATTTTAACAACTCATGCTCTTTTTCTAAACCTTCTCTGGCATATTATTGTTTTCCCCATCTAGTGTGAGAACTGGACAAAAATATACCTTTGAAACAGAACTGGACCACTTTCTTACCACTACCAAAGAAGAGCCGTAACATTTCCTTTCTTCTTAGCCATCCCGTAATTATATATTCAAGGATTGCATTAAACAATTGGATGATCACATTTTAAAGGGAGTGCTTGGCTGAATTCATCTGTCTACAATCCCTGCCAAATCTTTTTTATCATTATGGCTATTCAGGAGAGGAGCTGTTATGTGGCAGAACTTTCTTCCCATTTGTATGTTTTACATGTCGCTGATGTAAGCTTATAATTTCTTTTTGCCCAGTTTATAATAAAAAAGATGGAAAAATATCTAGATAGCTTTTGATCCTTTTTTACAAATATATCAGCAAGAGTCTGGTTTTTCTTTTCTTTTCTCTGTCAGTCATCTGAAAGTATATGAGAAACCTCAGTAGAAGTATAAATGCACTGCAGAGATTTCTCATTTGCAGTAATCCTGGAGATCTGCCAGCCAGCTTTTAAGCAACTGTAGATGTGACATACTGCTGCCTTTTGGTATTGTTTGAGTAAGTTAATGATGATGTTGGACAAGATCGGTTAAATACCTTCTAGAACTCTGCTTTGCATTCCTTCCAGAAATTAAACTAACACCCTCCCCTCACCACCAAGCCTCTTCATTTAGAAAGATCAGTTTTCCATAAAACTGTGCTGATAAAGATCGTTAGCAAAAATGAGCTATTCCATTATTTTTAGACAGGCTCTTCCATGCCGATAAGCTGACGATCCTGTTGGTAAAAGCTGTCATTTTCTTTCAGAGGCAAACTTCAGAGGAATAGAGCACTCTACACTTCTTTGAGGATATTGGCACAAGTCAGAACAGGGAGAGGTTTCTAAAGTTCAGTGGAAAAAGTAGCCACAGCCTCTTTTTCGGTCCTGTCCTAGCATTTTCCCCTCTTTCCCAGCTTAGCTCTAGGGCATCCTCTACAATCAAGGAGCAATTTTTGGAGGGCTGTGGCAAGAATTCTGATATTTGCAGGAAATGCAGTATTCAGCAGTAAATTCGGTATTCAGCAGCATTAATTCAGTATAAACTGAAATGATACATATTTTCTGCCAAATTAGATTTTTAAGCAGAAATGTATTTGAAGAAGAAATACAAACCCATCTTTGGAAGACATGTACTTGTGTTAAAAATAAAGCTCTCCTTCATGATTTAATCTGTATGAGTAGCTAAGTGAAAAATTGGGCATTTTAAAAAAGCAAGCTCACTATTTTTTCACTTTTTAAAAATTGATTATCAACTTTCTAGCACTTCTACCAGGTTCTTTCTGATCAATCCTCCCTTATTTAATGAAATACGAAAGATTTATTACCTTGGTAATCAGTTGCAATGAGAAAAATATGTGCAAACGTAAACGTGCAAGAAAATTATGACCGAACTGTAGAAAGACCAGATGACTGCAAAACTAATTTTGCTAACAGTTTGAAGGATAAGGATGGGAAGATGAGTTTATCTCTTTATATTTTCCCTTTATAAGTCTCATTGGAACAGAAGCTGCTTGAGTTGTTATAATGTTACTTGTTCTTGGATTTTTACGGAGTTCAAAAGTTGAGGCCTTTTGACTGTGGTATGAGATGTACCCTTAGAAGGAATAGCTATGCTGGCTACAGTCTCTTTCTGGTTGGTCCCGCTGCATCCTAATATGTATACACCTTCCCTGCTTTGCCCTATGTCTGTAGGGGGGTGGGGCAGGGGACTATTCTTTTTTCTTTCCTCTGATAGTAAGGGGACTTCAGCTCTGAAAGGATGTGCTGGCAAGCGGATACAGGAACACTACATCTAACTGCTACTACAGCAATGAGTGCAATGCTATATGGCACCTCTGGAGGGGATGGGATTTTCCTTAAAAAAAAAAAAAAAGGCATTTCTGCCCTTTAGATTTCATGGCCTTCATACACAAAGGCAGCAGTATCACCCTAATTCCCTAATTCTACTATAATTGCGAGTTTTAATGACCTGCTCAACAAATCTATAGAAAATCAAGGGAAATTACTCGGATCTTCTCTGTCCAAGTGTTCAGACTTTAAAAATCTTTTATCTGTGGGGGAGTGTCTGTGATGTTTAGCTTGTGCTTTTTGCTTTTTACAAGCAACTTGAGTGCCTCATGCAGAATCCTAGAATATCTAGTGTGCCTCTATCTGCATTGATCTGTGCATGTCTAAAAAAACTTTAGCTGATTCTTCACGATGTAAAGATGTTATAAAATGCTGGCATACAGCATCTCCCTTAACTTTTCATGCCTTTAAATATTGCAGTTTCTCTACCTATTTCTCTGGCATTACCTCTGTTTTTACCAGAGTTGTAGTTCTTCTCCAGTTCCTCTCTGAAGTCTGATTTCTCTTCAGCCCTGCATGATGGCATTTCTGATTCAACCTTTGCACTGAGTACTTAGTTTCCCTAGTGATTTCCATGCATTTCCACGTGTTTCCACTAAATTCTGTAAGAGTAGCATCAGCTGAGTGCAGTCCACATGGAAATACCATTTTACTAGGTGGCACTCTGTTTTTCAGCTTGCATTTTTTTTTTTTAAGTCTAAGGTTAAAGTTTAAGTTTAAAGGTTAAATTTATTCCTGGTTGAGAGGTGGCATTCTTTGTTAGGGGCAAAGAGGACAAGCTCAGGAAGTAAAGACCATCTGGAAGATAGAGAGATCCCCTTTGCCTATGAATTGTTGTGTGGTTTGCTTAATAGGACCACCTTTTCAATAATCTACTGAAGAGAATGGTCCATGTGGATTTATCGAGAGCAAACTGTCTTGAACTAATTTAATTTTCCTCTATACAAGGTACCACAACTTGCAGATAGAAGCAGCAATGTAGTCCTATATTTTGACTATAGGGTATCAGGCAAAATCTTGCATCCTGTTTGTTCATAAGCCAGCAAAATAAACATGATCTGGCTGAATAAAACTCCTATAATGTACTTTGAAGAGTTAACAACAGAACACATTCAAAATGGTAGGATGAGGTGAGTGCGGTTCTCCAGGGCTCTGCTTTACACTCAGTTCTGGTCAGTGCTTTGTAATAATTTGGTGTTGGAAGGGACCATATGTGGCTGTGCACATGCAAAAAAGGCGGGAGGGGGAAGGCAGAACAGGGAAGGACCCCTCAGTATGTTGGAAGAAAGGCACCTTCAAACTGAATTGCAGCCCACCTTCTCACTTCAGCAAGGACAAGAATAGGTAGCTACAGCTGGTTAGCCAATTATTCCCATCTAGTCAGCAGCTCCATGTGAAAAAATAGAAGGCAGGGAGTATACTGGTTTACAAGAGAAACGTAAGACAACTACATTGTATGAAAACATGTGAATATCCTGTGGTATATTAAGGAAAACATATCTAGCAAGACATGTACAAAAGAATTATTTCATCATTCAGGCAGTGGTAAAGCTTGAAGCAGAGCAGTGTCAAGTTTTGGGTGCTCCATTTCGAGAAAAATGTGGATCAAATGAATAACCAGCAAGAGGAAAGCAGTGGCAACAGTCAGAGATCTTAAAAAAAAAAAATGGCCTATTCAGGAAAACTGAAGGAGTTTGAGTTCTTCTGTTTTAGGAAGAGAAGCCTGAGCTCTCAAGTAAGTAAAGGGTGTTGCAAAAAAACATGGGAGATTCTCTCAATTTTAGGCTATCAATAAATCATGGATGTAAATTTCAGCAAGGAATTTCCAGGCTGAACATTAGAAAAATCCTTCTAATACTAAAGAGAGTGAAGCACTGACATGTTTTTCATGGGAAGCCTTTGTCATTTTAGGAACAGCTATGTCTGATCGGTTGTGAGGAAAGAGGATTATCTAGATGGTCTCTGGAGGTCCCCTCCAGTCCTGTGGATATGACTCTTCAAAGACATTTGGTTTGTTTTCAGCTTTATAACAACGCAGTGGATATAGGCTGCTTGATCTAAAATTCGAACCATCCTCTAAACACTTTGAGCTGATCCTAGAGTGCTATGCCTCCATTAGCTTATAATGCTGGTATTAAGGGCAGTGGTAATAAAGCATGTGTTTCTTTGTTTGAGATGCCAGGAGGAATGTGTGGAGAATTCACTAGCTGAATTTCAATCTTTGCTTAAAGCAAAAAAAAAATTAGTATTTCTGTTATAATATACGGACTAAAAGGCATTGTAAATGAATTCTTCAGCATCCTCTTTCAAGTAGAAAATAAATTTATTCTGAGATACTGCATTTCCCACTTTAGCTGCTGTCTGTTCTAGCAGAGTTGGAGCTATGACTGAGAGATGTGGTCTGACAATTGCTAGGGCTGCAATACACTCTTTTTCAAGCATCTTTCAGTATCGTTAAAATATGAGCATCTCCTCTAACTATACAAAGTTTGTCATCTTGCACAATGACTTGTCTGTAAGGCAAAAATAAAATATAGCCTGTTGTACCAGCCGTTGAGACAAACACAAGCATTTAGATAAAAGTGTACATGGCGGGGCATCTGGAAGCCTTTTTCTAAGCTATGAAAAGCACCTGAATATGCGTGATAGATGTTAACCAGACTGTCAGCTTTTTAGTAGGGGTAAGGGAAGCCTTTAGAAGCAATGTTTTAAAGTGTTGCCATTCTTTCCTGGAACACTGATGTCACTTGTCTGGATGTGTTTTTGTCACTTATTTAAGAAATAAGGAATTCTTTTTACTAAAATTGGAGATCTGACTTTTTTTCTGGCAATCATTCATATTCTCTGAGGATGTGGGAATCTCTGCAGAGGAATAAACTACCAAATCAAGGAAAAATCAGCTTTGGGAGTGGACTTGGTGATGGAAGAGCAGTGTCGCAGGCCTGATCCTGCACTGTTAAAGGAAACTAGTTTTATCATTGGGCATAGTAGGGTTCTCTTAGGTTGCACCCACCACTGTGGTATCCATGATCTTCTGTTTTTCCCCCACAACGGTCATTGTCATACACCTATTTTTTAATGCAGGATTTAATGATATGTCACTGATAGCTTCTGTAGCTTCTGCCATGCAAGACAGGTGAAACAGCAGGGGAAATTGCTCTGAAAATAGAGTGCACAGTTGTTTGCTTCCTAGATGAAGATATCTGTCTAAACACCATTATGATCCTCCCTCTGCATTCACTCGAACTCTAGGATACCCAGGTTGCTTCGGCAACCGTGACAAACTTTAAAAATCTGCTCTGAGACTATGTCTCTTCCTGCCAGGCATGAAAGAGCTGCATCATTCATGATCTCTCAGCAAGACTGAGCTGAGGATGCCCAGCAGGTTACCCGTGTCTCAGCAGGTTCTGAAGTGCATGGCCTTGCTCCTCCTTTGTTTCCTGTGACCACAGCACTCTTATTCAAGAAAAAGGGACAATACCCCACAGAAGAAGGCCTTTTTGTGGCTGAAACACTGCACTGGTGATCTGGGCCCTTGTCTGAATCTACTGTAGGTCCTATGAGACATTCATTAAATCCCATAGTCTTTGGTTTTTCATCTTGTTTTTCTCCGTGTTGTAACATTCTGAATGTTGCTGAAGTTTTTAAAAAGATTGTGGATTTAACACTGGTAAAAAGTTGTGAATTAGTTTAGAGATGCCCCCTAAACATGTAAAGAGTTGTGACAGAGAACCTGCAAACTTGGCCTCGCTGACAAAATGAACGGCTTTTGGCAATGGCAAAGAAAAATCTACTGAATATGTAGTAAGAAGTCAGTTGCCTGCCCAGTTATCTTTGGGGGAATGATTAACAAGGAACAGAAAGCTAGTTTACAAGTATAAGTTGGCTGTAGGATACAGGTAGCTGGTCTGAAACACATTTCAGATAGACATCTGCTATGACTGAGATGTTCAAAAGGTGGTTACATATCAAATGAAGATATTTGTAGCAATAACTTCAGTTCTGGCATAGTTAACTTACCCTCCTACTTTTGGATGCTGATTAGTGGGAGACAAATAATGCCTGAAAAATAATGTCTGTTTAATGAAAAATGAAATGCAGGTCAATATATGGGTGCTTCAGAAGGATGCCTCCTTCCTCCCCCCTCCCCCAGCAATCTGATGTATGAAAGAAAGCACCGCTATAACAAATTTTTACCTGAACACATACAGGGCCAAGCAGACTTGTATGTCTCCATCCAGCACACGGTGCTCATCCTGTCTGTTCTGCTGGTAGCATTCCCATGAGACTGAAAAGTGTGCCTTTCTCACTTTTGCACAGATGTTTTTTGAATCTTGGGGGAAAAAGATATTTTAGGATGGACATGGCAGGTCAGCAGCACAACACTGTAATGGCTGATGCATATATATATATGTGAAGTCATTTCTTCATATGCTTCGAAAAGCTGTTTGAAAGGAAGCAGGTCAGGAGAAATAGAGAGCAGCTTAGCTGAACTTCATTTGAACTCAATGAACAGAAATATTCAGAGAAGTTGGCCATTGAACAGGTTTCTTGAGCTACTGAGGCATATTTACTAGATCAACATTAAAAGTTTCTGGCAGTGGCACTTCAGTCTCCCTGGGGGATTCACTTCAGTGACTCTGTGTGTGTGCCTGTATGAGATGATTGTGCCTTCTTTCTTAAAAAGAGAAAGGTGAGATTGAACGAATTTACCCAATTAATCTTTTTGGCTTACTCTCTCCCCTAGAGAGTTTGCACTATATTGTTTGTTCTTGCAGGTCTTCACAACAATTCGTAGACCCTCCTTTTGGTAAGGCTATGGTGAATTTGAAAGTGATAGGCAGTCAGTTCTTGTTACAAATAAGAGCAGTTGTATTACTTGGATTTGTGCCACCGAACCACTCTTACGCAAATTGCTGAGTATGTGCGGGATACCTGAAACCTACCAAGTCCTTCCTGAAAAAAGAAAAAGAAGTTCTCTTGTCTTCTGTTGGTGTCAGTATCTTAACAGGTTCACCCTTCTAAGGCTGAATGATTTATAATGATCACAATCTAGTGCTCTGAAGGCAGAGATATAGCAATAAAGCAATCCCAATCTAAGCTGAAGGTAGAACCTCTTCTACTGAGATGTCTTCCTCTAATAAAACAAAGGTTTTCAAAAAATAGTACAAAACTAGATATTAGGGTAAAACAAGATCAACCTTATTTATTTTTCTTGTAGCTGAGTATGCAAATCTTTCCTCCTCACTTCATTGACAAGTCCTCAGGTAAAGACTATCAGGTAAAATAAGGAAAGAGAAATAACAGTGACAGGTAAAGTGAATGCTGTTTGGAGATGGATTTAATTATCCTGCGTATAATAACTTCCTTTAACTGCTATCCTTTTTGTTGGCTTATTAAGGAATATGCAAGACCTAAAGTGCCCTGTTCTATATTATCATAATTTTAGCCATGTGTTAAGGGAGACAATGAAATTTTGGATCTTTCAGAGTAGCATTTTATGCCTGAGGTCCCACATGTTGTGGGAACAAAAAGCACGATATGTTCATGGCTGCCATTTTAAAGCAAAATCCCTTACCAAGGAAGGAATCACGGGGAGGGGTTGGACTAGATGACCTTCAAAGGTCCCTTCCAACCCAAAGTACTCTGTGATCCTATGAAATTGAATCCTAATCCAAGCCTCATGATGACCAGACCCTGGATCTGGCTGGCCAGGATAGGTCTGCGCCGAGGCTGAGGTTTGACATCCTGCCACTTACAGCATTGACTATCAGCTCATCCAAACCTCCTCCCACTCATTCCTGTCCCTACAACCCACGTTGCTGCCTTCGGTTGTTCAGGCACAACTGTTTGCAGTGAGTCTGGCTGAATTTTTTTTGGAGAACTGGTTTGGTTGAACAGCCTCACAAAACATATATAGATACTTTATTTTAATTCCCTCTCTACATCACAACATGAACCATCCAATCAGTATTTGCCATCCCCTTGGCCGCCTCAACGCTACAGTGTAGGGCAACGGGAATGAGAAAGGAGGTCAGATTTTGAGTTAGTAGTGCCACCACACTCTCAGCAAAGACTGCAAGACTTGAGCTTTGCTTTGCATCTGTAGTTGCACCAGTTGGGTGGAAAGCAAGTGTTTTCTTTGTGAAGAAACTGGTTTAGTTTCAAGTTGAACCAACCTGAATAGAAAATCTTTGACTAGAGCCCTGCAGGCAGTTTCTGAGGGACTCTGACAGGCTTAGGAAGGGAAGGACTTTCCTGGGACTGTTGAACTGTGAAGACCCTGCCTTTTTCTCCAGTCAGCAAGGACTATTCAGCTAATTGCAAATGTCTTAGAGGGACGTAAGAGACAAATGATTACAAGTGTAGATCAGGCCTGTAAAAGCTATATGAATGCTTCCTAGAGGACCTTGAAACAAACCAGTTGGCCTACTGGTAACCAGTGCCAAATGTACTGCTACTGACTCTCCTGTTGCAAAGAGCTGGCAGGAAGATCATGAGTTTGCCTTAACACTTTTCTGATCATTGAGCCAACAGTGTTAAACAATGATACAATGACCACCTGTAAATGCTACAGTGGAACAAACACAGATTGAATTTATTCGTCTCACGAAAGTACTCACTCTCAGACTACAAGAACTACTTTTTAACACAGCAAGTATTACTCTGAAAATTTGATAGTCTAAATCTCTGCATTCCTATTGTGTATGAATTGTTGTTAAAATAATTAATTCATTATTTAGTGGGGTTTGTACTTTTTAACTAAAAAAAAGCATGTGTGTGTTTATGTAAGCAGACGTGTGCATGTACATATCTCTGTGTGTGTAAACATATATATTTTTAGGCAGAAATATCTCTGCAATCTTCTGTGTAGATTAAATATGGGGTTGGGTCTTTCTGGTTTTAAACCAGAAATGTGTGCACGCCCTGATTCTTTTCCTTCTAACACTGTGTTGCTATGACCATTAGTCTGATCCTATTCCTGTCCTCTCCAATTTGGACTTGATGCACAAAATCTAGAAAATTATCTTAAACATCTTTAAGAACCAAATCAGGCTTCAGACTCTGAGTTTGCAGGGAAAGTAATATTTCTGTTCTCAATTTGGAGACCTTCTTTGGTCTGGTGGCAAGTCTAGAGTATAGCTGCAGAGACATAAGCCGAATCTGTACTTGCTAACCCAACTCTCAGCCCAACATAGATGCTTAAACTGATTCAAGAAGTGCTATGATGTGCACTAGTTGGTCACCAAAAGTTCAAGTCCAAGTCCTGAATGGGGAGTGGCTTTCTAACCAGCTTTTGCATGAGCAAAGAACCACAACCGTTTTTGTCTCTCTCAGACAGTGAATTGTAGTTAGAGTTTTGCCTTGCCCCTTGGCAGAGGCAGTTACTCAAACTTTCCTCAGAGTGAGTTTCCAAGATTTAGACTGAAAGCAAATGTTAATTAGAATGCTATAACTATTTAATTTTTTTTTTTTATTTTTAAATTCATGAGGTCTGCTCCTGCTGGGAATATATTTTTGTTTTGTGTATAGACAACTAGATAATTTTCCTTTCTGGCTTCTATTTTAAAATTATAGAATGGGAAAGGGAACAAATTCAACAATGAAACAAAAAGATACCTCTTCTCTACCAAGAGATGGTGTCAGGGAAAAGAAAAATCTGATATTTTTCATCTTAAGTCTCTGATTGAGAAGTGGATTAGTTTGACTTAGGAAGATGGTGTTGTGCATCAGCTCTGTCCTGCCCTTCCTGCAGGGATATCTGAGCTGCTTGTCAATCACAACTACAACTGTTGCAGCTCACAGCTCCAGAGGTTAAGCAAAACAGAACCAGTGATAGCTTTGTCTGGCAACATGGGGCTGTAAAGGCTGAGGGGCTCATGACTGAGCAGCTCGTATGTCTGTGCAGCATGGGCAGAGAGCTGATGTTAATTTTCCCTAACAAGAGATTATTAAATTAACAAGAGACCTTGTTAATTTTCCCAAATTGTTATCTTCCCTGTTGGTTACAGCCCAAAGCATGCAAAGCAGTTGTGCACATGTCCTATCTAAGGAATAGTTCAGTGATGTGAACTGCTATTGCAAAACATTTTGGGGAAAAGATAACAGTGGGTATGAATCAACAACGCACTAATATCAGAGAAGCATCAGAGTGGGCATAGCTGAAGTGACTTGAATTTGTCATTTAAATGAGCTTTTGAGACAGCTCTAATTTGCGTTGACCAAGTCAAAATTACTGTGGAAAATATTGAGTAGAATATTTCATCTCGACTCTTATTATTAAGTTCAATTTTTATTTAGTATTTTGAATATATTTCTCTGTGGCAAAATAACGGCTTGTTCTGTTTCAGAATAAGTGATTGTGGTTTCTTTGAATTTAGGATAACAAAATGCTAAGGTATTAATCTTTCGTTATTCTGGCCATTTTAAGCCTAGGCCAGGTCATGTCAGTATTTCAGAAAGTATTTTGATCCTTTGTTTCAGCAATGCAGCTTGGGTTTTTTGGTCTTGATTTACAAGAATGGAAATGGATCTATATGGTGCCCTAAATTAGCATTTAAATAAAAGTCGAATTTCAGTGGATCTAAGATGCATCCTTAACTACTTTGAAAAGTGCAGATAGGGCAGCTAGATAGTGCTTATTGGAGGGTTCAGTTACAGTGGAGTAGTTGCTTTACTTTTCTGTTACTTCTCTAATTTATATCATTAATAATAAATATTCACTGTGCAACTAGATGGAAAAGAGTAATTTATTAAAAAAATAAATTAAGCAGTTGCAAGAGAAAAGAGTTCTGAAATGATTACATGTGTATTCCAGGATAAACACAACTAATTACTCCTTAGTAAGAGTTCTTACAGCTAAGTGGATTATAATATCAAAACTGGAAGATAGCTCTAGCTCATGGCTGAGCTACTGTGATCTGTGTCCGAGAAGGGAGGACAGAGATCTGCTTAGGCATATGAAAATTAACCTGCAAAAAATAAGTAAGTATAATCAATTATTATAAGGAATTAAATATATGTCATTAAGAGGAGTTCTTCTGCTAATGAAAGTTATTTTGTTATACATCAATCTTCCTTGCAGAAAGACAGCTTTATGGGCTGGAGGATATATTGTAGACATGTGGGATGGGTCAGATGGTATGTTTCATGCCTTCTCTCTGACTTTCTGCTTGAAATTTTGCAAGATAGGTTACTGTGCTAGTCTCACATGTTTTCTCTGCAGGTATTATTTTAAGAATGTGTTGCTTATAATACCCAGATGACACAACTTTCTTTACTTCTCTCCTTCTTTAAACCCTTTGCAGCAGTAGCTGGAAAGAGAAAAGTTCTGTTAGTTCTTGGTAACCACCCTTAAAGCTGACAGTTAAAAATTTGGATAATAATGTACTGACTACTGGGTATTTCACTGTGGTCAGATGTTAATTTCATTTTTGCTCCTCCACTTTTAAAAGTGAAGGCAGACAACAGTAATCTGTCACCCATTAATGAGCATAATGAAAGGAAAGCTGGTGATGACTTAAACAAGTCTACTGTTGGCGGAATCTCAAATGCTAGATGTGCCAGTTGTAATAACATTAATACCAATAGGGCTATCTTCCATGTGTTGAATGGAATAAGCAGCCTCCGTGTGATGGATGGACATTTTGGACAATTTTAGCCCAGTTTCTCTTGTACCTTCTTGGCAGAAGTACCACAGTTTTCCTCAGTTCCAACTGAGGAACTGGATGTTAGTAAACCAATGATGGCTCTGTTGAGAGAGCTCTGCTAAAGTGATTTTTATGCCCATCAAATGTCTGAACATTGCCGGTAGAAAAAGGGCCTTTTATTGATTCTCTTGCATCTCTCCCATCACAAAAGGCAGCTTAGGGTCCCAAAGAATAAAACATGATTATGAGAAGTCCATTAAATTATTGCATCTCCTTTTATTTTGGAGAATACATTTTTTAGATATGTGTGTTTAACCCGAGCCTCGCTTAAAATTTGCACCATACACTTCTTCAACTAAGGAGCTAGGTGTACCTGACAGTTTCTCATCTGGGAAAAAACTGGGGTGGTATGGAGACATTGCTGTGAAGAAAATACAAGGGATTAAGAGAAGCCAAAGGGTGGTCATCTCCCTGTAGATTGAGATATGTCCAACACAGGCATAAGTAACGTGGGCTGGAATGTAATCCAATGATGTGTTCTTAATTAAAATTTAATCCCAAATTAAATCTGCAACACTGCCCATGTTAATTGCTACCCACCAGTGTAACAATAGTAAGGCTGCTTGTGTTCTGTGCTCTTCAAACATGTCGAGGATGTGGCTTTCATCATTTGGCCTTTTCTATCGGACCTCCATGTGAGTAGTTACAAACTTTAACAAACCAAAGCAATAAAATCTGTCCCACAGCTGTTGTTTCTCAGGTTAAAAATCTGAGGCACTCAGCTGTACCAAAACATTTATCTCAGAAATTATTACTTGTGTATTATAGAATAAACACAAAGTAGATTTTACAAGAGGATGTAATTAGCTCCTTCATGACTGAAACGATGTTTGCGTGCTTAATGCTAAGTTACAGATGGAAGTGCATGTTTGGTCATGCACCTGGATATCATTAAAAATACTAACGTATAAATTCCTGTCTTCAGAGACATATTGGCAGTGTATAGTAATGAAATGTACTAGCCCACAGGCAGGCACTAAAGCTTGTCTTGGATATATAATGCATAGAATAGCAGTTACTATGGAAAAAACATGAGTTTAAGACACCCTTTCACTTACACTAATGATCATTAATCAGAAATGAGATCTGTGGTAGTATTCCTATTTCCCACTAGTATCATTTAGGGACAGCAGACTTTAAGGGACTTTTATTATGAAGCATGTGCTTTTTTAATGATCAATATCCAGAAGGATAATCCACATAAACAAGGTAGCCAAAGGTTGGTAGAAAAATCTTGGTGTTCGCATTTTACAGGTAAGGGAAACAAAACTTCCATTAGGAAATCTGCCCAAGACTATAAAAGACATCTGTAACATGGCTTAGAGTTGAATGTGGATATCTGATGTGTCAGTTAGATAACTGATACAGGTAAAAGTAGAAATTATCCAACTTGAATAAAAAGGTTGCGAAGATTTAAAGCTAAAGTGATGCAGCAGTAGCTACCTTCTCATTCATTACATCAAAATAGCAGCATTTAGATGTGATTGCCTTTTTGGGACAGTTGTGACTGCTGAGGCAGTGCAAAGGCAATGCCAGTGCCAGCTCAAGGTGATGTTTGGGGCTGTGAATGGCTGCCTTGCCTTTATGGCTTTGTCCTTCAACTGGTAGATGTCACTCCTAAGGCATCATAGAGGAAACTCCTTAGTAAGCCAAGGACAAGGGGGGATAGGTGAGAACTGCATTTAAATTCACAAGTGCTGTGTTGCCACAGTTTTAGCTGCTTCAGTTTTCTCCTGGTTTACAGTTAGTTTTTAGTACTTTGAATGGCAGGCAATTTTTAACTCTCTCATGTGGTTGCACAGAAAAGACCAGGAGTCTCAGTACCCCCTCCTTTTAAACTAATACAACTACCTTTTTTTTTGTTTTGCCTTTCCCCATAGGGTTCTCTTTGCCATACTTGTCTTGAGTACTGCTCCCACTGCAGGTGCTGTCACTAGAGGAGATGGAATTGTGTGGCTGGCAAATATGAGCCAGGTGCCGAGGTCTCTCTTTTGCCTGGTTTGGTTGCTGAGGGAAGGGAGGGGGAAAGAGCTGAGAGGGATCTAGTTCAAAAAGTAATAGTGAAACATGGAAGAACAATTACTTTATATAAATGTGTACTTGTATTTTATTATCTGTTCTTGTAGCAGACAGACACTACCTTCCACAAGTTCTGCTTCAGACGGAGGAAAGGAAAATAAACCTGCTTTAAACTTCCCACAAAATATGAAGGGACTAAAGCAACGTTTTTGGTGACACTTCCAGATTAATTCTATTTTTCCAGTTTCATCTGGAGGAAAGTGTCTTACACAAGCTAAAAATTTATCAATTTTAAAAAAACATACTAAATTTATAAATCTACCTTATGGTAGATTTAAAAAGAAGACCTTTGCTAAAGTTGGTGTATAACCTAGGTTTTGGATTTTTGTCTTGAGTAACTGTCATCCCAGTCATCAAGATTTTCTCGACAAGATTTCATCATCATTTCAGATATAAGACATGGACTCTGAGGTCTCTTTCCAGCTGAGAGCAGACTTTGTGTCCTGTTTAGCAGCTGGTAGTGCTGTCTGCCTACTAGCAAATTCTTTCCACTGCCCTCCTTGAGATGGAGACCAACAAACATCAGTCACCTCGCAGTTATCCTTGTAATGTATCTGTGGCAATGTCTTGCTCCTGAGGGCCAGGTAAGTGCCACAGCACCTGGCACACTTGGTGTCTCCAGCCCAAAGAATCTAAGGCATTTCTTCATTCTTTCACTTTCATGAAAGACCTATTGCTTGTGCACTTGTTACGAACACATGTATACAAAAGCAGATTTGAACACAAAGAACAGCAAATAACAAAACAGTTTAGTGTAAGGTGAATTAGTTTTTTTTTATTCTCCTGCAAATGTCAAGAGTGGAAAGATGTAGAGCAGTTGTCCAAGATGGCATATGGATGGAATTATGCTGGGAAGAGAGGGAGAACTGTGAAACAATTATAATTGTTGTGGTGTTGACAACTCTTTCCCTAGTTTCATGATTACTAGTGTTTTCCTGAAAGCCTCAGGTCCTGGAAATAAGAGGAAAACATTCAAACCTTAAATTTCAGAAGGAAAAAAAACGTTCCTAGCTCCCATGGAGACAGATTATATCTAGGCCATATTTTATGATTTTAACTTCAAAAGACAAAAACCTGGAGACAAACAGAAAAGATGCAGCTATTTATTTTAAGGAGATGCGTGACACTTGAGTTTGGTAGCACCATTTTTGTGTGAGGATATGCCATCACAGGCACACAGCCTCTGTGCCATAGGGAGCAGGACAGATCAGCAGCATGACCATTTTATATTGGGCTTGAGTTAAACTCTGCTTCCATTTGGGATGTTTTCCCTCTTCTCACTGCCTTCAGCAGCAGTCAGAACATACTACCATAAGCAGATCATGCTGATAAGTTCGAAGTCAAATGAATTAGTTCATTGGTATTATGGATAGAGTGCAGTAGCTCTTTCAAATAATTCTTGTTAAAGTGAGTAAGTACCAGAGCTGCTTTGAGGACCAGGAAACCAATGCAGAAAGAGCTCAGCATGCCAATGAACCATAAAGTTAGCTTTATATTCATGCAAACCAGCAGAGAAAGCTTTGAAATGAAAAACAAATAACCTAGAACGATATAAAATGTCAACCTACTTCATGGTAAGTGTGCTGGTTTTGGCTGGGGTAGAGTTAATTTTCTTCATAGTAGCTAGTATGAAGCTATGTTTTGGATTTGTGCTGAAAACAGTGTTGATGATAATACAGAGATGTTTTTGTTATTGCTGGGCAGTGCTTACACAGCATCAAGGCCTTTCCTGCTTCTCACCCCACCCCACCAGCGAGTGGGCTGGGGGTGCACAAGAAGTTGGGAGGGGACACAGCTGGGACAGCTGACTCCAACTGACCCAAGGGCTATCCCACACCATATGACGTCATGCTCAGCATGTAAAGCTGGGGGAAAAAGAAGGAAGGGGGGGACATTCGGAGTTACGCCATTTTGTCTTCCCAAGTAACCGTTATGTGTGATGGAGCCTTGCTTTCCTGGAGATGGCTGAACACCTGCCTGCCCATGGGAAAAAGTGAATGAAACCCTTGTTTTGCTTTGCCTGCATGTGCAGCTTTTGCTTTATTTATTACATGGTCTTTATCTCACCCCACGAGTTTTCTCGCTTTTACTCTTCCGATTCTCTCCCCCATCCCACTGTGAGGGAGTGAGTGAGTGGCTGGGTGGGGCTGAGCTGCTGGCTGGGGTTAAACCATGACAGTAAGTTGCTGAAGATGACTCACTTAGAGCCCTTAGGGGGAGGGGGAAGTGGAATCCCCTCCTCAGTTTATGATGCATAAACTGTCTGACTGATTTTTATTATTGTTTTTTCCTCTCACGCTGGAGGTCATAGTGGTGAACTACACGTGTTTCCTTATTTAGGCTTCTTTTCTTCATTAGTTCGCTGTCTGTTCTTAAAGCTGCGTGGAGACTAAGATGTTTGTAGTTGAGAAAAAAATCTATGCAAATTTAAAAAAAAACACCTCAAATCCCCCTCCCCCCAAAAATCAAAATGATGACAACAAAAAAGGCTAGTTAAAATGAATAAGAGCGAGGCTGGGATTTCTTGAATTTGTGTGTTGCTTCATAGGCAATGCAATTGTAGTGATGAGATGGCTGAGAGGCAGCATATAAACCAGATCCCTAATGCTATCTTAATATTGCTTAGGCACATGTGGGAGAAGCAAACCTAGGGAATGAGCAAATTGCTTTCCAAGAGGTCAAAATCACTTCCATCACTTCCACAGCCTAGAGTTGTTTGATAGTGTAGCCCGTTGTTTCTCATTTCAATGTCTGCACAGGCTTCAGGCTATATGCAGCAAGCTGGGAAGTGAGTACCCTAAGTTTCAACGAAAATCTCAAAGACATAGTTTACTAGCAAAAGCGGGGAGAAGAATCTCCTCTTTCTCTTTTCTACTCTTAGTGCCATAGTTTCAGGCTTTGTAGTAATGTGTTTTGTTTTTTTCAAGCAAGGGACTTTCCCCTCAGGACTAATCCACTGTACCTCAGCAAAAGAAGTGGATGTAATTCTGAACTCCTAGAGACCAAAAGGAGGACCTCATTCTCTTCCAGGGGTACAAGATTTTACTCAAAAAGTCTGAGCTGGCCCATCCTGGGCAGGAGCCGGGAGACATAGGAGCTGAATGCACTCTCTGCCTTCTGAAATCAGAGCTGAAAAGTGGCATAGTTTACTTCCATTTCAATTCCAATCAGATAATTTAGATGTCTCACTTCCCTTCTAAACACTGTTTCAAAGAACTTTGCTGGCTCCCAAGCCAAACCATCTCTGATTATGCATTGGAAAAGTAGGATCTCAGCTCCTACTTTTGGAAGGCAATGAATGCAATGGGGGGGTTCAGAATTGCTCACTAGTAGATGTGGCATAAGAACTGCAACTCTTATTACTTTTACTTGTCTTGCACTCTGTTTTTGTGCTACTGACTTACCCTTCGAGACTGCATAGGAATGAGGGCAGTGAAAGCAGATGTGGGGCAAAGATGCAAGCCTTAGAATTTGGGTTGTGCATGCCAGTCACAGTGACTAGAAATAAAATGGAAATGAAAAGGGAAAGTTGATGATCTGTTTTTATAGTTAATTGGCCTCACATGCAACTAGAATATCTGTTATGCATCTCCTTCATATCAGTTTTCATTTGATTCCTCCCCTATCTTTCTGCCAGAATGTCCGGTCAGAGAGGAATGATGGCTCTCTGTACCATATGTTACTGTGAGTCTAGACTAGTGTGCTTGGGTCTGTGAATAAAGTCATAGAGAGTCCTGGAAAAGAGATGTGGGGTCTGGAAGGACTCACTAGTCTGGAAGAAAAACTAAATGTGGATAGTTTAGCTATACAACAGCCAAATATGTCAGCAGCCTCAGAAGAAAGAGCAATTTTAGATGATCTAAACCAATTGTGAAGTAATGGAATCACACGGACAGTTTGGATAAACACTGTAGAAGTACTAAAACCAAGATTTATTGTGTTGTTAAGCAGTCTTCCCATGACAGGAGAATGAAGATTCACATACTTGGTTTTAATCGGCAAGTACTTGATCTGGAACTGTTCTGAAGTGGGGGGAGTGAACATTACTGGGATGTCCTCAGGGAAAGAGACAACACAGAGGCTGAGATCACAACATGAGCAAAATTTACGCACTGAATCTAAATCTCCTGGTCATTGTTAGACATCGTCTTTCACAGGAGACATCTGAGAGCTTGCAGCAGTTGTCACTGGTTGACCCCAAACACCTGTCAGGCATTTGCAGAAGCAGATGTGGCCCAGCCTGAACAATTGAATGCCTTTCTCCCATCAAAGTGCAACTGAAATTTTAAAATGAGAAGTGGTAACCCCTGTCTATGGTTGCACATTGCAGAGCCTCACCTGGTAGGCTTCCTCTGGGTGTTTTCACATCCTCCCAGTCTAGAGACTCCTGACAAAATACAGCTGAGGCACTTTTACTCTTAAAATGACACTACCAGAAGGATACAAGGGAATTTTTAAGAAGGCCTTGCTTCTAAAGTACTGCCCTAGGAAATGAGCAGGCTTCCAAAGTGTAGTTCTCCCACTCAGAAATTAAAAGCCATAGCTGCCCCTTCCTGTGTTTCCCAAACATCAATATTTGGATGCACTTGTAGTCCTTCCTATGAAAGAAGTTTTCTTAAGTACAAGGTTCATGAAACCAAGAAGAGACAACATGACCATTGTTGCGGTTTAGCCCCAGTTGGCAACCAAGCACCACACAGCCGCTTGCTCACCCTCCCCCCCGCCCCGGTGGGATGGGGGAGAGAATCTGAAAAGCAAAAGTAAGAAATCTCGTGGGTTGAGATAAGAACAGTTTAATAATTGAAATAAAATAAAATAATAATAATAATAACAATAATAAGTTGTAATGAAAAGGAAAACAATGAGAGAGAGAGAGGAACAAAACCCAAGAAAAAAACTAGTGATGCAACCGCTCACCACCTGATGACCGATGCCCAGCCAGTCCCTGAGCAGCGATCACTGCCCCCCAGACAGCTCCCCCCAGTTTACATACTGAGCATGGCATCGTATGGTATGGAATAGCCCTTTGGCCAGGTTCTTGGCTGTGCCCCCTCCCAGCTTCTTGTGCACCTGGCAGAGCATGGGAAGCTGAAAAGTCCTTGGCTAGTGTAAGCACTGCTTAGCAACAACTAAAACATCAGTGTGTTTCAACATTATTCTCATACTAAATCCAAAACACAGCACTGTATCAGCTACTAGAAAAAAAACTAACTCTATCCCAGCCAAAACCAGGACAGTATCCACCCCTTATTCTATACCATCTACATCATGCCCAGGTCCTACCCTTTCCAATACACTCCAATTAATCACCACCACTTTCTCTGTCTTTTGATATATACGCACAGATATCACTCTTTTAGTCTATGGGCCATCCCTCTATAATATGCGTTCAGTTCATTTCATCCATGACTTTGGGGTCCGTCTGTCATAATAGTCTCTCAGTCAGGACAGATGGTGTGTGGTGTTGGACTGTTGCATGCTGAAGTCAGTTCTGGTTCCATCACCGCTGTACTTTATATGGCATATAGCAACCATAAAAGTGATGACATACAGTATTATATAGCAATTAGATCATACCATTCAGTTCATTGGCTATTTTCACCCAAAATCAAATCCCCTTGAGGTACACATCAGAATTCCCCATCCTTTCTCATTACCCACCAAATGCACCCAGGTCCTTGAGCAAAAGCAGTCCCATGAATGGGTTTGCCTTTGCCTGAGGCAGGAGTATCCCAGACTGTTTTCCTCAGCATATTTTTTATGTGCACTACAGGGACTTTATCGCCCTCCACAGTACCTAAAAGTTTTGATTGGACGGGGCCAGCTTGATTGGCAGATCCCCTAGTGTTGACTAACCAGGTGGTCTTTGCTAAATGTGTATGCCAGTAAATGTGCCACCACCCATTGCTCGCAGTGTAGTCTTTAACAGCCCATTGTATTGTTTGATTTTCCCAGAGGCCAGTGCATGACAGGGGATGTGATATACCCACTCAATGCCATGCTCTTTGGCCCAGGTGTCTATGAGGTTGTTTTGGAAATGAGTCCTATTGTCTGACTCAATTCTTTCCGGGGTGCCATGTCACCATAGGACTTGCTTTTCAAGGTCCAGGATAATGTTCCAGGTGGTGGCATGGGGCCCATGATACCTCAGGCCACCAAGGAAGAGATGCAACATATAGATGGGCTCGTGATCGAGGGGTGGACTTGACCGTGGACACTATTGCACAGGTTATCCATGAATGTGAAACGTGCTGCAATCAAACAAGCCAAGCAGTTAAAGCCTCTGCGGTATGGAGGACTATGGCTGAAATATAAATATGGGGAGGCCTGGCAGATTGATTATATTACACTCCTACAAACCCACCAAGGCAAGCACCATGTGCTTACAATTGTGGAAGCAATCACTGGGTAGCTGGAAACATATTCTGTGCCAGCTGAAACCAGGACAACCATGCATTCTAGCTGGTGTCTACAGCACTTACTTTCATAAAGGGAAAATGTGCCCAGAATCATTACTATTGTTTTTAACTTAATCATAGCTTCAATGTAAAATACAGAAAATGTTCTAGTGCTGGAAGCAATAAATCTTTGCCCAGGTACAGTAAAAAGAAAAGAATAAGCTGAGCTTAATTCTTTCTCACAAACATACGTTCTTTCTCTTAGCTCTGGCTGCTGGCAGGTGAGGAATGGATGGTGCCTGCCTGGAACTCCAGCATCAGTGGGTGTAGAGTGACCATACTGTCATTCACAGGTTAGCTGTGAAAACTAAGGTCCAGATTAGCATGAGATCACAGCAGAAATCACTGGGAAAATGGAATTGTAATACTCCGGCTCCCAGTTCTCTGCTCAGATCAAGCACAATGTCTCATATAAGAGTGTATGTTGAAAATAGAGACAGCTGTGTAAATATCCTTCACACCTCGAATATCTCTCTTACCTCAGAGCTCTTATGGTGCCACCAGATAAATAGTATAAATGCATCCTTTTTTCCTTTGATGGGAAGAGAATAACCTTGAACTGGCTAAGGCAATAAATTTACATATCCAAATACATTGCTTTATCTTGCCGTCATAATATTTATTCTTTCTGTAGTCTTACACATCTGTTATTCCCTGTAGAAAAATGGGAGGCTATTTAGGGAGTTAGTATTAACATCTTTCTTATTTGCCAGATGAAAAGTTAAGTGAGAAATTAAGAAATGATGAAGAATGTGATAAGTATGGAATGAAGAATTTGTGTTAAATCTTCTTTCTGCCACAGAGATTTCAGACTTCATAAATCTTGGAGCATTAAAGAATGCTATGGCTATAAACAGTGGACACAATGTTAATGAACTAGATGTGCCCACCCAAAGCAAGAAACTAATAACAAACCCCTCAGTTGATATGATGCTGGATTTGGAAGATGTCTGAGACTTGCTAGCAAGTTCATTGGGATCATATTTATCTAAATTAAAGCGCTGGCAAAATTCTCCATGCTGCAGGACTATTTCCCTGCTAGTCAAGAGCTGAATCCATAATACGGTCAGGAGACTTCATACAGGTAATTTTCTGCAGTTGGCCTGACTTCTCCTCTGCTCCCCTCTTGCATCTATGCGGAGCAGACTAAGCAGCATGCTCCTGGAGGCTAGCTGAGCTGCCTTTCGTGCCTGGTCTAGCCCATGGGACTTGTGCTGACCATCCACAGCCGATCTAGAGTCCCTCTTCCAGCCCGTAACTGAATTACTTTCAGGTGTGTTTGCTGGTTTTCCAGTGGACAAAGGGACTGAATTATTTCCATTTCAGTTGACAGTGTCTCTATGATGGTAAAAATGGTAATCTGGTTTTGTGTCAACTGAGGAGAGTGGCTTTGTGCATGAGTTTATGAATTTTATCAAGACTAGGGTGACTGAGAGTAAAAATAGGGGTCAAGCCAGATACTCAATATTAACCTTTTAAGATCTTGTAACTATGGCTATTAAATACTCATTAATGCATAACTGCATTGCTGCATTAAGATATTGTAGCTACTTAATTGTTCTTAATACCAGTGGCCAAAATCACAAAGTCTTTAACAGGGCTCCAGTCACAAATGAAAATGTCATCAGGTTATTTTAACCAGAAAGACTGTAAGTGTGTCTGGTTGCTGTACTGTGCTGATTCTTGTGCTCGATTCCCTGTGAAGAGAGGAGTCATTGAACAGCTTCTGTGCTGAGGGAGAGCCAGCTGATGTGTGAGGGTAAATTGCTGCCTCTCTTCATGGACCTGCTTTTCTCCTTGTGTGATAACTAGTTGTTAAATAAGGGAAGCTTCAAATGTCCTATCACATTACAAGTGCTGTAGTTGAAAATTCTGCGATGGGGAAATGTGACAACATGAGAGGTTAGTATTACTTAGGGATAAGCAAGGAAGATGATTGCAGTTGAACTAGTCAAATTTGAAAGGGCAATGAATAGTTTTAAGCCTAGAGGGTAAAAGAGAGCTGCTCCTAATGGAGTCAGTGGAGTGAAATTCTCACCACACTGAGCAGAGATACAGGACTGAAAATGGAGGTTAATGGAGAGCACAAAGCAACTGTGAAATATAATTGCAGTTAATCAGACCAGAGTGAGTTTAATTAGACTAGCTAACTATGCAATTGAGTATTCACTTGAACATAAGGACTAGTATTGGAAATTAGTGACTAAAATTTTACATGGCATCTTGGACTTTTGTCGTGGTTGTGTTGTTAAGGGGAAGAGGGAGAGGAAAGTTGAATGCCTCCATGAAAACAGAATGAAGGCACAATCCTTAAGCTGACAGTCATTGAGAACAACTGAGTCAAGGAAGGCAGGTGAATAGATCCTTACAGACTGAAGACAGTTTTTTAAGGGGATAATGTTCTGATGTCTGATTAAGGGGTGGAGGGGGGATGTTTTAAATTATAGAGCAAGAAGTGTAGGAATTAGAAACATGGCAGTAAAAGAAATTAAGATCTGTCTTTGGACTTGTAGTGATTTGAAAGGCACTTGTATGGTGAATACTTTTGTTGTATTTGCTTCACTGGTATAGTGGGATACAAAAGAAGAGTTTCGTCACACCTGTGAAGTGTCAGAATTGGGTGTCTGCTTCAAACCCAGCGTGGTGGTTGGAAGCTCAGAAAAGCTTTCCGAGCCCTGCATCTAATGTCTTGATGGAATCGTAACAACTTTAAGGCCTCCCAAGCCTTGACTTATAGTGACAGTCCCTTGTGGGTTGCTAGAAGAAGTGGTTCTGAATGCTGGAGTGAGTGCCACTGTGCTAGGATAGCTGAGGTTCTTGCTGATTTTCCTAACTGCAAGTGGAAGTGAGGACTGTCTAAAAGTATATATATATATTTTAAAAAAGCTAATTATCTTTCTCCAGTGTTTTCAAACAGGATGTGTTAAAACTGCTAAATTCTGTGGAGTTGAATCCATAGTCAGTGTAATGGCATGGAAGGTTAAGAAGGAACAGAGAGAGAAACAGGGAAAGTCCCAAGCAGGTATCTGTTTGGTGCTCACTGAATAAGTATCTCATCAGTTGCCTCTACGTGCTTGAACTTCATCCAGATTGCCACTGTTTCCGAGCTACAGCTTTAATTAGGGTTTTTAATTAGGGAAACATACTTTTTTATCCAGTGCTCACAAACATGATCTGCTTAAAATAAATAAATGAGGGAAGCTATACTCAATATCCATAGCATGAAACTGCTTCTGTGGTCATGCCATGATCTGACAGTGTCAACTGGCAAATGGATAAAAGAAGTGGATCTCAGAGCCTTTGCCAGCACTACTTAACATTTTTTTCTGTCAAGGGAAATGGTCATAACTTCTCATGCACAGGAAAACTGTTACCATTTGCAGTATAGAGTAGCCATCACCCTTTACTGTGTTACATTTAAGGGGAAGTAATACTGGAAAAAATTTTGTCCACAGAAAGGTGGAGGTGTGGAAGAAATGGCTGTTGCTTTGAGGCAGATTTCTGGTCAAAGAAAGAAACAAGTTGAGTGATACTTGTGTCAGGGTTCCTCTGGGGCTCCAGCTCTTAAAAATTCAGCTATTGAGAACAGCAGACATGTTACTTTGCTCGGTTTGGGGAACCTTGAAATTACAAGAACAGTGGGTAGATTGCGTAAAAAACGTTGAGGACCTTGATCAGAAGATTATCTGAGATGATAGCTTAACATGGATAAAATTCTGAGGGCATTTAGTCAGAGTTAAAACAAAAACTGCAGCAAGTGTCAGAGATGCTCAGTACAAATGGTGAAGGTGTACATGGGGAGGAACCAATGTGCTCTGTTAGAGCTGGTGAGGAGTTTCCTTTGGGAAATGACGAGTTGCAGTGATGGTATTGGTTCCAAGTAACTGACAGGATCAACTTGCAAATAGTGCTGTAGAAGGCAAAAACAAATGACTAGGACTGAGTGAAGCAAATATTTGTTGTCAAGTGTCAGATTAGACAGCTGTTTAAATTATGTTGACCTCTGCACTTTATTTCTTCAGATACCATACCTTCAAGACTGAGCAGATTTGATATTACAGGCAGCTCTGAGGAGCCTTTGTCCTTCTTAAATCTGAAAGGACTGCATGTCTAGTATGTGTATCACACTACTTTGTGGGAAAACAACCTGATTAATCACAGGACTGCCAAAACCAGGGTCACAAGCAGGGCACCTGGGTGATTGATCCAATATGATCGGGGACTAAGACAATTCCTACCCTACAGAGCTCAAGGACTAGAGGTGAGTGAAGTATTATACAAGAAGAGTTAGGACCTGCAGCTAAAGTAGCAATAAATTCCACTTTTGTTCTGTGTACTCGAGATGGGGAGTGGAACTAGACTATACCCCACTTAACTAATTTGGGAGGTTATGAGTGCAAAGTAGGGAGGAAGATAAGAGGACTGTCTTTCTTGAAACTGGTTTTAGAAGGCAGGCCATGAGAGGAAAGACTATAAGACTGGGAAGTGTGTGTGTGTGTGTGTGTGTGTTGGGGGGTGGGTGGGTTTTTTCTTCTTTGGTTGGTTGGAGGTTTTTTTGTTGTTCTGGATTTTTTTTTCTTTTTTTTTTGATTTTCCATACCAGATCGCTTGTTTGAAGCATGAGGTGGAACCAGTTCATAACAGACTTACCAAATAAATCTAAAATCCAAAATTTCCTCCTACCAAGGATTGCTCAAGGATGCTTATTACTTAATATTTGTAAGTATAGTTTAAGAGTATGTATGTGGGAGTTCTGACTAAGACGTAAGCTTTCTTGGCTCAGGCTTTTCTTGCAGTGAGTAATTTAAAAAGTGCTCTTGTGTTTCTCTTTCTTTTCTGGACTTGTTTAAAGTTCCAGTAAATAACAGTTGAAATCACATGCACATATACTAGAAAAACACATTTGTTTACATACAGAGCTAGATTGTGTGTGTGTGTGTAAGATTTACTACAAGGCTATTTCTCTGCTCTCTTGTGAAGAGTGGGAGGAAAGAGAAACACATTAGGGAAACTGATTTCAGACTTCGAACGAAGCATGTTCTAAAGTTCTTGGTTAAAAAGCAAAAGTCCACTGTTAGTTTTCTGTTCAGACACAAAACGTATTAGAACATTTCTTTCCAGAAAGATGGAATTGGCTTAATTTATTGATGCTGAATTCATTGGGAAGGAGGGGAACTGAGCTAAGACTGTATTTTACCTGAAAGAAAGGTACTTGTCTGGCTTTGCAATGTTTTTAAATATTGATAAACTGACACATTTGAAAGATTTGATTCTTATATTCCTCTCCTCTCTTATGCAACACTTGCTTTCCCTCAGCCTATAGGCTCTTTGAAGGAGGGTTCATTAATTGATGAAACCTGTTCACACGAGCCTGCGTTGTCATGACAGACTGTTGTTTCTCCCTTTAGCAGCTAAATACAGTGTGACTGTAATGCAAAGGAGTACACAACTGGTGGCTTGATTTGCAGACAGGTCAGATAAATATTGTTTGCTAATACTTAGTTCAGTGTTGCTGTTTAGCTATTCTCTGACACATTGTGCAAAAGGCAGGATTTTCTGCTGAGGTAAGGTAAGACCTATTTGTGTCCTGTTTGTTACAGCACAGTTTGCTCATCAGTTCAGACACTAAGGAATATGCACCTTGAGCTGTTCACTCAAGAGTGGACTCGCTTTTATATTAACAACAAAAGCATTTTCATGCACTGTCACAACAGTTGCTCCCATTCAAAGGCAGGGCTTGTTCTCTTGCTGTGTGCCATGTGGGGTCAGAGAGCACGCATACAATACTACTGGAGAGAAGAGGGAGCTGCTAAGACTGGTCATGGTCCACCTGCACTGACTGGATTCTTCCAAGCTTGCATGAGCTCAGGTTCTCAGCAACACTGTCTCAATCTCCCTTCTTCATGCTGTTCATATAACTTTTAGGGGGCAAAGGAACCTGCATTGAGGAGACAGCACTTCTCAAAAAAATCCACTGGACTCTGACATTAGTACTGGGAGTATTAGCATGTGGCACCTCCACCTCCTAAAACCTTAAAACCACCTCTGTCCCTTATCTGCTTTTTCTACACAAATTTCCTCCTCTTAGGAACAGGAGAAAAGACACCATCTACTGCACTGACCGGTTCACAGTAGTTGTGCTAGTAAACTCGGTCATTCGACGTTCATTCAAGGAAGGTAGCAATATGGACGAAGTAGGATGAAACTCTACAGCCACTGATATGTAGGGAGCTGGGCTAGAGCTACTGCTCCATTTGGTCAACAATCCAGGAAGATGCTGCTGAAGTGATGGTCTATCAGTGATTGTAGACCAAGGCCACGTTGTGGAAACATACTTGTGATGGCAGTCACAAATAAAAACAACAGGGCTACTTGTGAGAGGATGATGCTCTTCACGTGAAAGAGGGTTTCACAGTGAGATTCTTTTGCCAAGTAACCCAAACTCCATTAAGTGCAACTTTCATTTAAATAAATAATACGTTAGAGGTGAATGATCCTGGGGAAGTACTCTACAGAAATCTGAAGAAACTATGCCGAATCACTGATGTCTAAACAAGTGTCTCACTTGGGCAGACGGAGGAAATAGTTTCTTACAATGCCCCTTCTTCTTTGTTTAGATCCTTTTGCAGGCAACCCTGGATTTAAGCTGATATAACCTGAGGGGACACAGTTTGGCCCTGACTTATTTTCATATATAAAATAAAAATCCATATGACATTCTGCTTAAAGTAGCCTGTGTACCAGGTTGACCACTAGATAGTGTGGGTCTTTTAGCCACCTCTTCTGGACACATGATTTTTAGTTTCAAGGCTTGTGTTTGAAAATGTTATTTGACCTGACCAATTTATGTGACAACAATGAGGCAAATCATTAAAAGGGTTTTAAAAAACTGGCTTTTGGCACTACTGTGGTGGTACATGATACTCAGTAAAATACTCTTATACTATGGTATATATATAAGGTAAAGCCCTTATCTGGAAATTAAGTAGTGAATATATGGCTGCTTAAGTTTATCCTCCACATTTCAAACCAATTAATTTAGTAGAGTAAATAACTGGATGATAAGTAATTGAGACGGAATGATCTACAGTGGAAGAGTCTGTAAATTAAAGTTTCATTAGGGCTGCAATCAACACTTCAGATAAGATGCTGTCTGTAGAGCGGTGGAAGCAAAAATGAGACAACTGCATGTGCTAGATCATAACCAGAACTCAAGGCTACTTCAGTTGCTTAAAGTTGAAGGATGGATAATTGGCATCACTGTGTTTGGCTCCGCCTTTGAGTGAAATGGTAAAAGTGGTAGTGTTAAATGCTGAGAAGAACACAAGACTATAGGAACACAGAAGATAACCTTACTCTAAGTAGGTAGGATGACCTGACATCCAAATAGCTCATACCCTCAAACAGCATTTACTTATATTCTTTTTGAGGTTTTGTTTTGGACTGAGGATTACTTTTAAAGGTTAAAAGGACAATATTTTCTGATTATTGGACATAAACTGTGAGTAAAGTGTATATATTCCAGGATTACAATGTAAAAGCTTTCAACACATTGGCTGGTTTGTTTTTTTTTATTTTTTTCCCCCCTTTTTTTTTGAAGCAAATGGAATAGAAGTGGAAGTGTGCTGTATATTTATGTGGTGGTAAGCAGGCTTTTTGGTAATATTGGCAAGTTCTGGAGTTCTCACAGGTCAGGCATAAAGTGCAGGATTTGGTTTACCAAGGGTTACTGTGCATCACCTTTCTATAGCTGCTTACTGACCTTCTTGCCCTGATTCCTCCTACTTTGTGGCAGGAATACAGAGTAGGAGAGCTGTGGTTGTTTGGTTGACTTTATAATCTTAACTTTTTCTTGCTATCAGATAACTGTCACTTGTGTAGGTGCCAACATGCAATAAACTCTGAAAAGCTGGAGGAAAGAAAAGGGCAGGAGAACAGCCTATAGATCCTTTGATATTAGGGCTTTCTTTGCAGTATATCACCAATGTTATCAGCAAAACAAGCTCAGTTTATGCAAAAGAATGTGGAAAGTTCTCTGTGAAGCATGAATTCCAAGCAGCATATGAGGATGGTCACTCTGAATGCACTGGGAATACTTGACATGTCCAGGCGTAACTAGGAGATGGGCATTATTGTTGCTGACTTAATCAGAGTAGTGGGTATATGGGCTACTCACATTACTAACAATATGAAATATTGCCACAGGCTCTTCATAATTTTCCTGTTCATCCAGTACCTTTACAGACATGTGTTCACATGGTGGAAAGATGCAGGACCTGATTAAAATAAAGGGTTATTATTTTGTTTTGGTTCCTGGCAGGTTTTAAGTCATCGCTAATTTAAGTGACCCTAAGAGCTAACAGCACCATCTACTACCCTGGCTGGTCATCCTCCAGGGGACTAGTGGCTCCCATGGGCAGATCTAGCAGGTACGTGGGAGAGCCAATTCATTCTCTCCATGTATAAGTATCCACTGATGTGTTCTGAGGCTTGGAAAGCTGACTTGCAGCTCACAATCTATCATGTATGTTTGTATAAAAACTATCAGGAATTCCTTTTATCAGATATGAAGATCTACTGCAAAACTTCACTTCTGTTGTTGAGCACAAGGCTTTGAGGAATATGAAGGTTTAGCTTATTGAGGTCACCTGGAAATGATTTCAGACCATCTGCCTTAAGCTCTGAAACATGAAATCTGCTGCAGATTGAAATAGCAAATGTGTTTTATGTCCATTAACTTTCCTCTAGAAACATGTATAAAATTAACTCTTTTCAAGTGCTTTCAAAATCTAAACAAATGTTTGCTTATTTCTATTAGGGAAGCAACTTGTTTGCTGAAAGCAAAATGGAAATCCATTTGCAATATAAATAAGAAAAAACATCAGAAGCTTTTCACTTTGCCAACATGAAAGAGAACACATCGTCCCAATGCTTTTGCATGTGGGCCTTGGCCAAGGGGGAAATACAGCAAAAAGACAAACTGGTTTGAAAATGCTTTAGAGAATAGAAAACAAGAGATTGGTAGTAATGGATCTCTTTGCGTTTTTTACAGTTAATTACTTGTCTTATTTATACAACCACTGTAATGGAAATATTAGTATATTAGCAGAGAGCATTGAATTTGAGATGTATCACAGAAGTAATGGCAAATGGATCCCTAAGGTATAATATGCAAATGTTCCTGGGCTGGTAGAAGGCACATCAGCTCTGACCTATGGTTATGGGGAGAAGGGCACGTTTCTAGGATGCAGCCTTTTTTTTTCTTGACTTCTTACATAGAACAGCACATGAGGAAACTGTGCCCTTGGTGGGGTGGTGGTGGTGGAATACAGTCTTTAATGTGCAGAGAGGAAGCAAATAAGCTGTTATTGTCCCTTCACATTTGAACCCTGCACAGGGAACACAGTGCTTATGGAAAAGTTTGACCTTGTTGGAAGTTCTGTTTAGAAATGGTCCACTGCACAGCAATGGACATAACTTCAGAAAAGCCTGGATCTTGCAAATAAAAATTTCTTGGGCAAATAGTTGCATACTGTAAACTTACCCATGGAAAGCATTTGGCTAAGGAGTTGTCTTCCCTCTTGAAGACCATAACAAAATGAGAAGAAAACAATTGTGCCAAGTCCCCTTGTTTTCAGACAATCATGCAATTACACTTAGCCTATCTCCTGGATTGGCAGTTGGGGTGTTAATCCCAGTCAATTTCTCTGCTCACTGTGAAAACTTAAAATAAAAGCTTTCTTTCCCTAGCCCTGGTTGTAAACATGTTCCTACAGTCAATACAGACGAGAAGGTTGGGCAAGGGTTCCTGTGTCCATATGCTGTCTCTGAATGTATGAGGGTACATCCTATTTGGGGTAAAGCAACTCGTGGGTTATGCTAATTTTTAGCAGCCTCTTAATCACTGCTTTTAAAAGATTGATCTTATTTCAGTGAGAATGGGTTAACAGGCAGCTCTGCCTCACAGTTCTGTAAGTTCCTAGAAGCTTCTCGCTTCCATTTGGACAACCACAAGACCTAGAAACACATGCTCCTTAGTGACCAAGATAAATAAATGCCTTGACTAAAACAAATGAGATTTCAGAACAAGTGATAAATTAATGTACTAATTTCTCAGCTATTTTAGTACTAAGGAAGGTGAAGAAATAAATAGCAGATGAATATACTTTATTTTAACAAATTAAAACTGTGATCTTTTTCTAAGTGCCCTTTAATATAACTAAGGAAATTAATAGCAGTAGTAAAAATAAACCTCATCTCTTGGGAAGCATCTGGAGAGTCACATACTCTTTGTTCCTGAGCCCCGTCTTCCTTGCTTTTCTCACACAAGCAGTTACATCAGAGTCAAGAGGGTTACTTGTGCACCTAAATCAGTGACACAGTCATTTTCAAACCAATGCACACATCTCCTTTTCCTCTGCTGTGCAAGTCTGAGGTTTCCTGACACCATCACTGGACCTCTGTTCCATTACTATATGGAAATATTAAAATATGGGTAAGTTACCCAATTTTTCTAGAGGTTATACAGTGGATATATGTTGCTAGATGGAAATAAGCCTTCTCTGACAGCTTGGTTTCTATTTTTCCTTACTCCCCTACCTTTATTTACATCCTTGCCTTGGGCTGAGCAAGGTCATCCAAAATCCCATAAGAGAAAGAGAAGTGACATGCACAAGAGTAAATGAATTTTTGTCTCCAGTATCAACCCATGCTAGGATGATGGATAGGCAAAGGCTGAAGCCTTCAAAGCACAGATCAAGAAGGAGAAATGGTTCAGATCCCTGTGAAAACAAAGGGCCCAAATAGAATTGGGCTTTAGTTCACATAATAAGTGTTACTGGTAACATCAGTAACGTAATAAATGTTACTGATGGTCAGGCTATACTAATTTCTTCTTACATTAGCTTTCTTACGTAGGGACCTTATCTGTCTAGCTGTTGTGTCTGTTTTAAGAAAATTATTATATGATGGATCTAGTGACAGCGGGAGACTGAGCAAAAGGTCTCGGGAGGTATTTAGGTTCCTGTATTCACTTAGCTTTTCTACTCCTTCCTTCAGCGTGTCTATGGAACAATCAAGTCTGTATGGCACTCAGAGTGCCATGGAAGGGATGGAGGTACTTTGCAGTTCTGAAGGAAAATTTGATTTCTTCAGGCACAGGAACCCTCTTGAGAGGCCTGAAAGTATACTGAATGGATTTAAAGTCTTATTCTCCTCTGCTTTATGGTTTTATTTTTTCGTTGCCAGTTTTCTCCAAGTAGAATGTAATAATAATAGTAATTCCTATCCTGTTAATAGGAGGGTGATCTCTAGTCCACAGTCTGAGTGGAAATATATCTGCACTTCTGCATTAATTTCACCTGCTTTCATTAACTTCAGGGTCAGTCAGCTTATTTTTTCTAATCTATGATATTTTTATTTTTAGCATCCATCTCTTTCTGTCTTTGGGGCCCAGGTCAGCTGGGATTCTTATTTATACACCTTTTATTGTATGATTTTTAATTTTTTTAATAAGCCTTTCCTGTAAAACATCAAGTCTCAAGTGATTGTACCAAACAATTGGGAGAGACCAGAAAGAGAGGATGTGACAAAGCAGGATCAGGGTGTATGCAGCACAGTCACCAGATGAAGGGACCTGAGTGTTCTCTTTATCCCAGCACTTGCAAAGCTGCATCTGGAGTGTTGTGTCCAGTTTTGGGCCCCACAGTATGAGAAAGACATTGACAAACTTGAGAGAGTTCAATGGAAGGCCAATAAGTTGGTTAGGGGGCTGGAGCACATGATGATGATGATAAATTCAAAAACTAAGATGGACAAGGCCCTGAGCAATATGATAGAATTAGACGATCTCTAGAGGTGACTTTGAACCTGATTTTTTTCTATAATTCTATGATTTGTGCAATCCAGATAAACAGGATAACTCCTAGCAGACTATTTGTTGTCCAAAATGTTTACAGTAAATGGTGAGGTAGAAGAAATAGGTTAAAGGTTTAATGGCTTTAAAGAAACTGGGAGAGACTAGGTAAAAAGTCCTCAAAGGTGAAAACCAAGGGCTTTGGCTTGATGCAGTGTAAAGACAGAAGACAAAAACTTTTAGAGAAGAATAGCTGTGCTTAGAGCACACTTTTGGGGTGCTTCAGAGGGGTTCAGTGGGTGGAGATGAGTGAGTGTCTTGGTCTGTAGAACATGAGCCTTTGGGATTTACAGTCAAAGAAAGTCATTGAAATCCTAGAATTTCTGAATATCGTATTATTTCTTCTGATGCCCAAATATAAATATATTATCCTATCATTTGGCTACTGACTTTGTTAACTGTGTAAAACATATATGTACGTATATACATTGCATATGCATATATCACTAGTATTGCTGGTCATATTGCTAATGATTTAATGTGATATAGTGTTGAACGTGCCTTTTCTAGGTGTGTCTTTTACTTTGTTCCTGGTTTTGGTTTGCATTTATATACACTAGGCCATGAAGAAATTCTTGTGATGAACTACAAGGCTACATTAAATTATCAGCAGACATCTTTCACTGGCAAGGTAACCAAATGAAGAAAGTAATGTCTAGCAGTGATGATAACACTGCTCATAATAATGCATAACTCTCACCATAAATCTGGGAATGCTAACTATCCCATTAGTCTGCTTCAACAAATTATTGATTGGAAGTGGCCTGAAGTTTGGATTCTGACTTCCAATTCACAGCAAGTCATGTCTGGTGATATGAAGCAAGCACTAGAGCAGTGTGTTCCCTCATGTTCTGGAAATGGTCCAGTTCATATCCAAATTCCAGTGCCCAGTTCTGACGTAAACAAAGACCTTCATTACTTTTTAAAGAAAAGGCTGATATGTCTTGCTAATCTTCTTGTCAGGATTTTCTTGTCAAATAATGGATCTTGGCAAAGTTAAGGTTTATTACATATGCTAGACATTTTGTTCCCTCATTTTTGTCCTTGTTTTGGCAAAAGAATTGGGATATTTCTAAACACTGGAAACCCCTTCATGTTTCAATTTTATTACGCAGTCTAAAAATTAATGAGTAAGGCTGCTCTCAAGGCAGCATCAGCATATGTTTCACCCACAAGCTATCTGCAAATTCAGAGCGGGTTTTTTTTGTTTGTTTCTTTTTCACCAGACCTTATTTATTCTGAAAACCCTGTAGCTTTCTCTGGAAGGCATCAAATCGCATTAAAAAAACCAAACCAAACAAAACCCTAATCCAAAAAACCACAACTGTATTTCCGAAATTTCATGTCCTACCCAGACAGTAGCTCAACTACAAGTTAAAACTCTGAAGTCATCATGACCTGTGTCATCACTGCCTCTTGCCTCTTAGCAGGCTGGGTTCAGGCACAGGGGATGGCAGCGTGGGTGCTCTGCCTTGTATCACGAGCACAGATTCCAGAAGCCTGTGCTGTTCGCCAGCTCAGCAGCCCCTGCCCCAATATGTGTGTTCACACACACACAGAGTGCCAGACCTTCAAGAGTGTATGTGCACACATGTACGCACACATGCTGGTTTTGGAGAGGTTTCCCCAAGGGCATGAGAAATGGGAAGATGAAAAATGCTCTTCAGCCATACAGATCTTAGTAGAATTCTGGGAGGTGCTGTGTTCAGCATTCAACATTGTTGGGACAACATTCAACAATGTTGGGACAAGGCAGTTTTGTTCAAAACAATTTAAATTGATGGATGTGCTGCTCCCTTGTGGAGCAATGTTGATGAGACTGGAGGATTAGAAGATTTGAAGGACCAGGAAAGGGAAGCTGTGATAAAGTGAAGGCGGAGCACAGAAAGCAGTCTGTCCCCACTTGTCAAAGCTTTTCTTAATCATATATGTCTTGTTGCTTGCATATAGGTTAGGCAGCTGCCTAACCTGGAGTCTTGTTGCTGCAGTCAAGATAATGTTTAGCTACATGCTCTTTAGGACTGAAACATCAATGTCTGAGAATTTTTAACTCCTAAATTGCATGTGGCTGGGTGCTGGAAAAGGACTGCTCCAGGATCTGTGTTCATCCCACTGAAGTCCTGGGCAACCTCAGGGCAGGAGCTACTTTTGCTGCTTGTGACTGTGTAAGGTTTGGATTAGCAAGTGCTCTGCTCCATACCAGGTTCCCAGCTGATCAGCAGTGGACAGCATCAGATCATCTAACCTGCGATGTCCCCGAGAGAAGAATGGGTGTTTCACCAATATAAACCAGACCCGTCTTTCACTGATGACAACCAACTTCTGTCCTTGGTGGTCATCCATCTTACTGTGATATTGGAGCTTGAAACCATACAAATTTGCACATCAGGTTCTGATGTGTGTGGAACTGGATATCAGTCAGGCCAGAAAGTCCTGAACAGGGTGAACTGTGAGTTACAAAGCAATCCACGTCAGTTACTGCTGAAGGTGTGCTGGAGTAGCTCTTACACTGGGTGCGCTCTGCAGATACCTGTGAGTACAATTGGCTCCGAGGGCTCAACTTCCCAAGAAATGTATGCCAGGCAATGTGATGCAGTCGCTGCAAAGCAAATCAGAGTCCCTGTGGACTGTGATATCCCCTTTATAATTTATTTTCTCTGTGTGTGGAAAAATGAGAAATGGTTCAGAAATATTCAGAAATACGCTGAAGACCAGGGACTGGGGAAAGAATTTGTTCCTGCCGGTGGCTACATGGTAAGATCCTAGATGCAGGCACTGAAAACAGTTGAGTGCCTGATGTGTGAGAGTGAAAAGAGGCTGAGGACTGCTGCTCAGTGTTTAATTCAATGAATTTTCAGCCTGTTGGCCATTCCCCATCTGCATCTGTCATTCCTGATGAGTGGTCTCTTTCCTGTAGAGAGCTTGTCTGCCTTTGCTTGTTTTTTACTGCTCCCACTGTCCTTGTATTAAAATGTGACTGGTTTCTATACCACAAGGGAAAAATAAGGATTGCAGCAACTGAGGAATAAGCAGCAGTCATGGCTGAATGCTTCATCTTGACTTAATGCAAATATCCGAACAAAAACATTCTCAGTAAAAAGGAAGGGAAAAAAAGCTTCATAGCAACAAACAGCAGACTCTAGAAACTGAGAGACAGGATGAGGTGGCATTTCTTTTATTATTTTGGTGTGCTTTAAGGGAGTGTTTTTGAAATATGCATAAAGGAATTAATACAGCATAGAAATAATAACAAATGCTATAAAATATTTTAATTTGTATGCAGTCTCTCACCTTCCACTCCAGGGAGCTATGTAAATACATTTCATTTAATATCCTCAATTATGTGTGAGGTGGTTAAGTATTTTCTCTATCATCTCACACATGAAGAAATTATGATGTACAGCCAGATTTGAAGAAAGAAGCTTTTGCAGACCTTCTGGATCCTCTTTCTCTGCAAATTCAGGCACCCCCAGATGCTGACAGCCCCGCTGGCTGCTGCTCTAAGGCAGGGCAGGGAATGCTTGTTCTCTGAATTGCAGAGAAGCCAGAAACAAGGTGGTAACCGAGACAAGGTGAAAGAGATCCAACAGTAACTTTACTGTTGTCTTCCTGCTCCTCCTCCCCTGCCCCCATTTTATTATTTTGTTTTGTTTTCTTAAAACAGACATTTTCAGTACTGAAGCTGAATTCCCTCTCTTCTTACTGCATTGTTTTTGCAGCAAGACTAGAAATCATGCCCTAGTGCTGGAATTTTCAGGGATTTTTTTTTGCACTTCTCATCCAGTAACACCATTCCTCAGTTCCACAGCAAACACTGGTGTTTGTAGCAGGCATTGCTGATCAGTTCCTGCCACCGGATGCTTGGGCATAACTCTCCCCAGGTTAGCACCTGTCTCAGAGAGCACTGGACCCCAGAACTGTCTCAGCAGTGTATACAGAACTGAGTTTCACTATGCCAAAGACTATGGTCCTGGCAGGAGAGGGTGGCAGCCGGTGATTTTACAGGAGGTGCTGGGCCTGCTAACAGTATCCTTCTCCTTATGCTCCTGGAACTTTCAGTTGCTAAAGGCAACATCTAGCCTTTTGCAATTCAGCTGGAGGCAAATGCACATCAGAGGCATCGCTGTTGTGCTGCCTTAGGCAACTGCCTATGTTGCCTGCATCTAGACTTGGTCTTGGTCTGATCAGTGGTGAATAAGAAGGGATGCTGCAAACCGGTTTCTCCTTCAGTAGTGTGTGCTGTGAGGGTCTTTCTTCTGAGTGACAGAAATAAGGCCACAAACTTCAATTGGAGTCCAGTTGTGTATTTGTGTGTACAGATGAGGGCTCTGTGTGTCCCTGTGAGGGACAGACAAAACTTCCGCTTGCTTTGAAATGTGTCACTTTCCTCCTGTATGTTGGGCTTGAGTTTTTTTCATAGCAGAAGTGATGCTAAAAAGGAGGTGAGGACTGACCTAGTGGTACAGCAGGTTTACATGGCAATAAAGATGGTATGACTCTAGTCCTAGGAGAAACATCACAAACAACAGCAGCACCAGAGAAAAATGTAAAGTAACTGGTAAACTCCATTTCTGCAATATGTCAGATTCTGCAGTCCTTTCCATACTGGGTGGAGATTCTCCATTGCATTGAAGAACAGCTGGTGAGGAGCAAACTGACTAGTCTTTAAAGTGTTGTTGTTTAATTATTATTCCCAAAGACCATGTGTCTTTGCACGCCATAGTTCTAGGACATAAAGGAGCAGACCACATTACAATTAATTTGGCTTCAGTTCACTGTATACCATTAAAGAATATATCCCACTTGTTTCTCTGCTTTTGCATGTTTCTATTGCATGGAACTGATGAGACTTTTCCAGCTTACTGTTGTAAGACTGTTGGAAAAGACTGACAATCCTCTTGTCTGGTTTCCCATGTTTTAAATTCCTTTGTTTTTCTTTATTTCAAATCATGGTTTCACATTAAGATGTCTTTGGCAACTATACTGGCATACAAAGCTGATACCTGACTGCTCATTTGTCACTGTACATCACAGCACTGTGGTTTCCGAGAGGTCAGTGGAGCACATTAAACTTGTAGGGCTACAGTCCAGTAAAATCAAATGTGTTGCATGCCACCTCTTTACCCTAATCTCCTAATTTTCCAGTGCTTCTCCATCTTTGAAAAAAATTGGAATGGAGTTGGAAAAAATGCCTGCAGCTTTGCCATACAGTAACTTGTAGAAGGACGGGAAAGACTTTAAATGGGAGTAAGAAATAGGGGGTATGTGTATGTGGGACAGAACAGTTGCTGACTATTATTTTCTTCAAAATATTTTGTCCCTCACAAATTTTGGAAAAATGCTCTTGGAAAGTCCCAATGCAGTAATGCTCTTGCATAACCGTTTGTCAACCACTTCTAGCAAAAGAGAAGGGGCCATGTGGAGGATTCACCGATGTTTCCACCAAACTAGTGATTTGTTGTAAGAGGTTTGTCCGCAGTGTTCCATCTTGCTTGGAAAATGATTCATTAGCACTAAAGACGGTTGAAGCTAATCACCAGATAAGGAAAGGGAGAGAGATGGTGTTTAGTGAGGAAGGACTGTGATGCCATACGCCAGTAACAGACTGTTTCATACTGGTGGAATTTAAAGGTTAAGCACAAGTTATTATTTTAATAACAGATGACCATAGGAAATCATCACTGAAAGTGCATCTAGAATGCTCTGGAAAAAAGCTTAATGCTATCTAATATCTCTTCCACATTTGCAAATACATTTTAAAAGCAGTACATAAAAAATTATCTGTCTTAAAGGGGAAATAAATTCAGGAAATGAAATTGAAATTCTGAATTTTGCTATGAAGCTGTCCTCTGCTTTTCCTCAAGAGACTGATATCAGTAATACTCCTTTTTATGACGCACATCTGAAAATCCCATTGGCTACATGTTAATTGCTGGGGCTTTTTGCTGTTGTTTTAGGAGGGGAACGATGGCCTTGATTAAACCTTTAAGTTTCCAGGCATACTGCACCTCCAGCACAGGTGCATAGACATGTCAACCTGAAGATTTTCAATAGTGTGTCATAACAGTCACAAAATATATTAAAAGATTTTGTAGCTAAGAAGGATAAGGGCCAAACTTAGTCCACACTTATAGCAAAACTCCCATTAATGTGTGTGATGCTGCTATGGAAGTGTTCTGAGCTCTGAAGACTGAACCTATGTAGGATTGAGGTTAAAAAAAAAAAAAGAAATATTATTAGTCCACTGTGGCAAGACAGAATGACAGAGGCAAAGAAGCCTTGTCAAGGGGAAGTAACAGGTTGGTTTGAAACCTAGAGTCATGGCTAATGTTGGACACTACACTGCTGTCCCTGTAGGACTGCTTATCTAACCACAACAAACAGAATCAGGTAGATGCTACAGCTCTATCTATGATATTGTTCATACTAATCTCACACTCTGTTGTGTGACATCTGGCCCAGCATGATGTTCCCTTCCTGGGGATAAAGCATGGATAAAGCAGAACATCACATCTGTGGTGGTCTCAGCTGCCAGTGAGGAATGGGTATGGGAGAGTGATGTTCTTCAGGCTAAGGACCTGGGTCTGAGGAGAGTGCTGAGGGCAAGAGGACCTTGATAATAAATTCTGTCATATTCGGACCTTGCAGTGAAATTTTTCAGGATAAGTCTCCCTTTTCTGTCCATACTCTTGATAAGCAGATGCATGGAGGCACAGGGTGCTAATGGAGGTGAAGGAAGAGGCAAATCCTCTCAGTCTTTGGAAGCCCTGGAGTCCTTTTCACCCAGCAAAGTATCCTTGTTTGTAGTACTATTATATGAAGTAGTGTTATTGTAACAGTGCATTGATCTCAATATCCATATGCTTCAGACAGTAGCATTGGTTACAAAAAAAGAGTCCCAAGTTTATAAATTTTATTTTATTCATCTGCTAGAATCTTGCTTTGTCTTTTACCTCCCTTCTCAGCACTGTCTAAAAACCCAAGAGAAAATAACATTATGTATGTTCATTTCTAAAGAAGAAACAAACCCAGCCTGTTTTCTGTGTACTTTACAATGCCTGAAGCCCATAAAACATTGCAAGTGTTAAGCAGCTGCAACGACCATCAGTCACTGCAGCAAAGAAACCTCTATTAATGTGGTAAGATTTTTATTCTAATCTCTTGCCAAATAAGCATCAACTGTAACAACTCAAGGGGTTTTGACTGAATGTCAGCCGAGCAAAAGAAAGATGACAACTTGGGAACTTCAGTCTTCAAGAGGTGGTGAGGTGATACTTCTGGAGGGATAAGACGCCTAAAAGGCGTTGGAGCAGAAGGCTGATGTGAAGATGAAGGTGGCCTTGGCAGGATTGTTTGTCAGCACTTAACCGCATAGACCACTGGGGGAGGAAAGGGAAGAAAAAGAGAATAATAGTAGAGAGACTAAGTCAAACCCAGAACTACTAACCAGCTTATTTGTGTCTTCTGTTGTGTTGCTTGATACTCAGTGCAAAAATCAAGGGGAAAATCTCATGCATAAAAGTTTGTAATACAAAGAGGCTGCTTCCCTTCCTTTTCCTGCCAGCCATGATTTTCTTGCCTGTGCTCCACTCCTTTTCTAATCTGTTCACATCCTGTATCTTCTAGTTCTGTGCTCCCTTCCTCATCCTATGTCCTGTGATACTGTGATACCTCTGCTGCTGTAACTCCATCCCTCCTAGCTCCCACTCTTCTTGCCTTTTGTCTCTTTTTCCATACCCCTCTTCTGATACACCATTTCCTTGTAGGCACCTGTCCTATTTTGACACTTTAAATAGCTCAAAAGGGTCTGTAGCTGGGGGACAAGGAGGGGATGTCTTCCAGCAAGGGCACAGAGAAGGAAAATTAGAATCGTATAAAATCTGACATTTCTAACGATGCATGATTCCCCTCACAGGGCCTCCCTGATTCCTTGTCACCTCCTGGCAGTATGCAATTATGGGACCTGGCTATAAAAGCTGTAGAAATAAAGATGTTTGGAAGCAGTATAAAGCACATGAAGGATGCTTCTGTCTTTCTGAACCTAGGCACAGGTATAAACGCCTTCCACAGCCTTGAATACAAGAGCTGCTTGTGCAATCCCTGGTTCTGCTCATGGGTGCTCTGTGCAGGCGAGCGTCTCGCCCTGCGCTGATCAGGGTCTCGCCCTCTGCATGCAGGGGCATCGCTGCTCTAGTGGCTGGCAAGATGTGGGAGGGAGAAGGTAACAGGTCCAACAGTCTGAGTACTCAAATATCCTGCCTGTGAGTGTCTTGCTTGTATCTTTGCTGATGTGTATGCTGTCCTGAGACATTTTAGGGGAGGAAAACCAGTCCAGTTGTCAGAGTACTAATCTTGGACTCCCGGTTCCCTGCTCTGCTGCAGGCTGAGGCACATCTTTGTGACTGTGGTAAGGAAAGTGCTGAAGCCTTCAAACCCACTGGCATACTAGGACTTGGGGGCATTTTCCATTAAGGTTTTGTGTGTTTGCTTTTAAGTCACCATTACTTTTTCAGTGAATAATGGAAAGTCTATACCCATCCCTGTTCTTTAATACTACACAGAAACTATAACTTGTGCATTAAAAATTGTTTTGAATTTTTTAAATTTCAAACAAAAAATTTTTGAACTAATTATCTAAAATTATATTGCCTCAGGGTAGCTGGAATTTGAGAATTTTATTTTGTCTCTTTTTTGTTTCTTTAGCAGTTCTATTATTTAAGGTGGGCTTTAATAATCTGGATATGTGATAACCCTCACATATAAATTGAAATTTGCTGTCTACATGTTCTCTCTTATCTGTATCAGTAATTTCAATGTCAAACCATTCACACTTACTTGTGTGTGATTTATGATCTCAGAAAATAGTTGAAATACTTACAGCTGAGAAGTCAAAGTTATAAACAATTAAAACTTGTGTCTCGTTAGCTCTTTCCACTAATCCCAGGTGCAAAGCTCTTTTTTTCCCTTTTTCTACAAATATTTTGTTTCCTTGCTTGTTTAAATTAAAATGGATCCTGTCTTCAACTTATCTTTCGTTAGGTTTTTTGCTTGCTTTGTTTTTTTGGTGTCCCCCAAGAATTTTGCTCAGAAACTGTCCCAGTGCTGCTGGTGAGAAAAATTATCTCAATCCATAAATGTTAATGAGTATGAAATAGATTTTTTTTTTTTACACTTAGTGTCAGGTTTTTGTATAGCATAAACAGGTGATGAAGACAAGATGAAGTGTAGATAAGAACAGTCGCATCCAGACTGGTGCAGCCCTTGCTACTTATGCTAACTGCAAAACTAATTGTGGCTCTGTTCTTCCAATACTTTCTATTAAAACCCATAGAATAGCTATCCACTGACTCATTATTTTCACACGTTCAGTATTAACTTGCAAACATGTAGTCTGTATGATAGAGATTTTTCAGGCAACAATCTCCCATGTGAACAGGAAGAAAGTTTATGAAATGATTTATTGTCAGATTTAGTGCTAAAGATTATTTTGTGCCTTGCACTGGGCAGTTCTCCTGCAGGGCACAGTTACTCATATCAGCAAAAGTTAAAACAGAAACATTGTTTTCCCATTACGTGTATTTCCAGTGCTTGTGGCTTCATTAGCTTCTAAACTCATTCATTGTATATGTTGCTTTATTGTGTTTTCCATACATTCAGCACTGTAATAACAGATTTTCCATATTCCAAGAACTGGATTTGTGATACTTGGTTTAACCTATGCTAATGTAGGCCAAATCTTGGCACCAACCATGGACACTTGGTCATACTATCTTGTTTAAATACACCCTCAGAGTTTGGTGAGATTATTTCAGTCTTACTTGTGACTTCCTCTATAAGCATTAATCCTAAGTATGGACTTTGGGGGACTATTTTCAAGTAAATATAGTATAGCTACAAGGAAAAATTAGAATATCTGGAGGGTTGGCATGTTCTAGAAGGAATATGCAAGACTTGCCAATGTCTTTCAGTTTTCTGACATTTGACCCTGACAATGTACATCATCTGTAATTGGTAGCAAATTGTGTGTATAGCTTTCCTCGGCGCTCTGTATATTCCTTATGCATCTTCCATATGGTAAAACATTAGCTAATATAACACTTCAAAAAAAATCTTTATGATTGAAATAGTGCTATGTCACACATTGCTGACAGTGCTCAGCAATAATGGTGTAGTTGGTAGGATTTATAGTGTAATAGGAGTGCCCACCATGCAACAGGCAGATGTAAGTAAGTTCCTATCTCCCTTGAGGGGCTACCCCTTCCACAGCATGTGCTCAGCATCCATCACGTGAATAGTCCCACTGAAATGCTGGGGCAGGTTCACAGCTGCAGCTCAATTTGCATTTACCTGTCAGCAAGGTCAGGGTCTAAAAGCAGAATGGTTTCATGCAGTCCAAGTGTGCAAGCAAACCCAGGTAGCAAAGGTGACAAGGAAGAAGGTAGGCATGCAAAAGTGAGAAGCAAAAATGAAAGATTATCCTTGAAGATAATACTTCCCAGTACAAATGCAGAGATTAAAGTTTTATAAGTTGATTTGATCATTTTGGCTTGCTATATAGTTTTAGTTTATTTTTTTGTTGTAGAACATCAGTGAAGAATTTTGTAATGGGTATGGTATTTTATTATATCCTGGGTATTTAGTCATATCTGTGACTATTACTCCATTCAGTTGCTTTTCTATTAAAAGTAATTTCTCCTTCTGAGATTACCTTTGCTTGGGCTGTGTCACTGAGAGCTGAGCAGTAGTGTGCTGCACCTCAGCTGTCCTCTTTGGTGTAGACCTCTATCCATTTTGCTCATGAAGGGTCCCGGTAAATATTTTTAATAGAGAGCAACTGCAGAGCCTACTGGTGCAGAGAGGTGTCTTGCTGCGAATCTGGCTGGGGTAGGCACTCAAATGCTTCTCTGCTTTGTTACAAGGTGAATCACCGGCACGTGCTGCCACCCGAATTGTGTCGGAGTTTGCTTCAAAAGCAATGCTAAAGATAATATGCCATACCACCTCCCTGTAATGCTTGTCCTAAGAAAGGCAGGTACTGATGCTTGTTCTAAAGATCACTTGAACAAATTTTCTCTTCATTTCCACCCTCATAAGCAATGAGAAGAATTGGTTTCCAGGGTATAATTTACCTTCAAATAAAATCAATTTGCATATACCTAAGCAAAAGACTGACACAGAATCTTGTTGAAATAATTTATCATGCTACATGCAAATGACAGCTATGAAATCATTAATCTTTTGCTATTTCCATCAGAAACACGGAAAAGAACTTCGAAGTTGATAATAGTTGACATGCTAGAGCTGAGCCTGAGGACAAGGAAGTTCTCTCTGCATAGTCTAGCTAGTCTGGACCTTCTAGTTTCAATCTATCCTTTAGCTTAAAATAAAATAGTGTTTTTCAGAAACTTCAGTATCAGATCAGAAACTTCAGTATCAGATAAATGTGATGCACTAATACCTGAGGCTGTTACAACTCTTTGAAAGGAGTTGTTTTCCTATCTGCTATTTGTATTTAAATCTGGTGCATTTGGGATGGACACATGTATGGCTTTTTGTCACTATGGAATGCAAAATGAAGGACTTTGACTTGCAAACTTCAGACTCCCTTGACAGCCTGCTTGTAAAGCTTGCCACACTGAGTCAAACTCCAGTGTAGGACTAGCCAAGGGATTTGAGATTTGACCAATATGCATCTAATCTTCAGAGTAGGAAAATGTCCTTGTGAATAGACAGTAAATGATCTTAAAAGTAAGATCCTGTCCTGTACTGCACTATGGTGCATTTTGGAAAGTGAAAGACTATTTCTTTCACTTGGATGTAGTCAGACTGGAAAGAAAAGCCTGTAACGGAGCAGGAGAACAGGAGGGATAAGAACCACAGCCCACACAGGGTTACTGGGGACATTCAGAGGGATAGAGCTTGAGGACAGCTGTAATGGAAAGCATTCCTGAGTAATCAGAAACCTCAAGCATGTTTTAAATTATAAAAAGCTCTTGTGAAAGTGAGCAGCAGGCAAGAATCTGCTAGAGGAGCATATATCTAAACATCTGTGCTTAAATTTTCCATTTCAAATGAGGACAAGAGGTCATGTGCTGTGTATATCCGGGTCCAAGGCTCTTTTTTCTCCCCTGTTGTTTGCAGAACAGTTAACACATAACTGGTGCTAACACATAACTTGTGATGAAGTCATGTATTGTTGACTCCAGAGCAGACTGCTAACCAGATCATGTCCCAGCTGGCCACTGAATCACCACCTGAAGCTTGCCCTCTTGCCTTCATGCTATAGTACAAAGAGTGTAAATCTGTGTAATCGGAGATGAGTCTGGCACGATGTGGGCAGGTGTGCTCCCACTGGATGTTGATGGCCTAGTAGACCTAGTCCAGGAAACAGCGTGATTTCCATCCGGTCTCTCCAATGGACACCGGGTGGGAAAGCACATACCTCTATGCAGCATATGACCGTGCAGGTTCCTGCAACAACAATAATCAGATTTAATAAATGCTGTGTTGTTGTACTAGACTGATGGATATATTAAATAAGGTTTTAAAGGGTGTGGCTGGAATAAGCAGTGGCTTGTTCCTGATGTCACCCCTGTAATGTGCAGCACAGATGTGCCTGGATGCTCTGGAGGTATCATGGCAGTCTCTTTCAGAGAGACTGTTGGGATGAATTAGCCCGTGGTGCTCTTTGCGACAGTCCTTGAGTATGTATAAACTGTGCTAGGACTAGTTTCTGACATATAAAATTACCCAGAAAACTGGCCATTCTCACTAACTGTGGATAGAGAGCTCTTTGCCTAGGATTTTCTCCTAGGAAATTAGGAGAGTAACCAGCCCACTCTCCTGCTTCCTCTTGCTTAGAAAACTACAGTTATTTCTTCATAGCCTCTAGCCAAGAAAAATATTTCACAGGACAGCTTTGTTATAAAAGTAAGTAGAGGCAGGCATGCCTTGTAGCAGCCACTGGCATGTGGGACCAGGTTTTTAGCCTAATATAGTGATTCGCACTCTGACTTCTGCTTCTATTTACAAAGCTCAAAATAAAGCTCAGAAGTATCATAATTTCTGTGTTTGCAGCAATTTCTGGCACGTGCATTTGCGTATATGCAGGTGTTCATACAGGCTTCCTATTAGAAAAGGCCCTTGTGTGCTTCTGCCAAGTGCTCCAAGACAAGTGGCCAGGTTTTTACAATGGCTCAGCTTGCTGGATGTGAAGGCCTTTCAAATATTTAGATGAAAGTAGTTCTGTTGGAATTGCTGGGAGCTTTGAACACCTGGTCTGAAGTGCCCAGACATGATCTGAGACGTCTTCAGTTTCCTACATATTGTTAATGCCATAGGTGCGTTTTCCTGCTATACTGGCCTTGCTGAATTCACAGAGAAGTGGTGCTGACTCCTCTTGGTAGCCACTGCCAATTTTATAATTCTTTAGAAAGTACTGGCATACTGGTACTGGTTTTAACCAAAACTTTTTTTTATCCCCCCACCCTGAATTCAAACCAACTGATGTGAACCACCACAACTCCCTTTTTCTGGTGGTGCATAGCGGTACCAGTAAACAGGACAGAATATATTAATTAGCCTGGAAAGCAGCAGGGGAAGAAATCCAGACGGACTAGCCAGCCTCCTCTACAGCCAACTGTGTATAAACAACATTCAGAGATGAGAGAGACAAATGCAATGCAGTTGTTTATGGTTAGATTAAAAGCAGAGGATAAATTCCAACAGCTTGGCAGGAAGGGTGTTTCATTGCACGGTGAACCACTAATGTACATTTGTGAGAAAGGTATGAGCTTTGCCTCGCCTCCTCTAGGACCTGAGGAGCCTTGAGGTATTTACAGCAATGATAAGAAAGTGTACAAAACCTGTTTCCCCCAAAGTGGCCTTGTATTTTAATGAGTTTTAATATTTCACCAGCTCATATTTTCAAGTATTCTGAACATTATTTATCACTGAAGTGAACACTCAAGGTTTCTTTTAGCACGATGCAGTCCAGAGCTCTCCGCGCTGACAGGAAATATTGGTACTTGGTTATAAGTCGCACCACACGGGGAGCAGAGGAAACAACTGACCCCACCTCCCGTCTCCCCAGATTCTGACATGGCCCCAGGGCACTTCCTCTGGAAGAGGAGGTGGTGTAGCAGGAGAGGAGGGTTTGTCACTCTCTCTGGCAGGCATAGGGATGAGACCTAAAGCAGGTGGGGCGATATGCTGGTCAGTGTGATGGGGCAGACGCAGGAGTGTGACCATCTGCCAGGGATGCTGTGCAGTAGCAGTTTGGACATGGCAGCAAAACACCGGGGAGAGGATGGCCTCCTCCTGACCTCCATAGGGAGCTGAGTTGTAGGTTGTCCTTTGCCTGTGAGAAAAAGGCAGTGCTAGCCTAATAACTTCCTGTCTATAGTATTTGGAGCAAGTTATGTTTAGTTGTGAATAGCACTGCAAGTGATGTTCTTTTTCATAAATACCTTTTAGTATAATTTCTAATGAAGAAACCAAACAGTTAGTAATTTATTTTTCATTTTCATTATGTACTTATGCCATTGAGGGCCAGAGGTGTCCGAAACTTGCACAAAGCAGGCACAATGTGTACTGTCAGCGACCATCCTCATGAGGATTTTAGATCACGCACCAGAAGGGCTGACCCACCCCTTTTCTCAATGCAGTTCAGTACGTCTGCTCCTGGTTGTGTGACATGGTGGTGGCCGTGTCTCTGGGCAGTCCTGCCTCACTTACCCCTTCTCTGATCCAGGCTGTTGCTCCTTCTTGTCAGCAATGGATCTTGGGGCTAAAGTTGGCTGTGATGCATGTGCTGTGGCTGTACCACTCTGGTGTAATTGGTAGTGCTGATGGGACAAAACGCTTTTCTCTTGTTGCTAAGGTAATGTGATTGTGAATGTGGCTGTGGCATAGGGTTCTATTGCTCTGTATTTTCTCATCCCTGTGTTATCTGCGAAGAGGAGGATGATGCTGGAGAAGAGTTGGATTTGCTCAGTTGAGAATTTCCCTGCTAGAGGAGACCTTTTGGATCAATTGAGGTATCCAGCTCCTTTGCTTCTTCCTTGCCCAGGTTTAGCAGAGAAGATAAGACCAGGTTATGCTGTGGCATGTGGCTGGTTGTGAGCTATTTATAGCCTGCAGAATTTTTCCCCAGATGTGAGGCAGTACTTGGCCAATTTAATCAGCTGGTACCCTGGACAAATCCCTTCTTTTGCAAGCAATTTATAAGGAGCTAAATGATTGCGCAGCAAAGCTAAATGGATTTTATTAGCATCAGAATTTGCATTGGAAACAATGGAGAAGTACCAGCATGCATTTGAATTTTGTAGCAAACTTTTTAGCTCTGGGATCAGAGTATTAGGGATCCATGCGTGACCAGACTCTGTTTCTAAGAAAATGTGTTTGCATCTCAACTTTCACAGATGAACTTGTTTCTACATGGGAAGGCCTAGAAACTTCTCCAAATTACACAGGGACCTAACTAATCATTTGGGAAGTTCCATCCGTATAATTAGGCCTGCTCAAAATTTCTTGGGCTGCAGACTCTCCTAGAACAATCATCTCATTTATGCTAACAAAATGTTCTCTTAATTTGGACAGACCCTTACTTAACTTGATCAAAGGTCGACTGTACAAGCATGGGGAACTTAAGCAGAGACTTTCTGGGAAATTTGGTGAAAAAACTAATAGCAGCCTTTTAATGAAATTATAGAATTCATTAAGTGTTATTGGTGCATTTAAAATGAAACTGGCACGTGTCCCATGTTCTTTGATAGCCATGATCTGTACCATCACCATAGAGTGGTCTCTTGGAGCTATTTATTATATCACTATGTTGACTTCTTGTGATGGTAGTTGAAAAACTGCCAGTTCTCTTCTGGTTTAGCGTGTGATGTAAACCTTGATCATCTCTCCCTCCCAGACAGAGGTATCACTTGGGAAGCACTGTATAAAAAAGGGGATTCAATGTCTGGTTCAGAGATCAGAAGTAAACAGGAGAGCCAGCAGAGGCCAAGGTCTCCCAGCACCCAGACTGATGCCTCTCTGGCAGACCAAACTTCCTCTCAGTCTGCTTTCAGCACTGACTTAAAGAACAATTGTCATCATCAGTCCCTTCCCTTATCTGGCTAGGCTTTTAAATACTGCATTGCCATTGTATGATTCTCCAGGGTTTCCTCCATGCTATTGAATTCTATTTTCCGTTACAAAGCTGGGACTAGGTTGAGTGTTTACTTTCAGAAATCCAGCCCCAGAGGAAACAATTATGGTTTTCCTCTTCCTGGCCATCTGTCTTGCTGATAATTTTTTGTGCTGCAGGTATGATTTATTTTTACTTAATTATGAGCTGTAGCATGTGGGTTTGTTGCCCTAATGCTGTTTTGCCTGTTTCACGATCATTTACCAAGATGTTTCTACTTAGTCATGTTCCTTACAGTTAACATCTATCTAAGAAGCTTGCCACCCATTCCACTTTTGTCACACTTGGGAATATACAGAAAGTCTCAGGTTTCTCAGTGAGGGTGGAAACTGCAGTCTTCTGCTGAGTCTGAAATTATTATTTTTTTTTTAATGTCCAACATATTTAATCTCAGACTGCTTGAAATTCTTAAGGTAATGTTTACATAAATTAAAAGAAAAAAACCCAAACCAATAAACAGTAGGTCCCAAAGTATACTGTCTTTTTGCCCTTTTCAGAATATTAGAATAGAATATTTCAGTTGGAAGGGACTTACAGTGATCATCTAGTCCAACTGCCTGACCACTTCAGCGCTGACTGAAAGTTAGAGCGTGTTATTAAGGGCATTGTCCAAATGCCTCTTAAACGCTAACAGGCTTGGGGCATCAACCACCTCTCTAGGAAGCCTGTTCCAGTGTTTGACCACCCTCTCAGTAAAGAAATGCTTTCGAATGTCCAGTCTAAACCTCCGCAGTGCAGCTTTGAACCATTCCCACATGTTCTGTCACTGGATCCCAGGGAGAAGAGATCAGCACCTCCCTCTCCACTTCTCCTCCTCGGGAAGCTGTAGAAAGCAATGAGGTCGCCCCTCAGCCTCCTTTTCTCCAGACTAGACAAACCCCGAGTCCTCAGCCACTCCTCATAGGACATGCCTTCCAGCTCTTCCACCAGCTTTGTTGGCCTCTTCTGGACATATTCAAGTACCTTGAAAATTATTAGGTAACTACTCTGGTCATGACTTAAATACTTGGGACAGGGCAAATTCTGTGGCTCAAGTAAAACAATCACAACCTTCTGCTAATACTGGATTGCTTGAAAACTTCAGTTATTTGGCATTTCTAAGTAATCTCACTCAGTTTTACTAAGACCAACAGTGTGGCTCCATTAAACCTCAAATTAGTGTTATTCTGACAATACACCACTCTAAAAGTTGATGGATAACAGCCTCAGAGTGGTGTCCCATCTCCCCACTGGTGGTCAAGCAAGATTCTGCCTACCTATACAATTAACCCCCAGATCACAGTATCGTTGTTACGTAACAAGAATATCTGGTTTTCTAGATCTGAGTGAGCTGGTCCTGGGATAAGGTGTGCCTGTGTCTGATGGCTATAGGCACTGTAGACTCTGCAGAGGTTCAGCCTGGTCTCTCAGTTCCTCAGAGTGCTCCAAACAGTAGGCTGTAATGGAAAAAAGGGTCAAGGATGTCAGCTTTTCCATCTGCAGGCATAGGAAGGGATAGAGTGGTGTTCACAGCTGCCTTTGGGGACAGGGAATAGATCCTTTAGGTGTGGTACAAGAAATTAAGCCCCACAAGGGGTGTACACGTTGTGGATACACATCTGGTTGGGGTCAGTTCTGGCCGTGCACAGCAACACTACTTGTCAGTGCCTGACAACACAAGGATGTGTTTTGGGTACAGCAGTGCCTTGTACCAAGATGACTGATATATGCATGGGCAAGCTATCTTTGGTACTTCCAAGTGAGAGGGACTCCCTTCCTGGGCAAGGGAGCTTCCTGAGAAAGGGATATGCTGACCCCAGGAGAACACTGTGCTAATGTGGATTTACTGCTGAGTGTAGACAGGAAAATGTCTTCAGGTGTCTTGGCCTAATGCTGCATTGCATCATATAGGCATATCCTTGAGATCAGAGAAATGCTATTGGGTTTTTGGGCTGTGCAAGTTTGGTTAAATCCTGTCTATGTCCTGATTTTAAAGGTGCTCTTTTTTTTTTTGTAGTTTTTTTTTTTAATAGTTAAAAAAACCTAAACGAAATAACAAAAGTGGCTGTCAACATCTAAAATGCCCAATATATGATTCACCAAGTGAATATTTAAGATAAGACCTCCCACTCATTAACTTGAGGTTCTGAGATTTCCTGAATGGTGACTACCAAACTGTGGAATGAAACTCCACAGATAGGAAAGGGACTAAAATTAAAAAGAAGCATGATGTAAGAAGCTGACAAAAGAAAAAAAAAAAAAAATAGTAGCAACACAGAAGATGCACTGCATGTAGTTTAGAGAGACAAATAAAAAAAAAAAAAGGAAAAAAAAAATCTAGTCTTAGTCTACTAAGCTGCTATTTCTTTTGATGTGCAACACCAGAAAGAGGAAACATTTTATTGTTAATGCATGCCTTAGTGAGACAGGATGTCACTCATGGAAAACTGGGAAAGCAGTGTCAAAGAGTGGTGACAGGAAACACAAAATCAGCAAATTCCATTCAAGGTCCACTGGTGTTGGGGTGGGTTGCTTTTAAAAATCCAGAGCCATTGAAGGACAATAGGCATTTATATGTCAGCCAAGCAGCAGTTCTCATATCCTTATGCAGAGAACTTTCCGCTCGTTGCCTTCAGGGATGAAGGTTCCCATAGCAAAGGAGAAAAAGTACTAGCAGGACCTGAAGAACAGATTCACTCTTTTAATATGTTGGTTCAAAAAGGGAAAGTTGAGTCGTCATTCTGCAAATGGAAATATTGACAGGACTCATGGCAGCACTATAAAGGAGAATTTTCAAATTCCCGCAGCCTTTGAGCTTGCTAAGGAATGATAACTTGGGCAACTAGAAACTGTTGCTTTCTTTTTCTTTTGGGCTTGCACTTAGTGATCATCCTACTGGGCATTTTCTAGGCCATATGTGAAATAAAGGGTCTGACTCTGAGCTTACTGCTAGTGGTCTAAATCAAGAAGGACCCTACCAGTGTTGCACTAGGCAGAATCATTGAAAAAAGATGAGTAAGATTATCTTCTGGGGATCTACTGAAAATATTGCTCAAGTTGCTCCAAGCAATAAATTATGGTGCTATTTTGAGTAATGGAAATGAAATTCTAATGTCTTTGCTTCCAAGGATTCTCAGTAAAATACACAGGAAGCCATTGAAAATAACTTTTCTACGTGTTTCTAAACTGCACAAGAGAGGAAAGTTTCAAGGTTGTGTTATAGACCTTCAACAATATTTAAGAGGAATTCTTAAAAAGATTCCAAAGCCAAAAGACACTTTGATTATTTGACTTGATCTTGTATATAAATAGACCACAAATTTCCAAACAGTGCTTTCTCAACACTTACATTTTATTAATCCTTTCCGTAACCAAGTTCCATTTATTGAGGAGGAGTATTTTTTCAAAGCTATGTTGAAAAACATGTCTAGGAGAAGAAATGGGCTATATTTTTGTTCCAATATCTATTTTAAGTTTGTGAGTCATCTCTACGTAACTAACATGACTGTATCCTATGTGACTTAGGATAAGGGGGGGTGGGGAGTGCCTTCTGTTAATTCCTCATATACCAATGAACAGATGGGATATAAATAATTTTGGTTTTATAACCTATAAATAAAAAGACATCATTCACTGTAAGTGTGATATGATATAACGATTAGTTCATAGTAGACAATGTAGCATTCCAGTAGAGAGCTCTAATACTGTCTCAAGGCTATAAAATTACATTAAACTGTATTCGTTACTGATGGAAAAGAAGGGAAATACTTTGGTTATGATTATATCAAAGCTACTGGTCTCCCAAACAAGATAGAAAAAAAATCACTTTAGATTTTAGACTGTGCACTCTTAGATGGTTTTCATCATGAATAATACTTCAATCTCATGTCTCAGCTTGCAGCTGTCCAGGGAAACCTATGTACTTTTCCAATGTCAAATAATCTGAAGAATGGAAGGCACTTGTAGCGTGTACATTGACATAGTTTAAGGAAGATAGGAGAGAAAAGGAAGGGAAGCAAATCACTATAGAGTAAAAATAATGCTTAGGTGTTGTAATGTGTTGAGGTAACTTTGTAGGTCAAGGGAAAAAAAGGAACATGAAGATCCTCACATCTGGAAACATAAACAATAGAGGCTTAGAGGCTGTTTTTCCATGCAAGCAGATAAGGCTTTTACCTCTGATTTCATAGGGAAGAAGAACAGTTCTTTATATATATCAATGCCTCAAATCCAAGCTAAATGTTGTTTCTAAGACTTAAAGGAGCTGAAGTGATGCAGACACTGCAAGATTTACATGGAGTGGCGTTTTGTAAATGACAATCTAACAAGTCAGAAGAATTACTTCAGTTCTCATTAGAACAAGATGTTTTGAACAGCTTCCTTTCAGAAATCTTGCAGTTCCTCACTTCCTTGCAGTTCCACTCAAAGAAGCGATGATGCCATCCTCTGACAGCCTCACAGATTGCACTAAACCAATTAAATCAGACAAACCCTATGGTTTATGGAACAGAAACTAAAATCTGTTACTCCAAAAACATATTGTCTTGAATCTGATTATTAGAAAGGCTTTCACCTGAAAAGGTAACATGTCAACAGTTATAAACAATATAGCTGTCAACAGTTATAAACAATATAGCTTGCTGGAAAAAAAACATAAGGCTATATATCCTAACAGTGACAGAAGTCAAATCAATTCCGCAGTTGTACTGATTTTTAATGAATTTCAAGTGTATAAATCAATCAATAGGTAAGATTTAGGCTTCCAAATGACTTAGGAATAGTTCCATAAAAAGGTTAAGCTTCCGAATTGTCATCAGGGTTTCCATCTTAAAAAACCCCAACCAAATAAATAAACAAACAAAAAAACCCCTAAAACCCCCAAACCCTCTCAAATCTCTCTCGGAAGCTGTCTAACCTGGGAATGGGAACTACCCAAGCATCTGTGGCTTCTTAAGGTGGCTTCTGCTTTGGGACATTAGCCAAAGGATAGCTCTTCTGAAGGTCACAAGCAGGCAGCCCATGCTCTACGAACCACAAACTTAATCTGTGAGGTTCAGTGCACCACTAGAACTAATTAATGATGAAAGGCTAAGATATTATATTCTTTCTCCTTCCTTCTCCTCCCCCACAATGTCCAGTGTTCATTGGTCAGAGCACTCACCAAAATGTGGAGGAGAGCAGCTCAGGTTCCTCTTCTGCATGTGGGGAGGTGAACTCAGGTTTCTGAGGTGAAGGCCGCACTCACTAAGCTGTAGGATACTATTTGCCATACTCCCATTTTAGTGCTCAGGCACTAAATAAAGATTAACTGGATGAGAGACAGCAAATACAAGTGTCTTAGCAGTTAAGACACTCAGCTGGGAATAGAGAAGATGAGTCTTACACTGCTACTCCAATCACCAATTTCCTGTTTTAAGAAGGGTAAGACAAAAAGCACCAATATGCAGCTTTGCACCCACAGCTTATTAACACAGCCATTGCAATTGTTTCAAGTTTCCCAGTGAACACTGTGCAGATTTCCAGCTGATGAATATGCATCTGAAGTAATTCAAAGGTCTTCATGGCTTCTCCTAGCCAGTGTTTTCTACAGTAATAAGTGGACTGGATGCTAACTTTTAAATACCTTCCCTGAGTTTAAGTGAGATTCAAAGCTAGAAGTAGGCAGCGAGGGTGAGAATTCTTTTTGCATGAAAATAATTATTTAAATATCTAGAGCCAAGTGATTATTCTTTTTCAAGTTGATCAGGAGAGGAGGAACCTCAAAATGACACTGTAGTAACTAGTAAGACTGGGTATGGTATGTCAAACTCTTCAGCTGACTCACCTTGGCATCAGGTGTCCAGACCTGATGCAGAAATTACTACATTTCTCATTTAACTTGAGCTGTTAACCACATGGGTCCTATCATTAGCTGCATCTCAGGATCTATGCTATCAAAACTCGCACCTGCAAAAACTTCAAGGTGATAAAGTAATAATCAGTCCTTAGGTTGCGTCACTGGTCAGCCTTGAGTACTTCTGCTGTTTTGGTTGAAGATGGATGGGAAGAATTCCTGACCGAGTAGTTGAGCAAGACTAGGGCATATACAGACTCTTCCTGAACCAACAATGCCCTAGCATGCAAGCTAAAAAGTAACTTGATGCACTCTAGTGAGGTCCCCAATCTGGACAGGTGAGTACCAGGACTTTTCTGGGGGCAACATGTTTCTCAGCCCAGAAGCACTCTTTATACATCTCTGCCAGGCAATGGAAACAAGGCTTGGCCAGAAGGGCTTTCAGATGGGACTTTGACATATGGATCCTCATACAGAGAAATAGTAGGCTGAAGTTTATGGATTCCTGTGCTTGAACTGAAAAGAAAGGCAAACACAAGAGAGGGAGAAGAGTTTTGAATGCAATTTGGATGCTCTTCACAGCAAAGTGGAGACTTGAGACATCAGTTCTGGCAGCTTTTCAGTGGAATCTTAACACTGGTGTGAGCTGAATGCATTAGGAATAAATTAACATGATTGTAGGTATGCTAAATAAAGAGGCAGAAGACAAATGCCTGCACTGACAAGATACTTAGCTGGTTATGAAAATAAATTCCTACCTTGCAGTCTTTGGTGTCATGAAAAACTTGCAACATTAAATGGGAGGTGCATGAGGAATGCAAAGTGAAGTCCATTGACTGTGTCCACAGTATAAATAATGGGTCATGCCAAAGTCACTCTTGCCATTGAAATGCCAATCACAGAATTGCTCCTAGAGACTCAGCAGAGCTGCCCTTCCAGCAGGCTACAAAAAGCACATCTATCCTTCAAGGAGTCAGTCAGACTAAAGCCCCCAGGCAAAATTTGCCTTTTTGCACTCTGGAACCGTTTGGGGGTTTTTGTGTTTTTTCTTTTTTTAATCTTGGAATTGTGCTATACTTTTGTCTGTGGGATGTGCATGGAATAGGCAATTGACACCTGCAGTGCAGGAAAAAAAAAAGTTGTTAGGTTTTTTTTTTTATTTCCAGTTGTGGAATGGTCCTGTACTCTGGTTCTGCTAATCTGATGTGATGGCATTTTCCCTGGCTTGTATTATGCCATGAGAGGAAATTCTCAAGTGTTTTAAGAGAGACATTATCCTCACTTCTATGCCAAATTTGCTCTTTTTTTAAAATACATATATAAAACAGTGCTTCACCACTTGATTTAACATTTATGCTTTTCCCATGGTTCTCTCCTGTTAAAATGGACATGTTACAATGGAAGTCTCTTACCACACAGGTTTGAAGGGGGCACTTCCTGTTTCCCTGTAGTGACTCATAGGGTTTATCTGCACAGAGCAGATGGAGTAACCTACAACCAGTAGTTATTCTGCGGTAATTTTCCAGCTCAGCCGCGTGTGCTCCACTCTGAAGGGACGCAGCCTACCCTCTGTCCTGGCAAGCCCTTGAGCAGCCCCACGCGGGAGCCAGCACAGCACCCTCATTCCCAGCCCCGTGCTGCACACAAACCCACAGAAAGCGCAGGAGTTTCTCATCAGAGTAGCCCTGCTGTGGTTTTCTTCAGCACATGTGATGATTTCCAACGCTGTTCAAGTAATCAGTTGGTCTGAAGAAGAGCTTTTTAGACCCCTAAGTCATTTGTTCTTGACACAGCTGGTTTCTGAGACAGCTCTTCCCCACTTAGCATGAATTAATGCATGGTAAGTATATAAGCACTGAATGAAGCAGGGGATTGCTGTCAAGCTACAAAGTTAGTGTGGCTTTCATCTCACTTAAATCAGCCATTCTTAACCCCAGCACTTGAACATGTTAAAATGTATCTCATGAACGATTTTTATCACAAAAGAGATACTGGATTACAAAAAAAAAAGTTTGACAATTTTGACACAGTATGCTCTTCACTTATTGATATATTTAAAAGCTGCTTCAGTGATAAGATTATATTGCAAGTTTTAGAACATGAGAGTCCAAAGCTGTTTATAATTACACTGTTGCATTGTACTGTACTAATAATGCTCTGATTCTTGTCATATTGTAGGACTACCACTGGTGTGGTCATATGAACTATTAAAAAAGCAAAAATATGAGACTTTCAAAGGAATTAATGGGTACTTTGATTTACCAGAAGGTGAGGGAAATAAGTACTTTCTAAGTACTTTCTTCGCATCAGCTGTTCTCACAGAGGACTTTGAGGAATATTTACCCAAAATCTCTTCAGGTAATAAGTATTGCCAGAGATCAAAAGAGTTTGCATGCTCAGGTGCTTGGAAGAAGAGCTGACATGCTGAGAAAATAAAAATGTCTGTTTCAAATTGTTTGCTACACTGGAGGCCCAGGGAGTAATAAAACACTTTACCTATCCTTTAAGGAGTCGCAAGGGAAATTCACAGACCAGTAAACCTTGTTTCTGTACCCAACTAACATCTGCAGGCATAAAACCTTTGTAATTCAAAACAGAAATGACAAGAAAAAAAACCCTTCATAAAAGGAGCTTCCTTCTTGCCTCTAATGGGCAAGGATTATCTGAATATATAAAGGAAAAATGGGAATCACTTGATGTGATGTATTCAGAATTGTAAGGTGCATCTTTGTAAACCGTAATACAAACTTTGGGGATGACTTGCCTAGCTCGAAATAAAGCCTTTACAAGAAATAGCATTAACTCAAAATAAAACCTTTACAGGAAACAGCATTAACAGACTCCTGCTGGCAGGCGCGGGAGGAGGACAGGCGCGCTGGCTTGCCTCGCTGGTGTAATCCCCGCGGTGGGGGCTGAGTCGCGGTGCCAGCGCCCGCGCTGCACGTGAGCTGGCAATGCCAGAGCGTGGTGTTCTCAGCCCGCTGCCTTTCGGAAACACTGTGGCATCTCGTAAGAATTCAAAGCCAAACGCAAGCTCCTGTTTGATTCTAATGTTTCTTTTATCACAGTAGGCAATGAAATGGATAACAGGCTCTTTACAGAGGTACTTCATCAAGCCCAGTATAAGACATGTGCATGCTGCAGTTAACACAGTGAAGTCACTCAGTCGTTCCAAAATATTTGAATTAATTATTATTTATCCTAAAGAAAACCATAATGTAGCATTAGGCAAAGCAAAATATGGCAGTTGAAATGCTATAGCAGGCAGGCTCTCTTGGGCTAAAAGACTGACTCTCTTTGTTAGTCTTGCTACACAGTAATTTACATTAGTAGACATTAGTATCCAGTTTGTTTACGTAGATAACTCTGTGCAAGAAAACAGTGCCAACAATTTCAGCTGGTTTTGTTAGTCTGAACACACATAGCTAAATCTTTAAATGACTGATGTTCTTCCTCCTTGACTGTTCAACAGAACATTCTCTTCCATTTCTAAATTATTCTAATTTCTAATTATTGTGCAGAATTTAGAAAGGAACAGAATCGAGATCTGTATGATTCCATAGCTGCAATGGAAAAGTGAATTATAATTAGATATTGCTGTAGTATAGCAACTGTACTCCCTTACATTTTGATGGGTAAACTCTGGAATATGTTATGTTGCTAGATTGATAAACATTGGGACTAGAAGAAAACATGTCTTTGTTTTTTTATTCTTTTTTAAATGTTTTTTTGTCAGACTTGCTATCAGGATTGGCGTATACAGCTTTGTGATGTTCCGAGTTTGATTGATTCAAAGGTAAATCAAATTTTTATTTAAAATTGTCCATGAGAGGTCACTTAGCACGTCCTTTTATCATTCCCTCAGTAGATCTGAATGTACTTGCCTCATTGGATCCCTTTCGGAGAATCGTAAAGCATGTGATAATCTACATGCTGTATTGCATTAGGAAAGCCAAATGTTTTCCTTTCATTCTTTTGCCACTATTTACTTTTATGAAGCTTGCTGAACATCCTACAGTGAGGTCCAATGCCCCCCTTGAGTCCCCAAAAGCCCTTGGAATGGCTGCCCTGGGACAGGAGTTTGGGGCCACAGTCACAAAAACATCCATGCTGCACCGTGGGCCAGGACGGCTGTGCTAATCTGAAGAGAGAACTGGGAGAAAGCAATGACACAAGGGCTCATGGTATAAGGGCTTCTGAGCTGAAGTCTGAAGAAGTTGACATCTTTTTTTGGCTCCAAGATGTGTTGAGGCACTTCTTGGACTTCGAGAGCAGGTGAAGCCATTTCTGTAGAAACAGCCGCAGTGTTTTCTTTGTGCCATATATGCAATAGAGATGGTTTCCCAAGGCTGACAAATCATGCAGATTTGTAAATTGCAACAAATTATTAGTGTCAGCGTACCACTGGAGGTAATAATTAAATAACTGCATTTACAGACTTCCAAATGCTCTCAAGTAAACTGAGAATAAAATGAAAAACCACACGCTGCCATCAATTTGAAGAACTTTATCCAAAACCACAACTTCCGTCCGATATTAACAAAACTTGTCATTTTCACCATAGTAAAAGCATGAACCAGTACTAAGTACACACATAGTGAAAGCAGTCAATAACTGGAAAATAATATAACAGGAGCTTAAAAGAATACATTTCTGTTAACTAAACTTGCTAGTTACAGTAAACTTAGAGAAAACAGAGGGCATTTTTAAAGTTGTTTTTATCTTTACAAATAGAGAACCATATTTCAAGAACAATGATTACAAGAGTAAAGGTTTTTCTTTAAACCAACCCATATATTACAAAAACAATACATAGAAGCCCTGCAAACCTGTTAGTGTAAAAACAGGGTAGCAGAGAGAAAGCACAAGACAATTAAATTGTCAAGGATTATTAAGAAAAATAACAGTGCATACTAAAGGACTCCTGTAAAGCTGTTTTACATGAGCTGAAGGATGTCATTTCCATACGACTGTGATTTTGCGTGAAGTACAGATGCTTTCAGAAGTGTCACTATTTAGCTTATTTTGGAAAAAAAAAACAATTAGGCAATATTTGAGATAACTGAAACCCAAATGTTATAGGCTACCTCACAAAGCTAGCTACTGGATTTATTTACATTAGTTTAAAATTTCATTGAGGCTTTGCACTCCACTCCTTCCAAACCTCATAACTTCAGAACTGAAAGAGGTCTTTGTTAGAGAAAGAAAAAGTATTTCTCAGGTTAGGTGCTCAGACAATAGAAAAAATAGTGCAACTGTTTGCTACATTATATACCCTTCCAGCATATCTCTCAAAATATTCAGACTTGGTTTTTATTACCTTCTCATTTAAAAAAATACAGCATTCTGTTTTCTTTCTTTCAATTAGGAAATTACAGACATCTTTAGGTATATTTAAAATAAAACCCCAGCAACCCAGAGCTAGTCCTGCAAGTTGATCCACTGAAGCAGATGTCAGAAGTGTAGAAGTGTTATTAATCCAGTTGACTCCAGGTGGAGGCAAAGGTCCCTCTGGATACAGCAGCTTGCAGGCTCAGGAACTTCGATCATCCTTATGAAGGCAATAACTGAGAAGAGTTTTAGGCCTAGATCTGTAAACAGTTCAATCTTATTTGCTCATTAGTGGGACTGAACTCCACAGGAAATGCGACATCACCTGAATGACTGCAGCTCAGGAAGCTCCCAAAACAATATCAGAACAAGCAGGGACTTGTGAGGGAGGCTGTTCAGCAATCTCGGTTCTGGCCAAGGCATACATCTCCTTTTGTTCACAGTGAGCTTTAGAAATGTGTAATCTGGCTATAGCCACTTGGCCACGCATCTGAGAACTACAGATGTGACTAGATTTGAAATACCCATGGCGTAGCACATTGTGGTTGTTTTTCTTCACTGAATTAGGCCAGTGCTTAACGGCCTTGACCCTACAATAAATCACACGGAGCTTTTCAAGTCTCCTGCGTATAGCATTTCCACTCCCCTTGCCCTACCCCAAGTGCATTACCACTGATTCTGATTTGCTAAGAATAAGAAGGGACTTTGGGTTGAGGAAAGCTCAGCAAACACTGACTGCAGAGCGGTGCAGTATATTTATAAAATCTGAATTTCCAAAAGGTAGCTTTGGGTTGTATGGATACTGACAATACAGCTACCAGGCTTCATGGCCACACCTTACTCTTCTGCTTGGGGGAAACACTTTGCAGTTTGCTAAGGCAGATAACAATTAAGATCTTCCTACAGGAAGACACCTTATATCACTGATCTTTGCACTTACTGTGGTAAGTCCTTGCTTATCACTGACCTTACTGTCAGTGAAGGTCAGTCAAAGAGGTGGCTAAGAACGGTTGAAGAACATTACTGGCTTCCAAATGTTCCCATGCTCTGATACCAAGGAATGAAAAGAACACAGAGAAGACAAGGAGAGAAATAAAATGAAGGCATAGAGACACGTGGTGGTGACAAGGGGTTTAAAAAGATGAATGTGAGTTCACATCAGGGTACTTTGGGCAGGAATGAGGAATGATGCAGCCTGAAGGATCAGGTAGTGACTTTTGAGACATTCCTGAGAAGTGACTTGCCTCTGTTCTCAGCCTTTGTTAATTGTGGGTAAGATCTCCTTTGAGCTCTACTGATACAAAGCTGTGGATTAAAATGAAGTGATGCTACTGGACAGATGATACTTGACTCATTAACATTCCATGCTTAAGAAACCTAGGTGTTTTTTGCTTTTGCAGGGAGACTAAGCAGCGCTTTGGAAGGTAAATCTTGCATGTATTCTACCAATATGGGAAGCTTTTTGAGTATTTTCTACAACTGAAAAATACCTTCAATAGCAGCCTGCAGAGGAAAGATACAGTAGGTGGCATAACGCTCCCAAGACTTCCCAAAAAGATGGAGACACCATTTGAGCTCATATGAAAGGGTGTTTGCCTTAGTACCAACAGATCAAGTCTGCCTATGACACTCGGGCAAACCTGCCTTCAGAGGCATGTCATTGAGATGATGTGACAGGTTTGTATTATCAGGGTTGTTTTCTTTTCCAGTTCCTGCCTATGTTGCTGTAATTCCCCAAAGAGGCTACTGCAAAAGTAGGTCTGGCCATGTTGTCTCAGTGTAAATACGCTGGTACAGGCCAGAATGAGATAAAATTGCCATGCATTTTGTTCTGCAAAGGCACATATTCCCCCAGAGCCTCCTGGGTAGACAGTTGGACTCTTTCCTTCTACTTTGTGCCTGAAAGGCCAAAAACTAAAATGTGACATGGTTGGTCCCTGCCTGTTAGGAGCTCCCTGCCTGTCCAGAGAAGAACATAGTGGTGACTTCATTTTCCTTGTTTCGAGTTGGAAAGACAACGTAAAAGGCAAAGAGGGGCTGTATGATGAAACACAAAAAGTTAGTGTCAGATTAAGGGCAATAGGAGACTTCAAGGCCTCAGGATACTTTGATTTCTTTAGGATGTTCCCAGATCAGCAGCAAAGGGCTAACTACATGTTAAACCATCCCTATCTTTACCTTATGGTGGCTGACCAATGTACCAATAACAATATACCTATCAGAATATTGATCTCTGGCTCTTCTGCTAAAGGAATAAATGCCCGTGTCCTGAGGATTAGCAAACCGTAAGATGAGGAGGGACATGCTGTACCTGATGGTCACTTCACTTAAATTCAGCTCAGGCTGTGTGTCCAGGAAGCCAGCAGGGCTCAGAGGGGCAGAGCAGGATTTAATGAAGCGCTCAGCTCTGCCTGTCAGAACCCTGATGTCTGACATTATCACCAGGGACCTGACTGCCCTTTTCCTTTCTGCGCATTAACCAGATGAAATCCAGTTCTCCAGAGCTCTGAATGCTCCGAAAGCACAGAAGCTTTTTGATCTGGGATTCTGATGTTTGTCCTATTTCTCTCAATAATGGAAATCATCCTTAAAAAGAATAATTTTCCAGATTCTGCGCTGTGATTAGCCACAGGAAACCCAGTAAAATTACATCAGATAAATGGACAGAGCTACTTGAAATTAATAACTCTCAGCAGCCTGCGGAGAAATGTGAAGAGGATATTAACAACTGGAATTGTTTGAGAATAGCAAAAAGAAAGCTTCTAATAATAGACAAAATACATCACAACCTATAGACTAAGGACTCCTGTTTTTGTTTAGTCCCAGACACAAAGGCACATTTTCCCTTTATCTTCAAATGGATGCACAGGATAAGACTATAATGGCTGTCTGCTTCTATTCGCTCTTGATCTGGGACTTGTTATTACAGGCTGCTCAGCAGTTTGGTGGGATGCTGACCGCCCTCAAGTTGCATTGCACACAAGGATTTTGGAGAGGGGATCTCATTACTTCTGAGGTATCTATCAGCTCACTTGCCCACTCAAATGGCTAAATACATTATTTGTATCAGACTAGTCTCTCTGCTACTGTTGTATCGATTTCAAAATCTGTAGTTCAGTTTTGCAAGTGTGCTGACAAAGAAATACGTCCTCCTCCCTCATTTTATTTTAGCAGGATGTTAATGGTGTGGACAAGCACTGACTCCCAGCCCTGCAGATAAAAATATAGCAATAGTAGCTGTGTAGGTTTCCCTACCCTGTTCTCCTATCTAATGTGCCTTTGCACCCACCTCCATAGCTGTTCAGCCTTTAGTGTCTTTGCTGTGGTGGCTGCACACCTGCCGTGTTGAGCAGCTGGCTGCTTAGAGCAAAAAAATTCTTAAGAGACAGTTCAATTATTTGATATGTTGCTATTGATCCCTAGAGGCCATGGCTCAGGAGAAACACGTTAGGGCATCCAGTTTGTCTACCTGCTTCCCACGGCTTGTTAATAACTTTGCAGAGCATATACAGTATCACTGCTTGTGTTTGTACAATGATGTTTGCAACATAGCTAGGGGTCTAACACTGCATATAGAAAGTGTTTTGCTTTGTCTATACAGAGCAAACTCCAATCAGGATCTTGTAACTCCAGTCAGGATCTTGTAACTTATCTGTGGTAGATGCTTTTATTTAAAGCACAGATATTCTGTAAGTGGAATCCTGCTCTCATGCTGATACACAAAGTGCTCAGCAAAGCACAGAGGCCTCTGTGCTTTTACAGAAGAGCTTCAGAGAACAGCTCTGGGGAATGTGTTTGGGCTTCCTCATTACCCCTCAGTGAGTGACAGCAGTTATCCAACTGCCTGGCTCCGAGGAAGGGAGAAGCTACAGCACTCCAAGTCAAGCTGCATTGACAGTTCAGGGTATAACACATACCCACATAAAGAAGCAGTAACACATTTCACAGGACCATACCTACGAAACATCCACCATTCATCCACTTCTCCACTCCCCTCTGTGGTTTCTCTGAACTTAATGATGGATGAGTCCCCTTTTTCAAGGGGGAAATTTCTAAAGGGGTTGAATTTAAACCTTCCCTAACCACCCAGAAGATGGAAGTGGTTGTAGCAGATCAAGCCTGAACACAGCATCCAGAAACACACTGTATGTTAGGACTATCAGAGTAGATCAGAGTTTGAACCAGCTCTGCCCATTACGATTTAGGGATCTTTAATACACCTGACAATATTCTGTACAGACTCACCTGCAGTATCCTTGCACCTGCATCCTAATTTCTTTTTCCCAACAGAAAAGCTGCACAGTTACTGTGCAGTTTAACTATGAGATAGGAAATGCCTGCACTTGCTGCCTGCACCCAGTTTGCCATGTCACCCTGTCAAGCCAATTACTTTAATTAAAGTTCTGTCTGGCCCTTCTTGACAACTCAGCCTCTAATGAGGAAAATGTGTATGATGATGATCTGGATGAGGGAGACAGAACTCATTGTTTTCCAACACTCCTGCTATTACTATCAATTTCACATGAAAGTAGAGCACTTGCTTTGGGAAAAGCGACACAAAAGTGTCACTCAGTTTCTTTGCTGTTCCCACTCTAAAGCTCTTCATAGGTGAAGAATTTAGTCCAGTGCTTTGGGAGAGAAACACAAACATTGCTAATTGCACTTAGATTAATATTCTGGCAAATTCATTAAGCAGTAGAATAATCCCATTGGGCAAGTACCATAGTGTCAAACTGGTTTTAATCATGGTGGAAATATTTTGCTCTTCATGCAAAAACAGGGCTTGCAAGATCTCGCATAACTAGAGAGCCTACAGAAACACTGAAGAAAAGTCCATGAGTAATTGATACAATTACAAAGGCAATAAAATATCAGAAAATGGTTGGGAACAGTACATCACATTAAACAATATCTCCATGGGTCCTACATGTTCAAACACTAGACCTTGTCCTGCTCAATTCTGCATTGGAAACTTCTCTGCAGCCTTCCAACCTCACTTAACAGCTTGCTTTCTGCTCAGCGAGAATAAGGAGGAGTGTAAGAACAGGAAAGGTACACAATTTATGCAGCTCCCCTGTTTTTTATTATCCTGTGCCTATGAAGGAACAAATAGCTATTTTACAACAGTGAAAATCATCGTTTTTGTATCATTCTTAAGACTACAGCTATGTTATTAGACAGAATTTGCCTTCTGTCCTGCTGATCTTCCAGAACTGGGCTTCTCAAACTTTTTCTGAGCACAGGTCTCGTCTGTCCTCAACCATCTTCACAAAATCCTGCCTCCAAACGGGGAAATAACTGCACACACAGAAGCTCTGTTCCTCAGGTGAGTTATTGTTCTTCTCACCCCCAAAATAACTTAGTTTCTTTTCTCCCCCCTGCTAGCTCTGTTTGCATCTTTCCCAGCTTTAAAGGCTAGTTCATAGAGAGGGAAAAAAATATACACAGTGACTACTGAGTGGTTATAAATATTGATTTGGGGCATGCTGCTTTGATTCAAGTAACTGTCCACCAGCCCTGCAGGAAAATGGGTTTAAAGAGAAATGAAGAAAATCCAAACCTCTCTATACATTCAGCAGCTCTTAGTCCAGCCTCAAGCTCAGTGGCAGGCAAGTGTCAAAAATAGCCTCTGTGCCTGCAGACAAGGCTTTCTGGAATTAGGGTAGTAGCTATATGAGACAGAAAACCTATACAGTGCATGCAGACATAGAGGCAGAATTTGTCTGCTACTCTCAAAGTGCAAACATATATATATTTGTGTTTATTTTTTAAGGGGGAAGAGGGAGATTTCCAGTAGAGGTGATTTTTTTTTTTCTTCCCTCAAGATTTTATAATCTCTGAAACAAGAAAGACTACAGCTTGTTTTGAAAAGATACAGCTCTTGAAAAGGAACTACTCATGGGAACAATGCAGTGAAAATGTCCCTCAACAGAACAAATCCAAATGATAATCGGAGTTGTTACCTAAAGCAGGCTATATAAAAATCACTGCCAGCAGCCTTGTCAGAACCCAGAGATATATTAATAATGAAATACAAGTACCTGCATATCTGTCACTTACTACCTTCTTTGTGCTGTTTCTACCCCAGAACATACCTGACTCTTGCACTCACTCCCTTGCGAGCACAGAAGTGTCCAATCTTTCTTTCAATTCTATTTTTCTCATAGACATCATTCACTGTTAATTAGGCTTTGCGATTTCCCCACATTCTTTTGATACACCAATAAGCTTATGAAAGTACATGGCTGCTGTGGGAAATCTGGATTCCAGTGAAATAAGCTGAAAAGCATAGTATTTGGCCTTTGTCTCCTGGAAGGGACACATCTGTGAACCACTGCAATCCAGTACCTCTAGACAGAAATGGGAGCCTGTGCTGCTGCTGTTTAACACTTCCTCCTCTGGAGTGCAGAGGGTCTGCAGACTAGCCGCACCTTGCAAGAGCTGTGCCTCCTCCTGCAAACAGCAGACAAGTTTAGCATCAATTCGTAGATTATCAGATCCAGTAATTGATACTGGAAGGCAAGCATCAGATAGCATGCATCTGCCTGTCATAGCTTTAAGACTCATGATTTTGAACACAGCCTAGTAGTGTATGCACGTTCTGAAGACTCACACACAATGAACTTGTACTTCATCAGAACTGAGCCAATGCCGACCATTTAGTCCATCTGGAAAACTAAGATGTCCAGCAAATATGACATAGAACAATTTCATACAACATTATACCACAGTAAAAAATGCACAAAAAAGCTGACAAAACCCAGAAGAGCTGCTAGAAAAATCTAAACAGTAGAAAATAAGCACTTTCTATATAAATCTCACTTTCTTTTTTTATTTGCTATACCCACGCTGGTCTCTCTTTTATTACATTTCTGTACAAAACTGGTATTGGCTGTTCTCAGTTAAAGCTCTGACCTCCATACAATTTGCAATTGCATCCAAACTCTCTGCCATCAAGATTCAAGATGATTAACTTGCATTTCATTTCTGTGATTGTGGCAGGACTTAATCAACAAAGTCCCTACCTATATGTATTTATATAGATATACATGTATATATACACACATACATACATACACATGACAAATCCTGTTGCAGTTACCCTCTCTTCCAGTGTTTGGAATGACAGTCATCCTAGAAGGTGAAGGCATACACCACTCCCACAACCACAATATTTCCAATTGTTGCTATTATTGCAATCCATAACAATATAGCATCATTTGAAGAACGGGATGTCTCTTCTGGTGGATTCTGCATGGAAGAAGCTGCATGGACGTTGGCTGATGAGTTAAACAAGGAGTACTCTGTACTAAAGTCCTCGTTGGGTGAGTCCATAAAGGCTCCTCCCATAACAGGAAGCTGTGAAGAAAGACATGGCAAAATTAGACTGAAGGGCAATATCAGTATTTGCTTTGTCTCAAAGTCATTACAAAAGAGTAACCACTAGCAAACCTGCAAAATTACTGAGATTTCATGTACGTGGTGCTAACCTGTCAGGAATACCACAGACACACACTTTACACTATTTCTTCCATTTCTTTTAGAATCAATATTATTGCAGGAAACCTATGTATATTACATGGAATATACATAAGAGCTGACATAGAGGCTCCAAGTCAGACTAAGTAATTATATGCATTTAGAAAGAAGAGATACAGCTGTCCACAAAGCACTCACATACCAAAGTGTAAGTTTACAGCAATGTGATTGTTTTGTGACCACCAGCAATGGAATCATACTGCACAAAGGCATAGAGCAAGCACAGCAAGGATGTGATGCAGGGAATTTGTTCTGCCTTTATGTATGGCTCAGAAGTGAACCCTTGATTTATCTAGAGATCATGCAAAAACATATGAATTGCAAAAGTTGTTACTGTAAAACAGGTGGAGTGTACTCAGTGCTCTCACTTCACTTGCAAAACACACCATTGCAGCAATGCAGGATTTATAAATCTATACAGTGAAAAAACTTCAAACTGGATTTTGAAAGGCTCCATAGCAATGAAGTGGCAAATTTCCAACACTCCTGCTACCCCAGACTTCTCCTACAGGGAAGGCTAAAGTTTCTTTAGTGCTCTTAGTGGATTCCTCAGTGGTATGAAGAAAAGTTCTCAGTAAGATAGCAGTTATTCAATACAGAAATATGGCAAAGGTAAAGAAAAGAGGAATTATTTAACCTTGTCCTTATACAGGTTTTAGTTGTCTTCCCAACTTCATCCTAGATCACAACACATATTCTTCATGATTCAACAACTATTTTACCCTCTACACAGAGGTGCAAAACACACCCTTCTGCAAATTTATGGATTCCCCTTTCAGGCAAGAGAAGGACACCTAATGCTCTCCTAAGACCATCTACTACTAAAATAAAGTTCACACAAAAGGTTTTTGCTTCCATCCTTGTTCCTTTTATGTTTGGGAACGCAGGTCTGGAAGAGTCTCTCCTGGCTCACTGAGCGCAGGCTCCACAGTCTCATGCAAGTAGAGGACATTGTTTCAGAAAAAGCTGCAGAATATCTACTTCACATATCTATAAATGTTCAGGACACACACTTCTGAATACTGTGTAAAAACCCAAAGAACTGCTCGGCAACCTCAGAAACCGCAACTGTTATGTACTGCAGGAAGAGCATGAGCAGCGTGGGTATTGTAAAGCCCCAAGTCTCTGCAGTACTCAGTAACTAAAACTCCCAGACTACTGTAGTAGATAGGGAGACCAAACCCTGGCATTTTGCATTACTGGCAAAAAAACCCCAACAACCCAGAGCCATATGTCCAAATCTCTCTGCCACCCTGACCAGAAGGGAAAAATTCCATCAGGGCATTGATAACTGGCTTGATTTTGAGCAATGAGTAAAACCTGGACATCAGTGCATCCTACCTACGCTGTCCTTTCAAATCTCGTACAACTCCAATGCTTCAGGGAAAACTGAAAAAAGTCTGGGAATGTTCTCCTTAAGAAACACTCTTGCTGCAACACCAACCAACCTTTCCTTCCCCACAGTGGCTTCCATGCTGCCGCTGTTACCTTCCAACCTTTAGACCCAATTACAGTCTCCTGTTTTACACCCCACTTGTAAATGCTTTTGGTTTTTTTTCCATTATTATTCTTTCTTTGCCTTTCTCAATAGGGCTTTCTTCTACAGATTAAACCCTCTGGCTCAGTAACAACAAAATAAAAATCCTTCCTGCTGTTATACTAGTAGTAGTACTACTACAACTAGCAGCAGCACAGTACTGTTGAAGTTGCCACAGCCTATGAATAACAGAGGAACCAACCTTGCCTTCGCTCAGCCGCATCACAGAATGCTGCTATACCATCAGCGTTAAACTACCGTGGCCAATACTCACCGGACTGGTAAATCAGTCTCTTTCAACACCTTGTCCTTCAACTCCCGCATCACATTTTGACTCTCCCAGTAACCTCTCCCTTTGGTACCAAATTACACCCCTCCTGTCTGTGTGCAGCTGTGCTATGGAGGCTGCTAAACAGGACAGGATTTGAGGATAAGCCACCTTTCCTCTCCACAGTGGTGGCTGTAATCTACAAATTAGAGAGAAGAATTTGAGAAGCTTGGGAATAAAGTAGCTTTTTTTGCTTGCTATCCATAACATTTTACAAAGCTATAAAAGACAGACTCTCTTTCAAAGCTGACTGCTGAACAAATTTCATCTGTACTAGAAAATATCATGTCACATTCAAAATGAAACAGAGAATGACAAAAGACCACAATGGATATGTCATACTACCTAATCCACATTAAATACAATTATCTCGGAGATCAAATATGATTAGACAAAAGCCGTTTGCAAGAAACCAAACAGGAAATTGCAAAAGTCAAGTTTGATACATTCCCCCTGCATCAAAGATTTTTGCTGCCTGTTTCAACACAGAGTGTGTTTTAAAGAGAGCAAAAGCTTCCATTTCACAACAAGCCCAGCTGGATGTTTTGAATCCAGTTCCACTGGCCTTTTTATGTCTTGGGATTTAATAAGGAAAACATGCTCAGTTTAATCAGGATTTCTTTTTATGTAGAGATTCCCATAAAAGGCAATTCCAACTTCAAACGCAAAAAGTGTATTTATGCAGTGATGCTGCCTTTAACAGCTATGGAGACACTAGTTAAAAATCTTCACAGCAAATGATGGGCATATGTTTACCATACTGGCAGCAAAACGCTCAATCTGAGGTGCTTGCCTCTTTAGCAAACCATTTTAAGGGTATCAGCATTTAGGATGGTCAGTTCTGCAAAATCTTTCAACTGGAACAACCATCCAAAATATAGAGGTACACATACACGTGCATGTGCCCAAGACAGTGGGAGGTCATGAGCACTGTTCTGGTGAGTGATGCCTGGTTTTTGGGCCACACATTCCGTGCCCTCAATGAGTTGTTTGAAGTGACAAGCTTCCACCCTGTTAGTCCACCTGATGCTGTCACAGAGGCAGGGAGCATTCGTGTAGCAGCACAGCTACCCACCACACTGCAAATTATGTCAGATCTGAATCTCCTCGTACCGACTAGGGCTCAAACAAGCTGTTCACACCATCTGAGGCGAAGACATGGTGAAACAGCTCATCTGAAACTCCGAAAGGCTTGCAGTGACCTGATAAAAAGCACTGACATTCAGCACCTGGCACAGGCTCTTCCTGTAAAATTGACTTCCAGTTTTTCTGTTTGTAGGTCAGTAGCACTTCACCGCAGATCTGGAAATAAACCTTATGCCAATTTCTCATTTGCAGAAATCGTCTCGTACCAAATGTATATTCCCCCCTTCTCACTGCTAAAATGGCCTCACATAAGAGCACAGGAATGGCCCATATGGTGTCAGACAGAAAGTCCATCTCCCTTGTGTGTTAGTTCCAACAGTGGCCATAAATAGATGCTTAGGAAAGAGTAAGAGCACAACAGGACAAGCATGTCTGATACTACCCCTTAGCAACTCACAGCCTCCAACTGTTTCAGGTTAGGAAGTTCATAAGGCAGATGCTATTGCTATGGATTTAATAACTCGCAAAGAATTTTGCTACCATGAACTTGTTCAGCCTCCACCTGAGCTCATCTAAAGCTGAGCATCCTTCTCAGTCTGGCCTCTTGCTGCCACTTAACAGTAAGGGCTGCCCAGGGATTCGAGTCACGTGAATCATCCTTGGGAGACATGTCTGCCTCTCCACTGGAGAGAGGGAAGCACAGGTGATTAATATCCACTGGCAATCTATCTTTTTGGTAGATTAACTTCAGTGAGATGAATCTCATCTTCAGTCTTGACGTCTTTACTCTCCCAAAAGGTACAGTATCTTCCCTCTGCAGTCTTATTTGAGATATTACATTAAAGGCTGTGAGACATCCAGACCTGACACTAATGGGAGTTGCGAAGTGCCTGTGATAAACAGGAGGCTAAGGATAGAAAGCCTGCAATGCTTTCTGTGCTTGCTCTATTTGTCTGTCTGTGCCTCTACAAAGCAAATATATGCCAATTTACATCACATCAGCCAAAAACTTCACCCGCATCACTGCCATTACAGTGACCTGCAGTCTCTTTTAGCCTCACAGGGTTTTTATAGCTCAGGCAAAGCTGTGCAGAGCCTGTGCCACCCTCCCCAGGAGCGCAGGGCAAGGAGGCTAGAGCAAAGGGTTAACAGGGAAACGCGATAGCGAGGGACATGGCAGGAACAGATGGCGAGGGGGAATGCTGTAGCACTGTTAGGAAATGAAACTCTTTTCCTAGTGACTATGTCGATACTGTTAAGTAGCGCTAATAGTACGTCACTTGCTAAATGGCTTCTGGGACTGGTGAAGAAAGAATTCAAATCATTAAATAGCAACAGGCAGAAAACCAAACAGCAAAATGTCAAGTGGTAATGAGAACACCCCCTGCGCTGAATACCTCCTACTGACATCCGAGAAGATGCTTTAGGGTCACGAGGCAGAGAACAAGGCTCTTGAACAGTTAGTTCAGTGGTACAATTTCCAGTTAGCAGAAAAATCCTATTTTATAACCAAAACAATTCACATGAAGGAAAAACAGCATGTCAGGTACCAGTCACTGATACTCTAAAAATGATAGCTTTCTTAAGTAGCATCACATAAAATCCATCACTTAGCCATAACATTGCCCCGTTTCTTTGAGAATCAGGTGTCTGTCATTTTTTCATAGTCAGCTAGAGAAATGTAACAGTTCCTGCTACCTTATCGGGAACCCAGGCTTGGCATAGAGATTTGAAAGCATAGCTGAATCTTCTAGTAGCCATTTTCCAGAAATGAGGAAACCTCAGCAGTGGCTTTAACTTTATTCCAACAGTAACTTGGCCCTGGCTTCACAGCACACCTCTCTGGGAATGGGATGCTGAGAGGGGAAATGTCACCCCAGCTCAGATGTTGTTTTGTAAAATCCCTGTTGTTACTTCAGAATATCTAATTTTTCAGGGTTTCTTTTAAGGTTAAATTCTAGATAGCATATTTTTACATGATGGCATATTCTGAATACATAAAGTGAAATTATTATTTCCTTCTGCCCTGGCAGTGTGTGATTGCTGCAGTGCATATTTGTGTCTGAAAACCTTCTAGCTGCAATCACAAATCAATCTAACGCAGTTGCCAAAGATGGCAGCTGCAGGTTCGCAAAAGCATCATAACCACATTTTAATTCTTAAGCTCTTTTTAAAGAAATGTTTTGCCCTAAAGAGATACCCCAAATGACCAATATTCTCCCCACACTAAGTCTTGTGCCTCACAGAAACATGCATATATATATATATTCTCCTCATCTAAAGCATGTACCACTATATAAATGAAGACATCCTTGCTACTATTTATTTACTGGTAATATCTGGAGAAGTAAGTTCTTCTGTACACTGTTTGCCAGAATATCACCCTACTACTTACAAGGTGAGGATTGGGTACACAGTGACAATCAGGACAGTTATTCCATGTTCACTGCAACTGGGTTAGTTTAATGCATTAAACCCACACACAACCAGAATTAAAGGGCACCTAAGGCAATCTAATTTAATTAAATAGGTCTAATTCTGAAGAGGGAGGATCCATGCAAATGCTTTATGCGGTTAACTTCAAATTCCCATTTTAATTAAATTCAGATCCCTGCTTCACCCTGAAATCACAATCTCAGGTTGACAAGCTTAGGAAAAACAGCTGCTTATTTTCAAAATATAGTTGTCAAAATGCTCACCCTACCAGTGGCAATGGAAAATTTTCACTGTAATTTGGAAGCATCAGGATTTCACCTGTTATTTTTAATCTCATTAAAACCTCGCTATCCTATCCTACATCAATCTCCACTTTTCCTCCAATTCACGATATTCCTAAGACTGGTGTATTACTTCCTCTGCTGCTTTCCTGATTTATGCTGCATTCCTGATGTAATGTCTTTGTCCTTTTAGATGAGATCACTGTTAAAAGGTGTTCCTTATCAGCAGTATCTCAGAAGCTGGAGGTGTGAGTTTCAGCCTTGCTGTTGAACCACACTAAGAGTTGCCTTTACCAACGGGTGTCTAGATATTCAGGAAGGAACATCCAAAGATGACCAGAGCTGCAGCAGATACTTCAATTCTGAGTTTGCTCTTCGCTGTAGAAACCGGTTTGCCTTAACTAAGGTATTCCCATGGGGAGCCAAGCTCAGCTAGATCTTTGTCCTTAAGCACAGCTACCCAGGTGCCTTATATGAAAACATGCCTTGGGCAGACTGGAGCACCTCTCTGTGGAAAGATATTCTGCTAAATCAGCTGCAAGAAACAGTGTAAATAACTGGCATGAAGGTTAAGTGGGTTTACCCTCATTATTTCACTCTCATTTCTGCATAGGTAGCATTCAAGATACCTTAGTGATAAACATGCTGTGATTCCATTCCGACAATTTACATCTGCCTAGTGCCTCCTTGAAATAGCTTTTATTATTTCAAAGAACCCTACTGCTTTTAAACTATTATTCTCAACCAACTGCTGTTGGATTTCATCTTCCAAGTGTGGAAGACTGAGAACAAACAAAAGCCTTTTTATTGCTGACAAGTGATAAGTCTCAAACGGAAAGAGAGGAGGAGTTTCTCATCCTGTTCCTGGTCCCAAGAATTCCTCCTCTCTTTCCAGCCAACGCCAGCAATGCTGCATCAAAGAAAAGAGCAACCTTTGTCAGTGTTGAACAGAAATGCAAACAACCTGTATGAAGAAGCTGCAAATTTAAGTCACGTATAATTTAAATTGTGAATCTGTATACTCTAAATTGGAGGTGGTGGTGAATATCAGAAAAGTGTGCAGGGCAGTCAAGCAGATGTGCTTTAAACTATCTGGATATGCCCGGAACAACCATTCAAGCAGCAGCACTAGCTGACCTTCCACATAACTAATACAACTGAGGCTAGCATCCTATTGTGGGCACCATGCTGGGGAAGTAGAAGATGCTTGGGTCCCATTTACATACAGTTATAACTTTCATGCTTCCAGGAGCACATGCAGATAAAAGAAAAAATACAAACAGGGGGAACCAGAAAGGCAAGTATTTATGAATATGGAAAAACTCAGTAGGAGGCTATAAAACTAACCATCAGTGTTATCAGGAGTAGGAGCTATTCAAATCTGTTTACAATTTCCAAAACTGGCAAAACAGAGGACCTTTTCACATCATGTGTCGTCACACTGGGGAACTCAGAGAGGACAGGAATTCCTTTAGAGATAAGAGCAACCTGCAGAGAGGTATCTGTTTAATATTAAACATTATTCTGGAAGGGCTTCAAACACCAAGCTTCTGAGGTTAAACTCTTTAATCATACGTGAGAAGAAAGAGGTGTTGATTATCCCCTCTATTGGAGCATTTCTTGCACAACCTTCTAGTATTTTTGGCATTGGTAACTTCAAAGCCGAACTACTGGACTTAACTGGACTTATAGTCTCCTGCTCTGATCCTGGCTGGCAATTCTTTTCTGATGTCAAGTTCCTCTATTGAAAAAAACAAAAAGAAAAAAGAAAAAGAACAATCTGGGAGAAAAGAAAGGAACACTGCCTAGGGCATAATGTTTTAATGTCTCAAGGGAGAGCTTTGCTCTAAAGACACAAGGAGATACCGATGACTGTAAGCAAGCACACAGCTACACGGTATCCGTGGAAGTTTCGGTTGTTCTTACTCAGAGAGTAAGTGGCTCTCCACGTGCCAGAGGATAAAGAGGAAAAGAAGAATAACACAAGCTGGTTGTAAAGACACCTCATATCTGTGAGAGGAAAGGGCATTCCCACCACAAATAGAAAAGTCAAATGATGAGGTGTAAGCAGAAAAGCACAGAGCAGAGCTCAAAGTGAAGAAGGGCTGCACAAGCCCTTCCTCCACTGTCATTTTTGCAGCTGTGTTCATCTCTGACAAAATGTCGATGCCTCATTATCAATTCACTGTTGTGGCCAAGGTATCTGGGTAGCAGAGAAAGGGGCTGACATTCATATTCTTTTGGTTTTCCTTCTGTTCCCTCTCCCTTAGCCTAACAAAATGCTTAGGCTGTTCCTGGGGGAAAGGATGGGAATTGGCAGCCATTCACAGTAATGGAAGCAATGAAACAATTTCAAAACTAGAAATAATTCCAGATGAAAAATTGTTTAAATCACTAGTTTTCAGGCGTGGACAAAAGCAGTGATTTTGTAAATGACTGTATTCAGTAATCAGGATGCTTCTCACAAAGACTAAAAGAATTTCAAGGGGCAAGTGTTAGAAGCTAGACCTAGAAGGATGCAACATTTTTGACATAATCTTATTCCTCTAAAGAGAAAAATAATTACATACAAATTCCTCTATGTTGCATATGCTGACCACTGTTCAAACCAAAACCCAGTAGCAATAAAAAAAAATCTTGCATGCTAGCTCCAATCCCTGCTACACAGCCCATGAAAAATTAATTGGGTGAGGTTTAACTAAACCACACTAACAGGCATAATATAGCTTAGCTCTGTTTCATCAGAGAAATTACTTACTATTCCATGCAGATTCAAAAGCTTTCAAACTATACATCTGATGTATTTTACACAGCGATGGTTGTACTACAAAGACAGGTTGGGATATATATGCCTATTGAGGGAAGTAATCACTACCATTGCAGTTCTGCTGTACCTAATGATACGATCTAAATGCCTCTTTTTCAGCACCTTTGAGTCAGCCACCTGGAATCTATCCTCAAATATGATAACATAACAGTTAGGTCAGTCCCCCCATCATAATGCAAACCCACTGGGAAAAAATTATTCTGTGATGACTTCCAGAGATTAATTCTCCCATGGAAAATACTTGTAGGCATCCAATAGAAAGCCTCAGAAGGAAAATTAAAACAATTTAATAGTCTCAACTTATTCCATAATTATTATTTTCCTTGAGTTTATATATGCTATTAGACTCCCTGAAAAAACAGAGGAGAGAGAAAACTGGTAACATTGTATGCAATTTTATTTCAGCTATACTTTATTTTCATCCAGCATTTTTTTCCTATTTATTCTTTTCTTTCCCTTTCATCCTCATGTTGCATTACATTCTTGCAAACAAAAAAAAGGGGGGCGCAGCGCTGAGGTATGCTAACAGAATATCTGAGGTATATCTCTCATGTCTTATTTAAGGCTATTTTTCTAAACATTTTTGCTTGCTTACTTGGCACCTAGTTCAAGACACACAACAAGCCTGAGGGTCAACAAAAACAATGTATTCCAGTTGAGATGGACAAAAAAAGGAAAAAAAGCTGACACAGTGTTAGCCCTCTTCATATCTGGAGACCTTAAGGGTAGCGGCCGACACGAAGGTCAAGTAAACCATACAGAGCAGCTTCTAGGAAGAAAGGAGGACTGCCAAATGTTATCCCAACTGTGTACACTTCACTTGATAGAACACCAACATCTGTCAGGCTGCCATACTTCTTCATCCATCACGCATATCAGGCTCCACATATGGCTCAAACAACCTATAGACTGCACATCCTCCTCAACTTATTCTGTAATGCTTCAGTAGTGATTTATACCTAAAGAAGAAAACACATTAATTTGCTTAAAAATTTATCCTATTCTCTTGCATATTTGTCTCATGAGTGAGCTAATCACACAATACACAAGAGAACAAAAATTAGAAGGTGAAAAAATGATGACAATTATTTCCTAATTTCTAGTATTTGAAGAGTAGTATTCATCATGATAAGGAAAGTTTCTTCCAACATAACTGTTGTTGAATATCATGAAGAGACTAAAAGCTCGATCACATGTAAATCCTGAGTGCTTAAGAACTCAGTGCCACCAGGTAACTATTTCAACCGTCTTCTAGGATTTACTGTTCCCACGGCAGAGCCCAAGGAAGAGAAGTAACACGTGTTTCTCATCCACTTTGGTGCAAAGTCAGCAGGCATAATGTGAACACATTTCACAAACGGCTTAAAATACGCCTGGATCACTTTGCTTTGAAGTAAAAGAGGAGCACCCATACAGGACATTTCGCTGCCTCTTTTGGGGGGACAGAAACCTTCATCAAAGTGTGAGAACAGGCATCATCAGAGCCAAATATTCCATATGTTCTCACAAACCCAGATTCTCACAACCTAGGTTTTGCTCATGTACTAAGACCATCAAGGGATGATTAAGTGTGGCTGAACTAGACAGCAGCTGATGATATCTTTATCACACCAAACAAAAACAGAACAGCCAAGCCATCTGTGTTTGTGTGCTTATGTTTAAGATTGTTCAAACAGTTCAGAGCACATTACAGAAAAATATAATAAATTATACATTGATTCTTTCTCTCTAGATAAGTGTGTGTATATACATGTAGGCAAAATAGCACTCCTTAGTGGCTGACATATGCATAGGATGGGCACAAATCAATGTATAATTTATTATACTTCTATTTGCAATTCGATATTTGTGCTTTGAACTCTTGCAGTTGGTGGGGCTGCACAGGATAATTAAGGGCATGAATATGTAACAGCTTTCCTCGGGAATGAATTTTTTCCTACCCAAAAGTGATTTCTGTAAAAGCTTGTTCAGTTATTATTGTGTTATGGAAGGCTGAGCAGGGAACAAAGAAAATAAAGTAAAAATGTATTGTATTTGCATTTTCCCCCCATTTTATTCAGTGGAATCTGAACTATAGAATCACTACTGTCCTGGACAGCTGGAACAGTTCAGAAAGAAGGAGCCATTCGGTGGCCTCCCATGCCTTATAGAAGATGCAAATTTGCACTCACCCGGTGTCTTAGGATCTTAGGGTCCTTGGAGCAAGGTTTTGAAAGTACAAGTGTCTTAAGACACTTGTAATAAACAGGAGAGAAATGTTATTGTCCTGAGCTTGACAGCTGTCCCTAGGTCTGACACACAATTCAGGTGCAGAAAAAATGACCACCACCAGAACACTGCACCAGTTGAAAAGTCTTCCATGTAAAGGGTATTGAAAAGTAATCAGAAAATGGGCTGGCTCCAAGGTCAAGCAGGGTTTCTCCAGAGCCTTCCAGCCAAAGTAAATACACAGACCCTTCTTCAAATGTGAAGTTCAGAGCCCTCTGAACTTCAGATGGTCAAAGCAACAAAACAGCTAAGGGAGACCTTGGTGCTTTAAGAGACAAGGTTCACACTGAAGCAAGACAAGTACAAGCACATACCCTTAGACTGATACTCACTTGTACACGCAGGTACGTGACTACATGAACAAATTTGTGGTGGTATCTTACACCTACAGATGGGATTTTGAAATAATAAATCTGGCCAAAAGCAGTCTAAGATTGAGAATAACTTCAACTACTGGAGCACACAAAGTAAGCTAAAATATTAGGTAAATGAACTGCACCAAAAGCCAAAACATTGTTTTCTTAAGTCCTTAGTACAAGTCCTACAAAAACGGTTGCAAAAAATGCCTGGCAGAAGCGTAACACTCTCGGCTACAGGAGACCTTAGCACGTGCATGGCAGTGCAGTTCCCAACACAACTGAGGAGCTGCCTGGGTTCTTCAGTCCAAAGCTTACATACTTAGGTAAATAATGAACTCACTGATCTAGATTGTAATACTTTTACCCACGCTGAGGTTTTATTTATGACCCCCCTGAAGCCAATTTAACTAAAATATCATACTCTCATTTTTTCATGGCATCAATGAGTGTACGGTAAAAAGATTAAACTATGAAGGAGATAAAAATTGGAGAGGTCTCAAAGATTCTCACCGAGGAGCCACTAGTTCTGATACAGGCGTAGCTCAGTTAAAAATGGAGGTTTGGGATATCCCTGCACCATTTAGTCCAGCCTTTGAACTCAGATGGATTGCCTAATAAGGGAGACCTCTTAAAGAAAGGTATCAGGCAAAGGAAATTTTATCTGAGCTAACTCTAAAACATTCTGGAGGTTGTTGCTTCCTGGGGAGAAAGAGGGCTCTCCCTCACCCCAGCAGCCTGACAGCTATCCATCTACCCACAGAGGGACTTACCCCAGCCGTGCTGAAGGCTTCAGAATTGCAGCTCAAGCTTTTTTCAAGCTGAGCACCACTTGTCAAAAGTCCAACACAGGAATATTAATAAGCAGCATGGGAGTCTTTCAGTAACAACAGAGCAAATACCTAGTACTTGTAAAAATGCAAGCATCCCTCTCATCTTTAATCACCTATATTTTGAAAAGCTAGATTGAAGATCTCAATTTAAAAAATATCTCCAAGAGACTTATGCATCCCACACCACCATTCTGTGTCTTGCACAAATAAATCCATAACACAATGAGGTACTGAAAGCTCAGGAAGAGAAGTCACAAACAAAAATGGTTACAACACATGCCCCAGGAAACAATTAAAGCCATCAGCAAGAAAACACAGAGAGAGGTTCACTCCATCTGGGTTGCACCCTCAGAAGCAGTCTCCTTAAAAACATTCTCAAACTCACCATCCAGTCAAAAGGAGGCAAATTTAGGAATTTAAACTGGACATCAAGATCTCCCTTGGGAAGACACCTCTTGCTTTCTGTTGGCAATATAGAGGAATGTAAGTACTTAATCTTGAGGGAGTACACACATTGCTCATTTGCAACTTTATACGAGAAACTTTTACCTTGTCGGGTGCTGCTAGAAACTTATTTCCTACTATCATTATTACATTTAAGGCTTTAGAGTTGCAGAAAAAAAGTAGCAGACACACATACATCTAAAATTATCTACATAGACCCATCTTAAAGGTAACTAAACCAATAAACTAATATTACAAGAAATGCCAGAGGAGAAGGGAAAGATTTTTCAAAAGAAATTACAATTTTTTTAAAGCAATTCTGCATTTTGCCATTTTGAAAGTGCCCTGCCAATCACGAGTCCTTTTGTAATACGGATTGTATATAATTGTAATACGACTTGTAATACGATTGTACACTGTAAGCATAGTCAAAGGGATAAAAGCAAATAGATGACCATAATAAACAGATGACCATGTTAACCGGTTAAAATGAGGTCAAGTTAGAAAGTTTAAAACATTCCAAATAAAACAATATTTTCTACATAGTTGTTGGTAGGCCTGAACTCAAGACAACTTTTTATGAAAAGTTGTTCCAAGGCCTAAGTGAGATCTTTGCACTCCATAAAAGCATGGATGCTGCTCTGATTCCTTTTCTCCTAGCACATTCAATACCTGATCCAGTTCTCCCTTGAAAATAAATTGGAAACCATGCCATAATATCATAATACACTCCCTGACTGGAGAGACTGTACAAAATCGATCTCTGCATTACATCCTTAAAGGAGAACATAATTCCTTTCATCTGTGGTTTACCATTACTTGAAGTTCCTCTAAGCTAAGGAAAGACATTATTTATTGGCAAGTACACAGAATTAATTACAGAATAAAACCACATTTAATCTATCCTGTTCCTCAAACAGCATCATGGAAATATAACTGATAAAATGCAGTACATTGATACAAGAGGACTGCACAGCTTAGAGATTCATCACCAGCTACACAAGAATAAGCTCCAGCTCAGCTCAGGAACAAGTGACCTAGAGAAGTGGGAAATTATAAAATATTAAACAAATCTTCCAGGCTTGGCTTGCGTGGGAAACTTGCAAATCTCTCTTGAACTTTTTATTTCCAGATTGCTGGTATGAATTCAAGTTAAGTCAGCAAAACAAACAAAACAAATTTAAGAGATGAATACGACATGGTTTCAGGCCAATTCCACATCCCATTACAGTACAATCTAGAGGGCTTGTAGAAGCCAGTGGAAAACCTCTACTGGCTTCAAAGCAGAAACACTAGAGACCACAGACAGCCACCCAACTGGAAAAGAATAGTTTGAGACATACTGGGCGCCATGGGCAAGCAGGCTGGTGCTCATCAAGAAACTCTTATTTGCATCCTTGCTACTGCCTGAATCAGTATCTTCAGAAATTTACATTTCTCTGTGCTTCTTTCATCTCTTTTTTGTTGTTGTTGTTCTTACTTCTACCTAAAAGTTCAGGGGTTTTTTGGCAGAATGGTTGGGCTCCACTGTGGTTTCACTTAGTTTTAGTTTACACAAAACCTGCCACAGTGAGGTCCCAGTCTAGCCTAGGCACTTTGACTACGGTGTAATTAATTTACAACTATAACTAGTAATTGGAATTATCAGTGGCTCTTTATACCAAGAGCCAACACAGTGTAAGCAACCAACTGCTGTCAGATATCCTTTATCCATGTATGGCATAGCCATGTCTGCTGTATGCATAAGAAAATCAAAGCACTGGATTCACAGAACCCAGCTCTCCTCTTTGCATTAGTTTTATATTGACATTTACTGCAACAATATAATATCAGTTTGGGGGAATTATAAGCAAAAAATCACACCAGTCATTTTTTTCACCTCATTTATGTTAGGACACACGGCAGTGTAGAGTCTGCCCATTCAGAACAACCTGAAACCAGAAAGGATTCCGTTTGGGAAAATCTTGAAGACATTCAAGAAGGTAGAGTTTCATTATCCCAAAGTGAGTCTCTGAACAAACCTGTTTGACCCAGCAGTGATACAAAACACAGTTACATGAAACACACATACAATGACAAAAAGCAGCAAGTCAAACTCCTCAGAAGGACCACAAGAAATGTGACTGTGATCCCTAAGAAGAAGGACTGGGTCCCAGTAAATAAAAGAGCAAATTCAGCATGGTTGAACTTTAATTATATTTGTCTCCCTCAAAACAGATGCTCACAGACAGATTTCTGTTTCACCCACTAATGACTGTCATACACAATCATGTCACTGGTTTCAGAGGGCTGCAGGGTTTATGTGCTTGCAGGCAAAACTGACAGGATACAACTAAAGAATATTCACAAAATCCAACACCCTCCATAGTCCAACAGGGATATTCAGATACTGCAATGGAGATAAGAGAACCAGACTGTTCCACGCTGTTTCAGGAAGAGGAATAATCATCAGACTGTGCTGGTGCCTGTTACAGCTTCTGACTGTGGCTTGGGAAGCCACAGTGTGCTCCTCCTCTTCACTATCTGGTCTGGGTTTCTGGATCATCACATACTGCTGAAAGGATACCAGGAGGCAGTGGTACGAAAAGACAGACACAGATAGGCAGGGGGACAGAAGGAAGAGGTACATCACAAATATGTGCAGGGGAAGGCAATCTGTTGGCAAGTCATATATTCCTTGTGTACTTCACATTGGCCCACAGTAAACCCCCTCCCAAGAAATTTAAGGGAGTCTTTCTCATTACTTCAGATATGAGCCCCATAAGATTTTACAATGGGCCTTGGTCAGCTTCAGCTTTCTGCTGCCAGATCTAAAAAGAATGAGATGGGAAATGAATACTCATTCCTTAGTCCAAGGCCATGTTTCTCAAGCTTGGGTCTTCCCAGATGAGATGAGAACACATCAAAATGGAGCTCGAGTCTGGAGTTATGCAGCACTGCTGTCATGAACCTTGTTTCATCCAGTTTTATCAAGAGCAGCTTCTTTTTCTTACAGCTTAAGTAGGGGAGGAAGAGAGAAGAGAAGAAAACCTTCTGCCCCTCACCCTCACTTCTGGGGGTGGACAGAGCCTCAGTGTGAAAAAAGGGACTAACACACCACCCCCCACATACACACAAGGGACACCACTGATGTTAAACATGTTCTTCAAACTCCAAGTAGGGATCCCAGGCTGTGTATTCCAGCTCTGCCCACAGCAGCATTTTCCTTCCCACAAGGCACTAAATTACCCCCAATACTGATAGGACAACACCAGTGCCACCATCTCCAAGGTGAAAGCAGAGCCTGGATTTTGCATGCCAGCCCGAGATAGAAGAGTTTTTCACTAGCTTGCCCAAGCCATAGCAGAAGAGTTAGCTTCCACTTCTCTCCTTCCATTAGGACTCATTTCCCTCTGCAGTCCCACTGTGCAGGCACCACTTGTGTTTCCACAAAGGGAAAGTGCTCGCTCTTTGAGGAGCTGCAGAAAAGCTGAGGTTCTGCTTCGAAAATACCATCAGTACCCCTTGTCCATAGATACCCACACTCCCTGTAAATCTGACCAATACCCATCCTTTCTGCTTCAAGCTCCTTACAGTTGTACCATAAGAAAAAAGAAGGAACATTAACAATTCATCCAAGTCTTGCTGACCTGATGGAGAAAAAGAAAAAAAAAGGGGAAAAAAAGTTTCTAGAAAGCATTAGAGTACATGACTCATTAGTGAGGAAATATCATTGGGTCACGTCTACCTTCAGAATGAACTGCCACCTTTCAATGAAAAGTACAGTACATCTTGTGTCAAGAAAATCCTTATCTATTACTTGGAACCAAGCCCTGGCTGCCAATTGATCTTGGCCTATGAAGGCTCCAAATAAGATGGGCTTTGAGCAAGAATCTACGCACATGCAGAGAACAGTAGCAAAACCAGCCAGTCAGGACTCGTATCACAAGATCTGTGTTACAAATCTGATTATTTGCACAATGAAGCAGGAAAAAAAGGAAAAGTGGAACTAATTTTCTTTATGGACCTTAATCCTTCCCTCTGATTCATATGTTAAGTTTCTTCTTGCCTTATCTTGTCTGTTTTGATTGTAAGCTCTTCGGGGTTTTCAGCACTTGTTCAGCATCCACCACAAGACCAGCTGATGAATCTCTGAAGGATTACCAGTGTTCAGCTCACCTCTAACTCCAAAGCTGCCTTGATCTGTAATGGACTAGTGATATTCTGATGTTCATTTTTAATTGTTCTTGTCTATAGCTTGTTTCACCAGTCCTAATGAACCAGTGGCTTCATAACACTGAAAAAACTAAAAATCTAGCAAGCTGTTCTCCTACTTCTGTTAGAAGAATAACTCCTATGGATTTTTTTTCTTCAGATCAGCCAAAGGCTGATGTTGGACACTTTTCACCAAGAGGCTAAAATACAAGGGCATGCTCATTCTTCTGTTCAGAAGACACCATGTATGGGCTACAGCAGGGGAAAGGTCCTTATTACAAAAGGTAATTGCCTCATGTCAGTTCTTTGCACTGTTGTCTTCTTTGGGGTTAAGCTAGAGGAAAAATAAAATGGTCATTCCCCAAAAGACTTGTGCCAGAGCAAACAGCTTTACAATCAAGCAGTCAAGACTGGCAGACATAGCTAGTATCATCCAAGTTATTCAGGTTGGGTGTGCTGAAAAAAATCAAACTGAGGGACCAGAGCAAAGACTGTGTGCAGTTTTGGGTGCCTCAGTATAAGAAGGTGTGTCCAGAGGAGGGCAACTGAGATGGTGAAAAGTCTCAAGGGCAAGACTTAAGAGGAGCAGCTGAGGTCACTTGGTTTGTTCAGCTTGGAGAAGAGAAGGCTGACGGTGCCCTCATTGCAGTCTACAACTTCCTCAAGAGGGGCAGCGGAGGGGGAGGTGCTGATCTCCTCTCTCTGGTGACCAGCGATAGGACATGAGGAAATGGAATGAAGCTGTGTTAGGAGAAGTTCAGACTGGACATTAGGAAAACGTTCTTCACTGAGTGGGTGGTCGGTCGCTGGAACAGGCTGCCCAGGGAAGTGGTCAGGGCACCAAGCCTGTCAGAGTTCAAGTTGCGTCTGGACGATGCTCTTAGTCATATGGTTTAGTGTTAGGTAGTCCTGCAAGAGGCAGGGAGTTGGACTCGATGATCCTTATGGGTCCCTTCCAACCTGAGATTGATTCTATGATTCTATTATTTGCACTTCAGTCACATTTCATCTTGTATCCTTTCTCCCATCTCACTCTCATCTCTCCTTCTCTGCTCCCATTACACTTCTATTTTCCCTCATTTTTTTCATCAAGCTCTGTTTCCCCTCTTATCACTCCAATTCCTCTACTTAATACCTGTTCTCCTGCCTTTGATCCATCTCAATTACTCAGACCATGAGCGATTTTGGTCAAAGGCTGCCTGGCATTCTGGCGCTGAAAAGTGTACAGCTGATCCCTGTTGATCTCTAGTTATGACAGTATAAAAAGCAAGAAAATGCAGCATTGGCATCAGCCAACTGTATTTGGGCATCTAGAGACAGAACAAGATGAACCAAGTATGAGTTGACAGCCTTAAAATATTATCTCATCCATATTATTTTCATTTTAGGCCTTCTTTAAAGCTTGTAATTTAGATGATGACATGTTTCTTTCCTTTGTAGAAATGCAAATGAGATATTTTGCACATGAAAAGTTTGACATTGGTGGAGAGAATTATAGGGATATCGGTGTACTCTACTTTCTCAAAAGGTTACTGTGATCTTTTGTTGATTAAGAGACATGAAGTTACTAAGATAATGCTTCAGTTGCTGTTAACAACATCTCTCAGTGAAAAATCAAACATTTTTACACAAAGTGCTGAATAAGATAAGCAAAGGATACTTGTCATGTCAAAGCAGGAGGTCTATGACCTTAATGATGCTTCATTGTATCATAGTATAAATGTAAACGCTTGACTTATGCAACACCAATGCACTAGTCTTCACCACTCAGAAATGAATAAGCATGAAAGGCACGTTTAAGAAAGTTTCTTCCAGGTGATACCCTTTACATTTGCTGGCCGTCTTGTTCTGTTAAGTGAAAAAGGTATGAAGGAAAAGAAGCTACTAGCAAGACTAAATGTAATTTTAATAAAAAATGAACTGCTATTTTATATCATTATTTCAGATGAATTCAATCTGCCTATTTTTGCCATAAAGATACTGAAAGTGAAAAGAAATTAATCTAAACAAGACCAATGCTAACTGGACCCAAACCACTCCAAGCATATCTGACATATAACATAGAGGTGCTGACTTCAGTTCAAGGCGATAGCCACCTCTTTTTAGATACCCTCATTCGTGTCCCACACATGAGCTTTTTCTACCCTCTCCAAAGACATGGAGCCAACACAGATATACAATTTCTGTCCTCAGGACTGATGCATCTGTTGAAAACATGCCAGACAACCTCAGCTTTCACCTAGCCAACTACAAACTCCCACTGGTTAACTTGAACTTGCTGCTCAGAGGACTTGATTTAAAAATGGAGTGGAGTAAGGAGGTGCAGAAAACCTACAAAGAATTATCATTTGATCAGAGAAGGCCTGGAAAGGGGAAAAAAAATCTTTATCCCATCTTGATATACATGTATGAAGACAACTGTAATTTCAGTGACATGGTGAAAAATCTAAACAAAGACTAAAAACCTGAAATGGAGTCTTTGTAATGAATCAATGCATAAAAGCTGGATCTAAATGCATATTTTTGAAATTCAGATCTGAAAGCAGATGCGTATACAATAGCACGAGACTGTTTTTATCTCAGTTACAAAAAATGCTGCACTGATAGAAGAGGAGGGGGATATCGGCAGATAGTTGAGAATGGATGTGAACAGGCTGCCCTTTCCCACTGACAGAGCTGACTTGGGTGCTCATGAGAACTGCCTGACAATTGAACAAAGAAGCATTTGAACTCAGACTGCTTCAGTGAAAGAAAGTTTGCACACAGAAGGATATCCACAAAGCAACTACTCTTTACTGTCAGCTTCACTGACTTGAGAGCTCCTTCGCATCGCTGCTGAGGTGAGAGCATTGAAACTTAAGGACTAACAGGATTTACCAGCACTGTGAGCAGCTTTCAGAGTTGTTCTCTGGTTATCCCATACAGTTATTTAAACTAATTAATCTCCATTTTTTATTGATTGTTCTTTATTTGTTTGGTTTTACCCCTAATTTGAAGGACATCGAAGAGGGCTGGCCAAAACAAGAGGCACCCAGGATTATATTAGGCTCCTGTGTAACCCAGTTCATAGTTTAGAAGAAAAGGGTGCAGCTACCTGACACGCAGCAGCTGGACAATAAACAGCCAGTGACTATGGAGCACGTTTTGGGAGGATCACTGGCAGGTCAACAGCTTTCAGACATATATGGGTACATGTATGGCAATACATGTGCACTAGTTTTCTCCACAGATGTGGAGAAAAAGGCTAAAATTCCTTGAAAACTGTGTTCAGTGGGTTGAATATTCCCATACCTGTGATTTGAAAATATTTCATTTTATTACTCTGACTCTAGAGACTAATAATTCTAGTTAAATATCAGGATCCCACAGGAACTATGAAGATAAATAAAAAGGTCTTGATCAAAACCCAAGGATAAAGGGATGGGAGAAGGGGAAAGACGATAATGAGACAGAACTACAACTAGAAGATTACAGGCACCAGCAGTCCAGCCATTGCCCAGTATTTTGCTGACTTTAAAAAAGGATGGTTTTCAGAAGGTATTCCAGGAAAAAACAATAAAGTGGCTTTGCTGTATGTGAGAAACTACATGCAAGGTTGAGGGGATATACGGGAAAAAGCATCTCTGAAATCTAAAAAGTGGATAATGGAAGAGGTCATTGTAGGCCAGCTGGAATTAGCAGATGAGATTTTGAAAGGAAATGCAAAATGATGGATGAGATGGTTGGAACAAGGCTTTATTTGTGATATAAATGGTCCTCACTGGAAAGCAGGAAACTAACTGAGACAGACAAGGGAAAGGCCAGAGACTAAGAAAAAAACCAATAGCTTGTTTCTTTGGTTAATCATTTCAAGTTTCCAAATCTTCATAGCACTCCCAGTTTGCTCTGCATCCAGCCAAAGAGCAGAGTACTCATCAGTCACTTATTTCCTCAGCTTGTATTTTAGCCTCCACAGGTCTGTATAAGGCTAATTTGCCTTTTACTGCCATTGCTGAGCAGTTTGTGGGCACTGCACTCACATTTACATCTGCTTGTGATTCCTGCATATTTTTTTCCAACTCTACTATGTGTCTCAGGGACATGATAATTTTAAGACATGCGTTGTTTTCCCTTGGATATACATACGTCACGCAGGCAAGGCGTGTGTTTATTCCCACCGATGCTTTACAGCTGCCCTCAGCATCAAGCCCTCAATACACGCACGCAGAGATGCAGACTTGAGGAGTCCCTTAAACAACACGTGGGAGCGACTGTATTGCAAGCACCCGTTCTCCTGGGCTCCCCTTTTGCTCTTCAGATAAAGGCACTTCTTTCACTCTGGCAGACAAGGGCAGCTGTGCTGGTGGGCAGCGGGAGACGGAGAGCAGAAGAGCAGTGCAACCGTCCACCCACTCCTCCTTCCCCACACGCTCCTCAGCGCTCAGGGGCCGCTGCCCTGCCCGGGTCACACGAACAGGGAGCCGTCTGCTCCTGCACACTGGCGATATGGCCAGGGCTAACCCTGTCCTTACGTGGCAATAAGGTCAGGCATCCTGTTGCTGCGGGGCTTTCCTGGGCAGGGAGGAAAGCATGCACAGGCTCCCACTGGTAGGCATCACGTTTACATGATGTGAATGCACATATGCCCTTACCGCTGTTTTGCCTCCTGCCTTTTAACAGCAATTGTTCCCATCAGCCTGTCTCTCTGTGAATTTGTCACACTTTCCAAGGAACAGATTTGGAGGCTATTTAGTGGCTTCTGTGAAATAGATTAAAAAAAAAAAGCCAGTTCTGGAGAAGTCAGGGTTTTGCTGACGGTTCCCACAACATAAATCCATTGCTGAGTTTGGGCAGCATAGCCCACAGTTAAATTTGGACGTACAAAAATTAATGTAGCCCAGATTGTGTATGGAATAAATGCTCCTACAGCAAAAATGGTAGCACATTTGAAAGATGAATGGGAGTTGTGCTGCTGGAAGCATTGGTTCCAGCAATCCCCAGACTCACAAAAGCAAGTCTGCTTTATGATTATTTGGAAAAACAGGAGGAAAAATGTAAGTAGGAGACAAAAAAGCTCAAACATGCAGACTGCTACGTTTTGGAAGCTATAATCTGGTGCCTCCAGGGAAATGCACAGCTTTGCTACTGATGAACCAGTGGGAACTACATCAGGAGGTACCACATCCATGTACAGGATCCTACACAGGACGATGCTTTTAAGTTACTGAATAAATACATCCCTTAGCAATTCTAAGAGATAAGTGCCCAACTTATTTGGTACTAGCTGAGGAGGTGGGCAGGAAAGGAACAGTACCATCACACAGAGCCATGGCAAAGGAGGGCCAAATGGTGGCAGAGATACTTGAGCAATGCCACGTGCTGCTAACACTCAGAAATTAGGTGCAAGGCTGCATCAGCACATTAAGGAATGGCAGCAGCAGCAGGGATGAAGCCTTCCAAAATGAGAGGAAACAAAGAAGCGTAAGGTGTTTCACTGCAGCTCTAAGGTCACATCCCTGAAAACACCATCCATGTACTAGCACCCACCAGGGCCTGAGTTTATAAGTACACACAATCATGCTGTTTCCCACATACTTCAGAAACAGACTGACAGCTGAGATCCTAAGGGACCAGTAAGTCCCGGTTCGGAACAGGTCTGCAGAACTGACTGCAGGTCAGTCTGATTACAAAACCCCTTTGTAGCAGCCACTGTACTGGAGTACATCTCCGAGAGCCAGCTGGTAAGGGGCGATCACCGATGATCAGACTGTGTAACCAATCTGCCGTGCGCAAGGGATGATTGCTCTCATCTCCAAGCCAAAAATACAGCGCCTGCCGTGAGATGCTTGTTCTGTGTGGTTCCCTCCACAGCTTTGAGGAGGAAAGTAGAGACAGAAGGAAAACCAGAGCGCAACATCCCTGTCCCCAAATACTGTGTCTGTGTGGGTTATTAGGGGCTCACCCTCCTTCTGTGTATCTGGGATTGTCCCACTTCAGCCCCTAAAACAGACCACAAATTTAAATCCTGTCGACTTTCCCAACTTACTGCTTTGTTTACAAATGGTCTACTGTCCTACTGTCAGCCATTGTTTGACTTTAATAAAGATTTAGTGACTAAATACAACCACTTTCCTGCCCACATTTCTGGGGATGCAATGCTGGAAGATATGAGCTCGAGCATTTTTTTCTTGGCTATCAAAGAGAAAATGTTTATATTTTCATTTTTTTTTCCCCCTCAGTGTTTTCAAACAAAACAGGAAAGCAATATATAATTGTTATTTCTCTAAACAATTGCTCAACTATTAATTCACTCAGCCTTTTTTAAAGTAAATATCACTTGCCTACATGCGAGATAGTTACTCATCACTACAGAGCTGTTTGTTAATAAAATCAAGGAATAAAATGGCAGCAGTGGACAAGAATCGGTATGTTCCTGCATTTGGAGAGCCACATCCCATCTTGGTACAACATCACTCAGAGGCGAAACATGTGCTTTCATTGGGTAAGGATGTGGCCTTTACCTTAACTCTTATATTAAATGAACAGAAAGAGAGGGAAAACCTCAGGTCAAGCACTAGGTTGCAAACTGCACCAAAAGTGTTGACAGAGCTGTTTTTTACTTGTGCCTTGGTATTTTTCAAGTGACTGATTTTAAAAATAAATTGCTAACCATGCAACCGCATGAATACCGTGTTTGTTTATTCTCACGTCAGTGACTGAGAAGCTGTAAATAGGTGTGACAGCTGCAGCATCTCCTCTGTTGTCACCACTCTGCTTCTCCTGCCGACAGGTGGTGAATGGGATGGCTACTAGGACTGACAGGAGCATAGTACGATCCTCAGGCAAAGAGTGATACATGAGCTGTATTACTCTTAAATCGACGCTGGGGTTTCTGTCAAAATCAGCACTCAGAGAGACGTTGATTATTTTTGGGGAAGAGCACACCGTTCTGCCAGTTGGTCAAGCTTTACTGAAATCGTGCAGTCTGACAGTCCCAGTTTTCCAAACTTCAGTAAGATCACCTGCTAGATTTATTTTGAAGAAAATGACACCACGGTTAAAAAAAAAACAACCTCAGAGCTTGATAGTCATGAATCCAGTACCGAAAGGCAAGGCTGTAAGCTTAAAGCTGTAACTTCATCAATATCCAGAGGAACTTGAGGGATGCTCTGAGCATTACCTGCTGGGCCACCTGACTGCACACATGTGACATAAGAAGGATTTGCTGCTTTGCCTCTGCCACCCATGACCAGTTTAAGCTTCCCCACTGAGGAAGTGCCAAATTGGGAATCAGTTCTCCCTAAGACCCTTACTTCCTCCGTGGCATCACAGGGAAGTCCTGCCTGCCTCTCTGTATCCTTTATTTGCAGGTGAAACTTTACATTCTCCATAAGAAGTTTTGAAGTTTATGAGAATGGAGATCACGTTAGAAGTTGAACCCAGTAAGCAGTAAGTCGCTGCTGTATGTAGGATTTGGACAACAACCCTGAAATACAGCAGTAGCCTGGAGCCACCCATAGGCAACAGACACAGCCGTACTGTCTTTGGTTGCCACCCCAAGCGTGCGTGCCCATGCTGGCCCAGCCCGGAGGCACAGCAGCTCGCACTTACAGTCCTTCTCCTCCTTGGTCATGCCATGGTCCTGCAGGGCAGAGTGCAGGCATCACAGATTATCACAGTGTTTGGGTGCAAGGTCTCAGTCACGTCTCACCAAAATTGACAGTATATGCCCCGACCACTGCTTATACTGTATGGTTCCAGAGATCTCTAGAATAAGTATGGAGATGCACCCATAGCCTAAATGTTACATATTTCTGTGGAGTCCAGCTGAATTACCCTCTTAGCCTATGTGCTACACAAGGTATTGAATAATTTATTTTTTAATTTAAAAAGCTAACACTAAAAATAATTGAATCTGTTTGTATCAATGAAATTATACTCTTGCTTAGGCAAGGCTAAACTTATAGCATAAAACTATGTGATTAGTTTTCTAACGGCAAAGATCAGGTGGCAAGACAAGACCAACTGTCATTTCAGAAGAGACTCTCCTAATTCCATTTATTCTCCTCTAGAACTGAATTTAAGATTTTTAGTAACTGTTAGCTTTGCCATTTCCAAAGCCAACAGTTTTAGAAATAATGAACCAGCTCCAGGGAGCTGGCCAGCATTCTCTACATCAATTCAAATCATACCATGCTGCGTGCTCAAGGAAGACATCAGAGTTTGGCCAAAGCTACCTCTGCTAGCTGTCTCCCAGTTCCCTTCACTTCTTCGGCATTCCCTGTGGCTTATGCTGGTACCCGCAGGCTTTGAGGAACAGCAAGGGGTTGCTATCGTGGCAGCCTAGACAGCAGCTTACATCAGCATGTTGTCTTCTGCCTTCTCCATGCCCTCCTCTTCTGCCGGCTATGTACTGTTGCAGACCAGAGGTTGGGAGACAAATTGTTTTAGAGGCAGGATTGTTTATTTAGTCATCCAAATGCTCGTCTTTAAAGCACCATTAAGGGTATTAAGTACACGAAAGTGATAAGCAAGAGATGCACCATGAAAACCACCCATGCTGAAAATTACAGCTGGCTGGGTAAAGAAGGTTACCTGTGAAAGTATAAAGAACAGTTGTAAGAGAAGTCAGGAGGTGCATACCTCTTCTCACACTTCATAAGATTATAGGAGAAATGAGTTGCAAAACTGCCTTGGAGAACAAGGGAGAGAGAGCACAGCAATTCAATTTCTTCTGCTTCTGTTTCATGTCCGTGAGAAATGCCAGAGAATGCACCAGGAGAATAAAACATCTGCCACCCTGACAACAAATCAGTGCAGGATTTCACTGCCTTACCCATCTGCACAGTTTCACAGCATGCTCAATCAGATGGCTCAGAGACCAACACAGAATGAGCCATTTCACAGCCTGGATCCCATTACAGAACAACCATTTGCCGTGCCTTAACGTTAATAACCACATATTCGATAAAGTTTTCCTCCAGATCTGTGGGGGGAAAGATGTCATAGGACAGACAAAGAGAGACGAGTGTTTGTGAATACATTTTCAATATTTTTCTCCCCAGTGACTGCTGGGCTCAGCATCTAGAGAAGGGAATTTAGAACTTTTCAAGTTGAGATTGTAAGCTGCTCTGCTCCAGCTGGAAAGCAACCAAAACACAAAACAGTGCAGAAGGGGTGACATTTGCATTCCTGGGGATTTAGATTCTACATCTATCTCTACTCACTCTTTTTACTACACTTACACCTTCAGTGACTGTAGCATTTTAGTCTGTTGCTCTGTTCCACTTTCATCTCCTGTCCCTGAACAGAAGGAATATTTACTCTTTAGCTCCCATCTTCCAGATCTAAGCTTAAATCTTTGCAGGATTTGGACTTGAGCTGGTGCAGCTATAGCATCTGAAATAATTTACAAAAGGTAAGGATGAAGGATATGAGAGACATAGAAAGAAGATACCCAAAAAGGACAGCAGACCTGAGTTGCATGCGTGTATAAAATGTTCTCCTTCTAAGCGAAGAGGTGGGAGAAAATCCCTGAGAAGAGTCCAGAAAAACTTACAAGGAGGGGAAGACAGAGGGAGGAAAGGAGCAACCTAATTTATTTCAAGTGGAGCTCACTTTTAAAGAAAAGCTATTATAATACCGCAAAATGCTTTGCCGCTTATTGCAGATTATCAAGGCACTTAATTATATATTTCATTTAAACAGAGGTGTAGTTCAGAGGATTACTCACACACTTTAAGCATACACTTAATTGGGGGCTGAGAGAATTTAAGTATGATCAGCTGCTCCAAGTCCTTGGGTTCAGCTGCACTCTCAGAAATCCTTTAAAATTTTGCATTTTAACAGGTTTATGTCCTCATCAGTTCAGTTGTTACTTTTTCTCTCTGAATATACACCTTAACACCTCTACATATCAGCTAAATAGACACAGCTGTCCTTCTGCTTCCATGCAGCGACTCTGTGGGGCTGGTAGCTTTTATCAGTCCCAAAACCCAGCACATCTTGAGGCTCAGCATATCTTCCCACGTTTTGCAAATGCTCATCCAGTTGTTTTGGCAGGAAAAAAAAGCCACAGTGGAAGTCAGTGGAAGTTTGGTTTTGTTTTAGCCATGCAAAGCTCATTCCTAGACTGTTCCCCCTTTCCTAACATTTGAAAGGCTTACAAACAAAATTACAACAAACAGAACCAGCTGAGGTTAAAAGCTTTTTTTTAATTTATTTTTTAAACCATTTCCAAACTGGAGATAATTTATTTGCAAAACAAAAAGAATTGACCCTGTATCCACAGCCTACTGCAAAGAAGCATTGAGCTTTTCTGAAGCGACTGTAACTTTAATGTTTTCTAATTAGCTGTTGCTTGGCAGGTTTTGGTTCTGGCAGCTACAAGGAGTGTGGAATTCAGCTTTCAGAATACAAAGACTAAAGATTCAGCCTAAAAGTAGGTGTCATTTCAAACAGCCGGTGCTGTGAGACAGACCTGAAAGCATCGTGTGGGCGTGCAAGCCAGCGAGAGAAAGGGTGGGTAGCGACGACTGCTAACAGCATCAGTTCTGGCTGCGATGTACACGCTGCATGGTCATATTTGCAGGGAGAGATCTTCCATCCCATGTTGCCTCTGCTCCCCATAATCCTTCCGAAGCTGCAGAGCGTACATTCAATAAGAGTTCAGTGCTCCTGGTCTTGGCATCACAGCTGGACATGGGGTTTTCTCCTTTTCAGTGCTCAGTGTAGGGACAGGTATTGTTCACTGCAGCACCAGAGGGTACAGGAGAGCACACCCTGGACACTCAGCACCTTCAAAATAGATGGCAAGGAGTTCACACACTTCACTCTGACCCTTTCTGTAACCAAGCGCTAACAACTTGCATATGCACCGTCAGCATCATGTTTGCCAAAGGCTTCCACTGCATTTATCTTGCTGCTACTCCACGGAAATGGAGCAACTCCTGACGTATCCACCAGCATGAGAAGTAGATCAAGCCACTGATGGGTGACACGACTATCATCATTTTACAACCAATTTTCAAGGACCTTCCTTTCACACTTCAGTATGTATCTGCTTAAAATAACAACAGAGAGTCATCACTCTTTCAGAAGACACCTTTAAAAAACTTCACCCCTGTGAACAGTGGAAGGAGTTAACACTAATCCCGTTTAGGACACTATACTCATCAAACCAAGAAGCCTGCCAAAACAACAAACAGAGGACTCCAACAGACCTCACTAGCTTAGGGAGACAATGCAATTCATGACAGAAAATACCTTCAAGGAAAGTAAGTCCCAGCAGACAGACATGGGAAGCTAACAAAGCTGGTCACTGCTAAATTTACTTTGGTTGCTGTTCTAATTTTCTGCTTTCCACATCACTGCACTTCATTTGAATGCTCTAATGTTTTCTTTGACCAATGATTTAATTTGATGGTGTACCAATGGTCACCAAAGCACAACACTGCTTTACTAAATCCCGTGAAACCCTTTGAATCATTTGGAGTTTTTTGGCTTTTGCCCGGTATGGGAATAAGGTTAGGAAGGTGGTGAAACTAGCTTCCTAATGGCCATCATCCATCCCATTTCCAACAAAACTTAAAACAGAACGTCCACCCCCATGTTTGCAGCTCATCAATGAATTGAGAAATTCAGCCTAGATTAGCCAAAAGCAAGCTTTACAAAAAAAAAAAAAATCTATAACCAATCTAGATTTTCTAGCCTATGGATTGTGAGGACCCAGTACCATTGGGCTACCCAGTTGCTACCCAGAAATTCAGTTCTTATCAAGTCTGCCAAGAGCATTACTGCTCAGTATATGACAGGGCTGGGCTCTTACTGCTAAAAGAAATACCAGGCACCTGAACAAGCAAGATGTTTGGCATGAATGTAGTGCTGCTTCAGTCTTCATTCTGCTTACCTGCCATCTGTAGCTATCTTCTGTGTACAATAGGACCCCAGCTGTTGCTGCCATCAACTGTGTTGTGAAAAGCTCCCGATTTATCTTTGTAATGCATGTGAATGTGTCCATTTGCAGTCATCTTACAAACCTCCTTTCCACATTCAACAAAGATGGAAATACGTGAGATCTGCTCCCTTTGTGAACTCTGCTGAAAATCATGTAATTGATTAAAAAAAAAAAAAGCGCTTCACAGCATTAGTCTCACAGTTAATTGGCACATGAAACACAAATAAATTATTTCCAGTATCTTCTAACCCTCCCTGTGCAAGGGTGCACATAACTAGACTGCACAAACACATGCATCACGTAAGCCACATCCTACTCTCCCTTCTCTACCACCCCCCTCCTACCACATCGTCCTCTTCTAACATTCAGCAGCTCCTATGAGAAACTGGTCATGCTATTAATTGATGGAAATACTCACTCCAAAACACATAGTCTCAGCCTTCCCTGGATTAATAACATGACCAATAGTAGGTTTCCTCTTGCTCTTCTAGGAGGTTTTCCTATGAATTGCAAAGAATTCTTGCCCCATCTGCGCCAGGCTTTGAGACATTTCATTTTAAGCAAGTGGACAGTCCTGCTGATGTTACTGGAACAATATACACATGCTCCAAGTGCAGTAAGTGCTTAAATGTTTTGCTGGATTGGAATCACTGTTTTCAGCTCTGGAATCACTGCTTTAGCAACTTTGACAGCAATTACAAGCACAATTCTGGAACAACAGCCTCCTCCAAAGTGCAGTATCAACACTTTACAAAACCAGTATGCCCAAATCTCTGCACAGTTTTCAAAAGCTTTGCTGGCACAGAAATTTCTGCTATGCAAGACTTGGAAACGCAGTCTGAACTGTTACTGCAGTGATAAGAAAGGTGCAGGGATTGCTCATGTCCCCCTCACTAATAAAAATCTAATGCAGTTGTGCCAAGCAGTTAGCAGAAAGACTTCTCCAGAAAATGATTCTCACCTCAACTGCTAGCAATATCCTAGATGAGGACACCACTGATTTCTGCACACAGAACAGGATTTCTGCAACATCTGGATTATGCAGCTGGTCCCTGTGGCTGTGCCATACTACAGCGAGGCATCAGGACTTAAGCTTGAACCTTAAGCATCTGAGACATCCTCAGCTAAACTCAGGTCTGCTCTTTCAGCTTCCTGATGCTTTGATTCTATTTATTATAGGTCAAGACATTCTGGAGGAATCAAAGGATGCCAGAGAAAATTACTTTAACCTTTGGAAGAAAACAGAGCTGGTAAAGTGATAATGGTCAGTGCCCTATTATGCTGTACGTAAGTGAGCACTGAACTGGTCATGTAAGAGAATGCCTACATCCTCCTAGCTAACATTATTAATGTTTGATGCTATGGATCGAAGAGGTTTTGTCTTAGGTCTTAGATTATAATCAAGGCAGCTTTTGACAAGAAGAGGTTCATGCATCTTTAAATCCTGATTATCCATGTAGTTTGGCTTAGAGCTTATTTTTTGGCAATCACACTTTTTAAAGAAAAAAGTAAAATAAATCAGTCCTAAGCTTACACCAGCAATGTCAAAGCTTCCAAATGGCCGCCCCACTCAGCATTATCACACATGATTCTCCATGTAGAAACATGACCGAAAAGTCAGTCTCTCTCTGGAGGCAGGCAATGAATTCAGCTTTCTCAGCACATATATGGTGCACACAGGCACACACCCAAGCTCACACTGAGCAAGTAGCCTGGTTTCTGTTTTGAGCTGGTGGGAATAACCTACCAAAACCACAAATCTAAACCCTCTTCTTTTTAATACCTTCAGATTACCTAGCTGTAGAAAGAGCACAGAGCTAATAAAGGCTTTGAATCCCTCTTGACCCCTGAGATGGAGAATACATAAAGAAAAAGTGGGAAAACAGATGCAGGATTATCCTGCCCTCTGGTTCCTCTGTGCTGACACAGCAGAGTACAGCGGATCCTAATTATGCATCCTCTAGCATCCAGAAATCTCATTAGAAAGGAATTAAAGGATACTGCACCTATGTCTGGGATTTCTGGAAATGCAGCAGTTCTGTTCAGGTGGCTGGGTGTCCCAAAATGCCAAATACACCCTCTGTGCACACACCAGCCTTGCAGCATAGACGTGGGGAGTCCGTGTCTTCTGGAAAATATGGGTATTAAGTCAAACATGTCCTAAATGAACTCAGTTTACTGTGCGCATTCCAGTGCTTTCCAGAAGTTTAACGGCTCATAATATATGTTTCATGGGGAAGCATAGCAGCCTTGGACTTGTTATACTGACATGGTTATCGGTAGCTATAGGGTTTCTTCAAGCTACACCAAGGACCACCACCCTGTTTTGGGGAAAGTGACCTGAACTACTGCCAATGCAGTGAACGGCTCAGAGTGACTTGAATGATCACTGACCAGACCTGAAATCCTAGAAGAGTAATACAGAACACAAAATGAATGAAATTTTAGTTATCTTTATTATTTAAATGGTTTTGCTTTCTGTACCGAACTTGTTCATTTGTTTCTTGAGCTCCTGAAGCATGTCATAGTTTTTTTAATTAAAAAAATCCTCAACAGTACAATAGAAATTAAAGATTACAAAAATATAACATTTAATCATTGAAAGTAAGCACAAAGAATTCAATTTATTGTATTTCAAATCCTCAGACGTTGTTTACAAAGAGCTTTTGAACATGGAGAATCAACAGATAATTCATATGTAAACTAAATATGACAGACCAAAAAAAAATCCACAGAAATTATCATGCTCCCAAGACTCTTACTAGCTTTTCCCTGTTTTTCCTTTAGCCTTCCCTAAAAGAAGAAACGATCATTTATCTGATAATTAAAATAATATTTTTACTGTATGGAGATATACCCAATCATAAAAATATTGCAAGTTAAAGAAATCCATTCCTCATTTTTAATATGAAACAAAAATTACAGAAATCACTTAAGGAAAAGTTGAATTGCAAACATGAATCTTGAAAAACACATAACTGGCATTATGACTGCAGGTACTGTTCAGCTCGTATCGATTGGTATCATACTGAAGACCATGACATCATTTTTTTCTTCTCTAGCTTCCCAGTTTTTCCCCACTATGCGCCTCTATTTTTTCAAGTTGAATACACATTTCAACTCTGCTCCCATTAACCCAGATGCAATTTTCACTGTTGCAGTTTTTTCCATCAGAAATGCTTTAGCCAGTTGTTAAATGGATGTTAATTTTAGTGTGTCAGAAGCGGGGAGGGGGACAGCTCATCACTGGGTGTCTGACAGCAAACCCCTGACCCCTGCTGAAAAGCAGTGAGTGCTCTTAGCCTGGACCCAGCGCTCAGCATGCCCCAAAACCAGGCTTTTATGCTGGAAGCGAAAGTCTCTACCTATAAGAAGAGGCTATTTCTGAGGTTACCTAGACTACAAGAGCACTCTGAAATCACTGAACAACACACAGAAATGAGCCAGTCATACAGCTCAGCAGCGGCTGAACATCTTTGGCATAGTATCTTGAGGTGTACAGGATTACTTTAATTAAAATCTGGATTTAAAATAAAAAAAAAACACCCTAGCTAATAGGCTTTGACTAGGTGCAAGTCATGCTTATTAGCACAACTGACCTTAACCAAAATCAATTAGAGAACCTGCAGAACAGAGGACACCCAAGCCTGCACAACCAACTACTGATGAACACACAGATGCAAAAAGGCTTATTTTAACAAGATGTAACTGTTACAGTCAAAGCTGTTCTTAATGACACAGCTAATAAATGTGCAAGAGCTGAGACGTTCAGGTTGCTTAAGCTGGGCAGCCAAAGCCTTGTGCTGTATCTACACTCCACAGATTTGTTAGCATTACTACCTGACAATCTCCTGTTCCACAACAACAATTTTTATCAGCAAAACGTTATCCTTTCGCTGGCGTCAAATATATCATTCGGGGGGCCATTTCATTTATCTTTCTGCTGGCACATGAAATGGTTTCAGGGCCTCCAAGGCACAAACTGTCTCACAGACACCTTAAAAAGGAAGGGAGGTGCTGAATATGAAAGCTGCGGTTTATTCGTACAGCTGTGTATACCCAGTGCTCCTAAAAAGCAGGTTTCCTTGTATTCAGGTGTCTGAAGAGGTAAATATACCAATACAGTTATCCAGATGTGCAAACTCTCACCCATTGAACGTTTTAGCAATTCCACCAAAACTTTACTTAAGAGACACTGTTAACTATTGCATTACCTGGCCTTACACTTTCACCTTGCACCCTTTAGTGGAGGCCAGATTTTAAGCCTCCATAACACATTATAGTATCACCAAGGCCGAAAGTGTTAACCTAACTTACACACACCTTCTGCCTCTGTGCATACATCTCAGGGGCTCTAAGGTACAGATCATTTACGCTGTCTCACAAGACATCTAGCAAAGCCGACTTGGGTCCACGATGAGCAGTGCAAAGGTGTTATAAGAATAATACACAAAAGCAACTTATAGGAACATAAATAGTCTACAGTATCCTGTAGAAACTAAATTAACTTGAGAGGTAACCATTGCTTTTACGCCATTAAGCATCTCAGTTTAGGCATTACCTATTTTGGTATAAAGTATTCATGCACCTGGTATCCATCAGGTAAAATGCAAGCCCTATTGTATGTCACAAGGATGTTAGTAAGTGGGATGGCAGAGCATCTTTAAATGCGGTTAGGAGCAGGGAGCACAGGTCAATAATTCTATTCTGCTCTCACATATCCCATATTAAAGGTCATCTCAATGGACCACATCACCAGGGATGATACAGAGGTGATTCAAAATAAGACGAAAAGATGCAGCAGGGAAAAGAAAGTTGAGAAAAGCAATACCTAAGTTAGCAGTGACACTGGGGGGTTAAATGCCACTGTGGTGACAGGAATGGAAAGGGTCACCCAGTTCAGAAAGAAAGGTACAAGAGGCCTGTGACAGGGGAGTAACAGAGGTAAGTGTAGCATCCGCTGTACACAGCGACCTAACAACTGGATTCGTTTCCTTCAGTAGAAGAGGAGCCCACGAAATCCTCTCTTACAGCTCATAAAAGGTTAATTACACAAATACCCCCCGGAGGACTCCCTCACGTGCCCCGTGAAACAGGTGCTGTGCAGACCTGGTGAGCCCCATACCCCTGCTGGGAGAGACACCCGGGAGCCCCGACTGCCTCCCTCCCTCCCTCCCCTCACCACCCCAAGGGCTTCGTGGCACAGACAGGTCCAAGGTATTCAATCCTTTCTTCCCAAGGCGTATCAGGCAAGAGGAGGGATTGCATGTAACCGTACCCCAGTCTTGTGCAGCTTGTCCCTATCCCCGTGCTGCTGGGTGGTGTCTAGAGGGGGAAGGGGGAAACACGACAAAGGCTTCTACCTCTTCTGCCTCAGGGACAGCAGATCTGTACCCGTGTCCAGGGAGGGCTAACCTCGCTTCATAGATAGCCTTCCCCGCTGCGAGATTTTAACATAAATACTTTTCTTCCTTAAAAATATGTTGCCTAAGGAAAAGCAGATTCCCCAAATTCACCAACATAACACTGAAAGAAATTATTCTTTGTCACTTGTCGTGACAAAGGAAAATAATAAACCAACTCCAGAGGATCAGGAAGAAATGCACATAATTCACTGTAAATTGTTGCATTAGTAACCTTAGTAAGTATAAGACATATTTGTACAGGGAACTTTTCTGAGCGGACTAAAGCACCCAGCTTTGTGAATCTTCCAATGAACAGAATCAGGGTAGAAGATATGTGGAATATGGGACAGCAAGAATAAGGGAGAGCATACAAAGGGCAAGGGCGGCACCAGTCCCAGCTTCAGCACACACCACTGATTACTGGTAAAACCTGCCACTGTGCTGCACCTCTGCTTCTGTGCAACAGGAGCATCCCACTTCAGCTCAGTGCTTAGGGAACAAAAGACAGACACAGGGAGATCACTGATCGTGCTGCAAAGGACCATAGGAAAATGATTTGACATATACAAAATTTCCTTTGAATACTCCAGCTCCCAGGAAGACCTCAAATCGGTAGAAATGATGCTTTCCTCCTCCCCATTGTGGTCTTCCTTAAAAAAATTCTTCTCATAAATACCTCCAAATGGAAGAGATTCTTGGACAGCCCACTGCTACCTTCAGAAAGGCAGAGCCTGACACCCTCTCAGAAGTAGACTTTAAGGCGGGGAACAAGAGAAAACAGCCATTGCATTAATGAAACAGAACAGTGCAGCAAGGATCATATTTGGTTTCCACCACCCACCTCCAGCTGAAGTCAGTGTTCAGGCAGCACCCGTGCGAAAAGGCCTCCCTGGCCCCTACTCCACCTCTAAATAGTGGGTGACGTTTTTTGGCAAAAGCTCAAACTCAGATCGAAATCATTCTTCAAAAAAACCAATTACATTGTACATACAGTTAGGTATCCACATGAATAGAAGAAATTATCCTGGAAAAATATGAAATGGATGTTCAGTGTGGGTGACTTTTTCTGAAGCATAGCACCGTGTCTGTTTGAAAAGCTCATTCACCTGGATTCACCAAGATGATCTGTGGCTTTGGGTGCCTTGTAGCCATTACATACTTCTCGGTATACTAAGCATCAATACATTGAACACCAATACCCATGATCATGCCTCAGGCTGAAATCCAGAACTGAGCTGCAATTTAAACAATTTGTTCATGCAAACAGAAGAGTATTTCTATACACGCCAAGCCAGATCCTGTGTGCAAAGGCAACAACTTACACAAACACAGATGCATGTACAAACGCAGTGCGGAAGGGAGGAAAAGAAACGAAAAATCACATCTCCGATTTCTGTTTACAGTCTGCCTTCGAAGGAAGGAGAGATGCTGCCTCCCCCTCCCCAGCCTGAAGGCGGTGTAACCGCACCAGAGAAAGCCGGACAGCCGGAGAGAGCGGCCGCGGCCGGGCTGGGGCCCCGCTGCTCGGCGCTAACAGGTGCTGCGCCCCGACCTGCGCCCCGCAACTTCTCCTCAGGCAGCGCCCGAGTTCTGGCCGGTCTCTCTTTCCCCCTTTTCCTCCTCTTTCCCTTGTTCTTCTCTTTCCCCTCGCCCCCTCCCCAAGCCGCGGCGCCCCCCGCCTTCACCGCCGCGCCGACGCAACTTTGGAGCGGGAGGAAACGAGCGGCGACGAGAAGGGGGATGCGCGCCCCGCCGCCGCCGCTGCTGCCCCGGGGCGACCCGTCCCGTCCCGTCGCGTCGCGTCCCGTCCCGTCCCGCCCCGTCCCGCCGCCGCGCCCCACCTGCGCGGCCATGAAGGAGAGGTCCATGCTGCTGCCGCTGGAGCTGCCGGCGGAGCTGGCGGAGGTGCTGAGGCTGCCGCTGCCGCTGCTGCTGCTGCCGGGGGCGGGCGGGGCGCGGGGGCGCGGCGCGGGCGCCGCCTCCCCCAGCAGCGGCGGGCGCGGCCGCGGCAGCGGGACCGACACCGGTACCAGTTCCAGCTCCGGCGGCTCCCGGCGCGGCGCGGCGCGGCCCGGCCCGGCACAGCCCGGCGCGGCACGGCGGGCGGCTCCGCCAGGGGGCGGCGGCGGCGGCGGCGGCGAGCGCTACCCGTCCCCGGCGCTGGGCTGGGCCCGGGCCCGCCCCCGCGGCGGGGGGAGGCTGAGGGGACCGGGAGCGGCGCCTGCCGCGGGGGGCGGCGGCCTCGCGCCGGCCGGCAGCGCGTGCGGGACAGCCCCGCCCCGCCGGCGCCCCGGCGTCGCGGTCCCTCCCGGGCGGCATCGCCTGCAGGGGCCGGAGCGGCCGGGGGTCGCCCCGGAGCGGGGCCAGCCCGGGCTGAGCGAAGCTTTTCGGTTGCCTGAGCACACGGGGGCCGGAGCTTGCGTGAAAGAGCTCTGCGGCCCCCGTTTCACGCTTGGTGTCCCACTGGCAATAGGCAAGCCGGGATGCTTAGGCAGAAGGAGGTCGTGGGAGCGGCAGAGGGAGGGGAAGCCCAGACCGGGTCGTGCAGCTCGGGAGCTGATGGTGGGTGAGGGCTGAAGAGCGAAGGGAGGAATAGTTAACATACTAAGGAGCAGGTGTAGCTCAGCTTTCACTGCATTTGCAGGTCCTTTGCGTGATGCAAACCCTCTGAGACACCTACCTGGCTGCTACATACTTGCTTTTCTTGCCCAGCTTGCAAGTCCATCAGCCTTTTTTTGAAATACTCAGCCAGCTCCTTCTCCCGCCGCAGCTGTAAAGAACTTCCAACAGTTTATTCTTACACCCTTTCATGCCTTAGCTATTACAACTTTATTTGTAACTTCTCTCTCCTCCTTGTTCCTGAATTTACCATTCAACAATTCACAATAAATATGTTTTGTCCCTTTTCTTATGCTTTCCCTTGTATCTCGTAGATGCTGTTATCACTTTGCATGAAAATTCAGTGAATCCATGTATTGGGTGGCACTGAAAAACCTTTGACACCAACTAGAGAAGTAGAATAATAAAAATGTAAGTTCTTCTGGGTTGAATGTTTTTGTTCTGTGATTTTTATTGCCCTTCTGCCACGTACCTGTTGGTTTCATCTCCAAGGCTGAACTGTTTGGCCGTGGTTTTGCTACTTCAGCCTATTACAGGGGCCTGAACCAGGGCTGGTGGGGATACGAGTGTATGCCAATAGCCGAAGTACTTGGAGAATCAGCCTTCCACTGGGGTTTTAAACTCTGGAAGAAAAAATAGTAGGTACTTCATGCTGTGTACTGTGAACTGTATGCTGTTTTGTCAGTATAATGTTGCACTGTTGCAGCAGGTGAAAAGAAAATCAGCTGGTTTAAATCAGTCCTTTACTTGAGTGACTATTCGTGTGCCTGCCAAAAATGCTTTTGTGTCAAGAGACCCATTAAGTAAAACAAGTAAAATCCAAAAGAGGCGGTGTCATTTTAAGATTTTTAAATTCAGTTGTGTAAATAATGGAGTTGTCTCTTCGTGGACTCTCTCCAAAGTTTTGAAAGGGTATTGATGTGTGTGTCAGAAGCCATAAAGTAACTTCAAAGCAGTGTTAATCTTTGATCATCCAGATAAATTTTACATGCACTGGGTAGACATCTCTACAGGGTGAATGTAGCCTGGTCAGTCGCTGCATCTGCTGCAACAGCTACAGTAAGGATCATTTCATGAGAATAACAAAATAATTAAGGCTTCGAAACCACAGTGACTTCCGTACTTGTTTAATTCTATGGAGCATGAGAATTGTAGACAAACAGAGCTGGAAAGGACCTCAGGAAATAACCTAGTCCATGCACCTGCTTAAAATACAACCAGTTACTCCTGTGACCCTCCAGACAGGGGTTTTACCTTTATCAATCTCTTCATGAAAGTGTCCAGTGAGGAAAGTTTCATTCCCTATCAGGCAATGCATAGCTTTATTCCACTGGCCATTTCCTAAGGCTGTGTCCATGAGGGATGTGGAGAAGAGATTATTTTCTTTGGGGCAACTACTTGCCTTCTGACAACTGCTCTTGGATACTGTGTTTGTCTTTTTCCACTGTTATGGTATCTTGTCCGTCCCCTGAAAGCGCTCAAGGAGGATTGCTAATGGTAACAAGATTGTTCAGTCAGGTTTCCAAGTATTTTACTGTGACATTCAACAAGTTCAGCCAACTAATAGTCTCCAAGGGGGTCCTGGCTGAGACCTTCTTTCTCACAGGTAACAATACAAGACACTTGCTCGTAGTCGACCTTTTAGTGAGCGATGGCGCATCATCACTTTGGCTTTCTTGGCATCAAATTTTATTAATTTTACCTTTCCACTGAGAAATAGAGCAGCATTTTTGTTGGTCTATTCATATACTTCTGGAAAATTCTCTTTTTATCCTTGCTATCTCAAAAATTGATTTCCTCCTATTTGTCCCATGTAGTTGCTCACTTCAGGAATACCCTGCAGACCAGACAGACACATTCCATTGTGTCTGTTGGGGAAAAAATAAATTGGGGAAAAAAATAAATGTGAACTGCTCAGATTTCAAATTTTTTTGTTTCCACACTGACTTCTGGAACAACTCTTTCTCTGTAAAAAATTGGATTTAGCAGAAGCATTGTTCAATACAGGGGGCAGTGAACTACTTTCAGTTCCTATGACACAAAAATACCTAGCTTCATTCCATCTTTGTTTACAAGGTTTAAGTAATGTGAAAAATTGCTGACTGTTGTCTATGTATATAAATTCTTACTTGTCTAGAGAAAGAGGTGTTCATTACATACAGTGCCACTGGAAAGTAGTACCCATCATTATATTTTGAAGATGCTATACACTTATCAGCAGTATAGAAAGTGATTATATCTGTTAAGCACTCTGGAATTTGATTTAAGGGGTAGACGGTAGAGGAATAATGAATGAAAGAACTATTGCATACGCTAGCTGTCTTGCTTGTGTGATCTAACCATGAGCATCCAATAGAGTCCAACAGAGTCCAATATCGTATTCCTTTAGATGCTACTAAACATTACTTCCTATTCTTGATCTCAGCTGGGAATTTGGATAAGTTATCTTGGGGGATAGTGCCAGTCAAAACCAGTCTTTATAGAAATACTTGTAGAGAAATTGCTCCTTTACGTGGTAGAGCTTTGTAACCTGCTTCCCTACTTGGAGGAGAGTTAGGTTCATAGGAACAGCATTTCTATTTGCTAGAGCCATCCAAACCATTATCAAATTTTGTTCTAAAAAGATTTTTTTAATCATCAAAATTATTAATCACTGCAATGTCCTCAGTCACCAAGCTATTAATTTACCATTCATGTTTTTTAAGCTTGACAAAGGAAAAAAGTCACTCTTCAGTTTTCACTTCTGCTTTCTCTCTAGTTCACTGCCTTGTTTGTGGAACAGCACAGTTTTATACTGTTTAAGCTGCAAATAATTTATGAGAAAAAACAAATTATTTGTGTTCCAACCTTTTATTACAATAGTACAAAATACAAAGTTTTGCTTCTCCCTCTTCCCCCAAAATACATTTTGAATGTAAATTGCTTTATAATAGCTCTGTAAGTTCTTCTGTAAAACAAGTATTTTAGACCTGCTTCTGTCTTTCAGTAATGATGATGCAGGGTTTGAATTGAGATCTACTAGCTGTTTTGCCAGCCTTATGGTATGGCTTTCTTATGAAAATATCTAGACCACTTAAAAAGATTATGTTGTGATTTGCTATTGCCATGGACAGACATTGTAGCACCCAGCTAAAACTGCAAACATGGTTATATAACATTATTCTTAAAAACAAGCTATGATAGCCTAAGATGCTCTTTAATTAGCTTTAAAGCTGTTTGCTAAAAAGACCACATTTTTCAGTACAGTGGAACACAACTCAATTAGAGAATAGTTTGGTTTGTCAGTTTTCCTGGGGCATAGTAGGAAATCCTTTGTTGCACTGCATGTGTGCATAAGGTCTGCCTTTGCTTCACAAAACAGACCTAACAAAACATGACAATTGAGTCTTGCTGCTGAAAAGGATTTTAAATGGACTTATAGCTGTACAGCCCTATTTACCATATGTTGTATTTATATACCTTAGGCAACACAATACCAATTTTTAGCTTTGCATCCCTAATATGACATTTAAGTCTTACATTTATGCAAAGGGGGACTAATTTCCCAGTTTGGGGAGAGATGGTAATGTTGGCCTCTTGCTGCATTTTAGTGTACTTAAATGCTATTCCCTCCAGCCCCAGTTTTAACCTACTGTTGCCTCATTGCAGCAGGTTGTAGTCACACAGGGCAATTAGTTCCCTTAATGAAGAATCAGCCACAGTGACATGTGGTATCCTGTCTGGAGACAGAGCGCATTATCTCTGATGGACCCCTGCTGTTAAATGTATCATAAAGGAGGCCAAGGATGCGGAATTTTTCAAGTGAAGTCTGGCTGGACTAAATTACCAAAAAGGAGTTCATGCAGAAGCATTTGACTTCTTTCTTTCTTTCCATTTGTTCGTTCATTAGGGAACTGAACGTTGATTTTGTTTACAGTTTGTCTTTCAACAAAAAACGCTGACACCTGCAACATAACACAGTGCAGCCCTTAAATTTCAAGCAGCCAATTTCCCTGAGTCGAATCCAAATGCCCCAACTTGCTTCCCAGGTCCCCTGGGCAGTACTGGGACAGTTACTCTGGGGGTCACTGTCACGCTAGGAATGGAGATGGTTTGAACTGGCCATTAATAAACAGTAGGCACAGATATGTGCTTAAACAAATACTCCTTTCCAAAGCAAAAGTGCTTGAGTCCATGTTGCAAACTGATGCCTCCTCTGGCTCCAGATCCAGTACCCCCTCCTGAGAGAAGATAGCCACCACTTTTTTTCCCATGAAGATAATGGGCAAGTACTGTTCCTCTTTACAATATATTGGAAGGGGCCCACTGTTTACAATAATAGAATAAAGGATAAACCCAGAAGAGGGAAACTTTTGTTCAGTGACCTGCCATGCCCGAGATGGACCAAGCAGGTCCTGGTTCCCTGGAGCTATATCTTCTACAAAAGACTGGGATTGGGAAGACCTGCTCTTCAAACCGCATTGAAGGCAGATGTCTCTGCAGGAGGACACGTAAGTCACTATGTAAAGAAGAAAGAACTTGGAGGAACCTGCCTGTAGCCCAGTGTTTCAGGCACTCCTGTGCAAGGAAGGCAGTTTGGAGCCCACGCCCCACGGGCAGGAGAGTTGGCCTTTATGTTAGGTGGTCTTGGGATAAGAAGCACAGAAATGACTGCATGGTTGCTCAGACACTGCAATACTGGCTGTCCAGTCAGATATCCATACCTAATGCACTCTAAGTTCATACGTTCTTTTCCTTTACAATAGTAAATGAGATTACAATAACAAACTTTCATTTTTACACTGTAATCTTTGTAAACTGCCATTTGGAACTGGTCAGAATAAGGCTGGTTTTTTTTTTCTTTTCTTTTTTTTTCAGTGGAATGTGTCTGGCTGTGTCAGCAATGGAAGCCTGGAGGTCACACCTACACCTACAACTCTCTACTGCTTGACAAACAAAAACATCTTTGTAAGTCAAGGCTGCAGCATCCCTGCTGACCTTTCAATGTATCCCAGTAATCACAAGAGGGAGCAACATTGCCCAACAAATTTGGCGTGGATTACATTCCTTTTTATCCCTCTAAACTTCCAATATCAGCAGCTGTTACATACTGAAGGGCTCATTCACACGTAACATGATAAAATGAGTTAGTGCCAAGTAATTTAAAGGAAAATTAAGTTTGTAACTTTCTATGTGACTCCTGAATCCCCACAGTTGCTCACACAAGAATAGTAATAGTCAGATGTTACCCTCAAATTACCTGTGGGCAAAATATTCCTCCCAAAAGAGTTTTAGATTTAAAACTCTCCTGAAAACAGTATCATTAGCACACAGATGAGCTGTAATAGTGCTCAAATTCTTAACATTTCAGGCCTTTAGCTTCATGTAGAATTTAATTCTAATGGGCAAGATGCTTCTGAAGTTTAAGAAGCTTCTCCTTGTACTGCTGGCACTGCAGCTTTGCAAGCAAACAATCCAAATCGTCTTGACACAGGGGACAAATGCAGAAGTATCTGAACGTAGAGACAAGAAAAAACATTGCCTTCTACTTCACTCCTAGTCTCCACCGAGAGAAGGACGGGTGCTCAGCCCTGTAGCAGTCAGCACTCTCCAGGGAGCCCCAGCCAGCTCCTTGGCTGCTCTAAGTCCTGAAGAAATTGTCATTTTTTGTCTCATTTTTGTGAGCTGAAAATGCAACTGAAGCAGCAGCAAAGGCAGACTGAGAAATCTGGCTCCTCAAACTAGCTTAATCTGCCTGGACCCACCCCGTGAGCCCCACCAGTGACTCTTCCCATAGGAAGGATGGGGCTGCTTTCTGTGGTTGCAGCCTGGTCTGCACTGGGCACTCCCAGCCTAGAAAGAAGCTGGGAGAGAAGAGCTGACAGTGAGGTGGAAGAAGTGGGAAAGTAATTGGTAGGGGGTTACCTCCCCTCAGTGGAGATACACATATAACATAGGCATCAAAACATCTCTTGTAGTGCTGGCTCTGACCCTTTATTGCTGTAGTGGGTAGATGAGAATAAGTGATATATAATGTAGCTTCTCTTCCTAATTACAGTGCTCTAAGTATTTTGCTACAGAACCATTTGTCTTAGAGATTGCCTGTTCAGGTAATGGCTCAAGATCAGTTTATTTCATGTTAGAGAACAGAAAGATTCATGATGGATCTGGCACTTGACATCAATTTAAGAGGCCCTAATTTAAGAGGAAGGTGAAAACAGAAAATACTGCATACTCGTACATTATTAAAAACTCAAGAGAAGAATTGTCTTGGCTTTTGGAAACCTTTATTCCCACCCCAAATTTACATTAGCTGATACAAACGAATGAGTAAAAGAACACAGCCACTAAGGGTATATTTCCCACTCGATGGGGGATTTTGCCTGCAGTAGCCTCCTCTGGCCCTAAAGGAAAAGCTGTCTCCACTAGTTCTATCTATCAGCAAGAGTTAAATGTCTATGAAAAAGCTTCTAACAGTCTAAAACATTTCTAATGGAAATAAACACTACTTTCCTACTCCATCCAGACAGACATTTCACCTGTCCTTAGATCAGCCAATCTGTTTGTAGCGAGCAATGAGCTCTGCAGTGTGTCTCCTGTCACAGCACATTTGATTTCTTGACATTGACACACTCTGTACACACTTTGAAACAATATAATCAGCGATCACAATGTGAATTCAGTTCTGAGCCTGAAATGTCAGCATACATTTAAGAATCATAATCCATGACATAATTACTAAGATACTAATTAAAAATATTGGAAAGGGGACATATGGCCTTGAGAAGGAGAATTTTACAGTCCCAGCCAGAGTTCTCAAGGGAATTAGTTTGCAAAAGGGATGCCCCTGTGAAACTATTAACATGTGTAGACTCTCATTTTAGAAGATAATCAAAGAAGAAAACAGAAGATAATCAATTATTCGGAAGAAGACAGCACTGCACAGGACCTTGACAGACAATCCACAGCAGTCCTCTGCCTTGAAGGGGAATCAACTGTTACTTACCAGCCCTGGGGGGCCAGTTCTTTCTCCTTCCCAAAGAGGACTTCAGCTTCAAGCATACCTCCCAGAAAAGCCGTGCTGCCACTCAAACCCCTGGTACACCACTTTCCCCAGAAAATAGAAAACACAAACAGGCAATTTCAATCATAAATGCCACAGCTGCTGCTAATGGTATATTTTCTTCAAATACTATGGTATATATATACTGTCCTACTACATTGTTCCCAGTATCCAGGAGTCCTGCCTGAGAAGAGCTGGCTTTGCTGGGGCATGCCACAGGCTCTCAAAGAGCAGGAGAGCATATTACATTCTCATTTTCCTGATACACACTTGAAAGAACCACGATTCTTTGATCCAATTTCATTCTTCGTCTTATGTCACACATTAGAGAAGAAGATATTAAATATTTAATCAGGTAGCCCAGTAGCCCTCTAAGTGGAGCAGAAAGTTAGGGGAGTTATCTAGATGAGGCAGAGGGTTCATAAAGTAAGCCCCACTTATAAAAGCAGAGCACAAATATTAATTGAGCATTCCTTCAACTTGCTTTAAAAATACTCTTAGGCTGCAATGGAAAGACAAACTGGAACACTGAGGTTGTGAATGTATCTGCAACATGGGTGCTGACGCTCCCCACAAGCCCATCCAAAACCAGAAGTATTGGTGGGCACTTAATGGTCAAGGCTCACCATAGAACCATAGAATCATAGAATCATTTAGGTTGGAAAAGACCTTTAAGATCATCAAGTCCAACCGTTAACCTAGTACTGCCAAGACCACAACTACACCACGTCCCTAAGCACCTAATCCAAACGTCTTTTAAATACCTCCAGGGATCATGACTCAACCGCTTCCCTGGGCAGCCTGTTCCAATGCTTGACAACCCTTTCAGTGAAGAAATTTTTCCTAATACCCAATCTAAACCTCCCCTGGTGCAACTTGAGGTCATTTCCTCTTGTCCTATGGCTTGTTACTTGGGAGAAGAGACCGACCCCCACCTCTCTACAACCTCCTTTCAGGTAGTTGTAGAGAGCAATAAGGTCTCCCCTCAGCCTCCTTTTCTCCAGGCTAAACAACCCCCGTTCCCTCAGCCGCTCCTCATCAGACTTGTGCTCTAGACCCTTCACCAGCTTCGTTGCCCTTCTCTGGACACGCTCCAGCCCCTCAATGTCTCTCTTGTAGTGAGGAACCCAAAACTGAACACAGTATTCGAGGTGCGGCCTCACCAGTGCTGAGTACAGGGGCACGATCACTGCCCTACTCCTGCTGGCCACACTATTTCTGATACAAGCCAGCTCAAGAGTATCTCAAGAACAAGTCTGCAGAGGCTCCGGTGCAGAATGGCCATGCCAGCACAGCCCTTTGCTGTGTTGTATGCTGTATCATGTGGTTGTATCAGGTTGGTTCTGGCCTGGAGATTTCCGTACTGCTGCGTGATGCAGTCACTCTCTGAAAGTCTGACCAAAGGCCAAGTCGTAAGCTCATAGCAGAACCCAGATCTCAAGAGTTCTTTGATCTTAGTATTGAGTCCAAATTACTTCCCCATTGTACAAAATAACAAGGAAGGGGATTATTTAATTCTGTCTAGAATATTTTAGAGGCAAACAACAAATGGTAATATCCCATGGGCAGAGGCAAAAATCCTGAGATAGCACTGGCTTGCAAGAAGAAGAAGAAAAAGCAGGAGCTATGCCATGGTAGGGGCCTGCCACAAATGGGCTACAGAAGGAGGTGGTAACTGAAGCATTTTTTAACAACTAGTAGAAGTAATTAATAGGAGAGTAAATAGTGGTAATGGGAGAAGGGAGTGGATTTTCACTATTCAGATACAAACTAGAAAAACATTGCAGGAAGTTATGGACTATGTTAAATACAACTTTCTGTTTCAGAAGCCTTTCTCAGAGCATTTGTTTTAGAGCATTTGTTTTAGCATTTGTTTTGGGCCTGGCTAGTGGGGAAGAACTGATAGAATTAAATACAATTTGGGTGAAAGCTGTAGTTGAATGGAACTGCAGAGATTGTGACATGATAACTGGCATGTCCTGATATGTAACCAAATCTTCTAAGGGGTGTAGCTTTAAAGTGTTGAAGTGCTAAAGTGAACATTTGGAGCGCAGATAGGGCATACTGTCAGATACTGACCTGTCCTATGGCTCGGTTGAAGGAATAGTGTTCACTCATCTAAGGAACATCAGAAAAGCAGACTTCACCACATTCAGGAGTCTGTAGGAGGGCTTTGCAGGGAAGGTAATCAGGAGGATAAGGGAGTGCCATTTCACTATACGAACCCACAATAAAAAGCTACCCTAATAAGGAAAAGAGATAGAAGCTGTAGTAAACAGTCATCATAATTGCATCAGGAACTGAAATTAAAAAAAAAAAAATTACCAAATTAAGTGGGAACACAGAAGTATAGTAAAAATATAGAAGGAACAAAATCAGAAAGGATAAATTACAAAATGCGATACGTAGCAAAAGAAAGTACATTAAATGACAGGACAAAACAAGTATAGCAGATGATTCAGGGGTAGTGTGGAAGCCACTGGAGAGCTGGGCGGGATAAGGATGGTGGCAAGAAGGCTTAATTCAGAAGGTCTGTAGCAGTTCTGGAAGTCACAGGAGACCAATAACGATGAAAATCTTTGTGGAAGATTGAAGTGAATGGGTCCGTTTAGTCCAGAAAAGGGAATACCAAAATAAAACATTAGAACAATCAAAGAGCATATAAAAAATTAAAGAAAGCAATCAATGTAATTTGAAACAAAGAAATATAAGTTCCAGTTAAGATCAACTTTCTAACTGCCAAAGAAAGGCAACACTGACAAGGTGCCCAAAGAGGATGTAGGATTGTTTTCTTGGAAGGTTTTTGTCAGTGGGTTGGATGAGCATTTGTCAGGGGTGGTCTATGTAAATTTGATCCTCGTTTCAGAGGGTTAGGCTGTAAGTCCCCTTGCAGCCGTGGTTATCGTGTTAGCTGAGACGTTAATCTCTCCTGCGGTAGGGTGGAATTCAGCCTCTGGCCCTGAAGTAGGAAAAAAAGATTTGATGGATTTGGGATGGGAAATATTAGCTGGCAAGGAGCCCTGCCTAATTTGATGCTTTTTCCTATTCCTTCTACTTGAGGCATACTGTCTCCACCTCCCTTCCTTGGGGAAATCCTGGAGCCAGTGCCAAAGCAGACTCATGACAGGACTGCAAATGACTGTCACGGAGTCAGGACTCAGAAGTGAGCAGCACAGAGCTTCACACTTGCTGATTGCCTTCTGACAGCTTTGTTTTGATAAGGCTGGGGGCGGGGGAATAGAGAAAAGCTCCCTGTTCATTTTATACAGAGCAATCCTTTTTTCTCCCTTTCCCCGGAAGAGTGAGCTCATGAAATAGTCAAATTGAATTTCAGTGTTTCTGTCACCTGGTAGTTTTCTAATACCGTATGAGCTAGTCCATGATAGCTAATGAAGACAACTTTCCAAGCAGTGTACTACATGTTTAATGTGTCAGCACTTGTGAAATTGAGTTTCCCGCTTTAAAAGATGCAGGGAACTTTTAAATGCAGGGGAGTAACATAATGAATGAAATGTGGACATTACCATATTGCACTTTGCTTTGACCCGTTGAAATGTTCATATCACATTTCAAACATTCTGGCATGATACCTTACAATCAAAGGGTATCACGAGAAGATTCATCTTGCCTCTGATCTCTGTTTGAATATTGCTGAAGTGAACCTGATAAAGAAACTTCAAAAGGAAACTTCAATTATTTACAGGTTCTGGGTCTTTCACATTAGAAAATACAATTGGGAAAAAAATAATGAGATTTCACTTCTCCAAACACTGAAAGACAAAAGTGATACATCAAAGAATCAGCTTCTTTTATCTTTAGATGGTATAATACAAACATGAATTAAAAATATGGGGAAAAGAAGACACCTAGGGGGCCAAATTCATTCCTGATGTCTTCTATAAACTGTCTCAAAATAATTTTCCTTTTAAATATTGTGATGTATTATTTGTATTTCTGCAGCACCTGCTTAGTTTTTTTCTTCTACATATCTCAAAACATTTCACAAAGTCAGTGACACCAGAAACAGGTCTCACAACTGCTACCGAAGCATCCTTTGCAGTTGCTTTTGCTACCTTTAGACTACAGAAGTCAGGATCATTTCACTGACCCCTCTTGTCCTGGTTTTGGCTGGGATAGAGTTAGTTTTCTTTCGAGTAGCTGATACAGTGCTGTGTTTTGGATTTAGTATGACAATAACATTGATAACACACTGATGTTTTAGTTGTTGCTAAGCAGTGCTTACACTAGTCAAGGACTTTTCAGCTTCCCATGCTCTGCCAGGTGCACAAGAACCTGGAAGGGGGCACAGCCAAATTGGCCGAAGGGCTATTCCATACCATGTGATGCCATGCTCAGTATGTAAACGGGGGGAGTTGGCTGGGGGGCAGCAATTGCTGCTTGGGGACATGCTGGGCATCAGTCAGTGGGTGGTGAGCGGTTGCATCACTTGATTTTTCTTGGGTTTTGTTCCTCTCTCTCTCTCTCTCGTTGTCTTCCTTTTTATTACATTATTATTATTATTATTATTATTATTATTATTATTATTATTATTATCATCATCATCATCATCATCATTATAATTATTAACATCATTATTATCATCATTGTCATTATTATTAATTTTATTTTATGTCAATTATTAAACTGTTCTTATCTCAACCCACGAGTTTTCTTACTTTTGCTCTTCAGATTCTCTCCCCATCCCACTGCGGGGGGGGAGGGTGAGCAAGCGGCTGTGTGGTGCTTGGTTGCCGACTGGGGCTAAACCATGATAACTCTACAGGGCAATGCCCAGCATCATATTATGTGTATCACACTTACTCCTTTGAGGGATTATTCCACAAGCTAATAGTCTTCAAGAAGCTTTTTTTTTTACTTTGAACCTGTCAAAATATGTAAGAATGTTTTTTTCTATGCATTATCTGATCTAGTTTTTCCACAACTTCTAATAGTTTGCACCCTTCCAAAATGTAAGGCAGCCTCATATGCCTTTGATAAAACAGAAAACTTTAGAGCTCTCTGAGACAAGTTTAGGGGCCACAGTCCAGTCCTTGACAGGGAGGTTCCCATGTCACAGAGAACATCTGTACATCTGGCGCTGAGTGACAAATGTAGTAGAAAGGTCCAACTCTGACTAACCCACCTGAAAAACATCTGCAGCACTGATGTGGAAATGGTCATCTGGTGTGGTATGTTCTTCCCATCTGAAGGCAAAATCTGTCTGATTTAGATGTACTGATTGTTCTGGGCTGTGTGGCAGCTCTTTTCAGATACTGTGCCCTTCCTGACTTGGCATGATTAAAACATCAGTCAGCCTCCCTACCTCAGACATAACCACATAAATGAAAATAAAGACCTGGCACCTCAGTGCAGAAGCTTCCATGCGCCAAAAAATGAAAAGAAAGAAACAGGAAAAGTGACTATCTCATGCGCAAACATAACTGTGACAAATGCCTCAGTTTATGGGAGAACTAATTACTATTCCTGACACATCAATACCTCCTACTGCATTTTTCAAGTGAGACCCTTCAGCGCTACTATGTCTAAATAATACAAAATAACTTGCTTACAAAAGCAGACATCATTTTTTTCCTCCCTTACACTTGCCAATGCTTATCATGCCCAGCTTCATTCATTTTAATTAAAAGACCATGAATGCATTAATGGGAAATGATAGAGAAGTGCAGGATCCTGTGATGGAATCTACAATGGGTGTAAGCAAAGCAAATAGTCTCTTCCTTGTTGAAAAAGAAAGCTACTAATATGGTCAGCAAGGATTACACTTTGTTTGCTGTCCCTGGTATTTTAGATCACAAAGCATATTGCTCCCTGAATGGCAAAGCTGATGGTAGGGCTAAAGACTGTGAAAAATGAATGGAAGAAATTGGTTTGTTGGTGGGTTCCCTTTCCTCCGTTATCTTGGATGTGAAGTAATGAATGCTGAGCAGCCAGCAAAACAAGTAATACATTCCTTGTGTGGAGCAATAAGAATCCTCCTTAAAACAGGACAGAATGGACAGGGGTGAATCTGGAAAAGTCAAACCTTTCAAAGGCACTGACCAAAGAGAACTGACCAAAGTTGCACAAAGTTGCAAACCTTTCTGTTTGCTGCCAGCTGCAGAATCCAAGTGAAGGCAATGTCTGCTCCTGTGTCAGTTCTCTCTCTGTCTCATCTGTACAAAGAGATGCTACTGTTCACTCTTCCTGCTCTGTACCTTCCTCATAAGCCGACTTTGCAAGATTGGCAGAAAAAGGTCTGTCTCATTTCAGATAGCTTGTGAGGTAACATTTTTGTCTTCCCAAGAAACCTTGTACAAATTCATTGCTACTGTATTCATGCCAGTTGAAAAGAGAAAAAGGATGCCAGGAGAAACATAGATACTGAGATTATATACTGATGTATAGTTCTGAGAACAGTAAATGACAGCAAATGTTCTGAAAGAGGAAAATTGTTCCCTTTTCCTTCTTCCACTTGCCAGAGCTATGCCACTCATTCACCTTCGAAGCCTCTGTGAGCTACAGCATCAGGCATTGTTAGATGGAGAGCAATGTCTCCAACAGATGCAAACCCCCTCTCCAGTAGCATATGTCAGAGCTTTCTGCTTTATAATAGATATTAACTTATTTTAGTCTCTTTGTTGTTGTTGTTGTGTTTTTCTTTAATAAGATACTGGATTTGCCATGAGCAATTAGACTTTGGTTTTGGCAGAAGTGTCCCAACTGACTCATTGCAAATATTTTGTGCATCTAAAAATATTAGACAAGGGGATCACATCCTAGAATTGTCATTCAGAGATGTAATTATGCCTATTTTAGTAATTATAGCAATAATAGTACTTACTGTTTAATATCTTAAAATATACTTTGCTACTCCACCCACTCCACTATTAGTTTTTCACTTACAGACCAGAGCTCATGGGAGAAATTCTGTGTTTTCTCAAGGCCTTTTCATGGTAGGCAACTGGGGATGTCTGCTTCTCCCCAGAGCTCATTATGATATTATCTCTTACCATTTACGCCATACAACACAAAAGCTGGGCTCTGGTGCTCTCTGTTCTTCTTATCCTTTGCGTTATTACAGGAAGGAGGTGTGGCCATCTCCTTAGAACTCTTAAACACATAGGGAATTACAATTACATCACAACACATTAACAGGTTTTAAGCTGCATATGCACATAAATGACTGTCTGGCCTGAGCCTGGGTTGGCTCCATGCTCCTTGCTAAGTATGCTCTTGTCGTGCAGGAAACTTACTGTCAAGGACAAAAAAAATAACAGCACTATGGTTTCAAATACATTAAAAGCTTCTTGTATAGCTGTACTCTGAAAGTGAAGAAATGTGTTTCTAAATTTTCTGTGTCTCAGTAATTTCTATGTACAGTTTTGCTGCTCGCAAACATAAGCCCATGTAGGCCAGAAATCAAGTCAAACTCTTCCTCATTCATGTGATACTGCCAAGAGTATGTATCCACCAATAGTTAGTCCAGTGATAAACCCCGTCTCGATAAATATCCACACATAAGGCTGGGTCTCTAGTTGCAACAGGAGAGTTGCACAGGACTAACACAGAACTGTCACCATTGTCAATGTTAATAATTCTTAAAGCAGGAGGTATTTGAGGTATACACAGAAAGTGAATTTTACTGAGCAAGGAGTAAACACCAGAGAATGTGATCAAATGTCTTCTGACCATACTCACACTTCAGAGCTCTTTGATGATCCAACAGGTTCTTCTGTTTTCTGGGGGAATGTCCTGGTTTAACCCCAGCCACCAACTAGGCACCACCCAGCCACTCGCTCACTCCCCCCCGCTGGGATGGGGGACAGAATCGGAAGGGTAAAAGTGAGAAAACTTGTGGGTTGAGATAAAGACAGTTTAATAGGGAAAGCAAAAGCCACGCACGCAAGCAAAGCAAAACAAGGAATTCATTCACTGCTTCCCATGGGCAGGGAGGTGTTCAGCCATCTCCAGGAGAGCAGGGCTCCATCACACGTAATGGTTACTTGGGAAGACAAACGCCATCACTCCGAATGTCCCCCCCTTCCTTCTTCTTCCCCCAGCTTTACATGCTGAGCATGACATCATATGGTATGGGATAGCCCTTGGGTCAGTTGGGGTCAGCTGTCCCAGCTGTGTCCCCTCCCAGCTCCTTGTGCCCCCCCAGCCCACTCGCTGGTGGGGTGGGGTGAGAAGCAGGAAAGGCCTTGACTCTGTGCAAGCACTGCTCAGCAGTAACCAAAACACCCCTGTGTTATCAACACTGTTTCCAGCACAAATCCAAACACAGCCCCATACTAGCTACTGTGAAGAAAATGAACTCTATCCCAACCAAAACCAGCACAGGGAAGGAGAGGCTCTAACTTAGAATTACACAGCTCAGACCCAAACTGAAGCTTATAGTGGAGAAAAGAAAAAACAAAACCTGACAGACCTAACAGATAGAGTGCTGGCCTGTAGGATGTATTCCTCCCTAAAGCTTTTGTCTGATTTCCCATCATATTTTTGAAAAATCTGTCATCGGCTTAGTCTGCCTCTTAGTCTATTAGTTATATAATTTAAATGGAATACTTGAAAACAGGGTCCTTAAAATCATGTCTTTGTTTGATATGCAAAACATTCACAGATATCACTAATTAGGTTTTCACCCTTCACAAAGAAAGGAGCAATAGCTTCTAGCTAGCATTTGTGCCAGCCCTGTCTGCTGTGGCAGCAAAAAGCTGCAATGCACCAAGAGTCCCAGAAACATAATTTGTGGGGAACAAAAGTTGTACCTGTGGCTGTACATATATGAAGTTAATACAGAGACTCAGAAAATAAGACTAAATAGGACCTGAAGAGACCATCCAGTCAATTTTCCCATACTGGGCCAGAATCTAGACTTTTCCTGAGGTGGGTCTTAAAAACATCCAGGTCATGGGGTGGACAACTGCAAACTCCCTAGGCAAGCTATTAACTACTTTCATTAACTACTTTAATTGTTAGAAAGCCTTTCCTAGTACCCAACTTTAAGTTTTCCTTTTTGCTGTTTACAGTGATTACTTTCCTCTCATCCTCAGTTGATATGGAGGACACTTTATTGCCTTCTTTTTCATAGCAAACGTTCAGAGATGTAAAGACTGCTGTCATTTCTCCTTCATTTCTCCTCTTTCCTGTAGCTAAACAACCCCAAATGTTTCAGCCTTTCTACACAGCTCACACTCTCTAGACCTCGTGAGCTTTTCTTGACCTCTTTTCATTTTCCTCTGTACTTCCTCCAATTAATTGGCATCACTCTTGAAAATGAGGCCTAGAATGGGATATTATACACCAAGTACAGCCTTACAAGTGGTAACCTGAAACTTTTTTGCTTTAGCTCTGTAAATAATTTTTAAAAAAAAGTTTGTATTGAAAAAGAGAATAGATCATCTGAGTTTACACAGCATCGAGTAAGTGAAAGTTTCTCCTAAAGGGCTTACAAATAACAAACATGGCACAGTGACATGGGCAAGAAACAGCATTAAGAAAATTTGTAATAACAAAAATAGCAACACAGTGCATTCATTCTTAATAGATGCTACTATTGACTCTGACAATAATCTACTCCTGACAATAAACCTAAAACAAAGGTAATGAGGAAGACACTTTGAGGCTCCATAATTCAGTATTTGAGAAAATGTATGTTTGGTTACATACTGTAAATACACCCTATGTTTATTAAAACATGCAGCCCCTTGGTAAGCTGTACTGAATGGTACTTCACTATCCAAAGTGCACATCTCACAGAAGTATCAATGTTTTTGACTGAGCTCCAAGCCATGTCGCCTGTCAAAACTGATCCATCTTTTATGGACCAATACGTACCACCTATCAAGTCAAATAAACCATGATCTAATCAAACCAGATACATTGACTATGTAATGAAAGAAATCAACTATCAAATCAGACACTGAATGAGTTTAAAGATACCTCCATGAGGGACTGAATTTTTTTGCTGTAGCAGGTCTCCTACTCCAAGGTTTAGTATTTTGTTCTAATCTTAAAGAAAGCCTCACCTGGTTTGGTGAAAATTTCTCAAGATTAGGCTTGAGTTGGTAAAAAAAATCCTTTCTGTAATCTCTTGTGTAGTGACAAAGGCTTTTCACTCCCTTTGAAAAAGTGTTCCATAAAGCAAGATGGTGAGATTTATAATAGAAAGGCATTGTTTTTTCATGAGTAGTTGTAGACAGTACTAAGATCCCTTCACATTGCCTTCTCCAGGCTGAACAGCCCCAGGTTTCCCAGACTGTTTTCATATACCCCATGCTCCAGCCCCGCAACCATCCTGCAAACCCTCTGCTGATCTTGCTCTGTTCCAGTATATCGACATCTGTCTTGTGCTGGGGAGTCCCAAATGGGATGCAGTACTCCAGAGGTGGTCTCACAAGCACAGAATAGAGGGGATGGTCCATTTTCTCCGACCTGTTGGTACACTCTTCAAATACAGCCCAGTAGATGGTTTGCTAGAGCCCTAGGTCTCCTGCATGCAGAGGACTCCTTTTAGCTTTACCTCCCAAAGAAAGTCCCAGTTTTATTTTCCACTCTTTACTTACACACTGTTTCCCCTTGAAGATTTAAGGAATAAGATCCCATCACTGGAAAGCCAGTTTGATTAGCTTTTTCTTGAATTCAGTCTTGGGCAGTTTCTCTTACTGAGTTTAACAGAAACTGTTAATAAACTCACAATTTCCATAAAGACAACAAAAGGCCACAAATCTCTTCCCTACAGGAAGAGCTGAGAGCAGTTGTAACAGTCTTCCCTCATAAACCACAGTAGAGCTACAGTAAATTCTCCACGCTGAGTGCTTTTCATGCTTTATACTTGTTTGGTGATACTAATTCATGAACCACAAAAACTCTCTTGCTCTCCAGTAAATCAAGCCCGGTCCTGCTTCTGGTCTTGGCAACAGCAGCAGAGAGGTTTTGTGTCATTTCAAACATAAATAATTCATCCAAGACTATGAGGATATATATGGAGCATTATTTAAAAAAAAATAATTGTCAAATAACCCATTCACAGGAAACATTTACTACCGTCTAAAAACTGATTACAAAAAGACACCATAACTCCCACTTTCTTGGCTCTTAGCTGCAGACATGAACAGGGCATTAAGCAACAGCCTAGCTGCACGGCTTTGTCATAGCACTGCTATAAGTACATACCTAAAGGTAAGGACAAAGCATTTCACATTTCCCTTTCAGGCAGAGATGGACCAGGATGTAAGACACTTTCAGACCCAGATTGTTAGCCATCTTGAAGTTTCGAGGTGCTTTGGATTGGAAATTATGTGTAAGCCTGTCCTATTATTACAAGCCATTTTGCAATGCACTTGTTTGGATTTCAGATATTTAGGTATATTTATTTACATCCAGAACCTTGACACTCAGAGCCTGCTCACTCACGCTGCCCATGTAACTTACTTTGAACATGAGAAACATTTTCACGGAGATCAAAACGTGTTAGAAGATTATTTCTGGAAATGAAAAGGTATAGATGAACTCTGTTATTTGGTGCAATGTTTGCACACTTCTCCCACAGTCTGGCAGGTATTTATTGTGAGGTTTTAGGGGCTGTGATGCTGAATGGTCAAATATTTAAATTTAACTATTTACTGATGTAGAAACTGGAAACTAGGTCTCTGTCCTCCTCGATGGTGCTAAAACTACTGAACACTGGGTTTACTCTTCTTCACTTAGTCTCTTGAGGCCAGTGAATATGCAGGGACTCGATGAGAAGCAGAAGGAATAGTCAGTCCAGAATAAACCATTCATGATGATTAGGAAGCTCTCCAAGGAGATGCATAATATGTGCTAACTCTGGCAGCGGAGGAAGGATGAGTACTTTAGGTGGCTTTCAGGGACAAGGAGACATTGCTGCTGTTTTAGATGGTATTTTATCTCGTAGGTGTGGGCTGAAACAATTAAGAGATTGAGCCCTGTCACTAAGATAGATAGCCGCAGAAATGTCTAGCTTACAAGTCCGTACGGCAACTGGACAGACAGGCATACTCTGTCAAAATGAAGGTGTCTCTTCACCTGTCCAGAATTATATATTTATGAAACTTGCTTACACCAAAGGCAGACATTGAAGTATTATGTGGAAACTGAGCAAGGTTTTGAAGGTCTAAATTTTGGACATAGGATATTATTAGATAGTGTTATATCAAGCCTGTGTCTCCCATCTTCATTAGAGTTTCCTAAATATTGAACTAGATTATTTTGATTAGTTATTCTCCACTCCTCCTCCTGAGAATGATCTATGTGAAAAGAACTCGATGCAGAGAGATGGAGAGAGCACAAGAGGGTGCCTGACCATGGTCAGATAGTAGGAACATGGCCTTGCAGGCCATGATTTCTGTCCTCATGCTAAGGACTGCTGCTATGTTTTATGGGACAGCCCTTCAGCTCTTCTGAGCCGGTCAGATCTGAAGTCCTCAGAGCAAGACACCAGCGCCTCAGGGCAGGGGAGTTCAGGCATTGCTTAAAGGGCTGGACCAGGTGTTACTGAAGATGAACACACACACCTATTTCAGGGGGATATTGGGATATTATTGTTCTTAGAGAATTTTGAGGGAACTGAATATCATAAATTTTTTTTTGAAAGCGACTGGGATCCTGGAATTTGGAAAGGTAGGAGGAGGCAGTCATTCATTCAATGGATATTAAATACACGTCATATTCTCACACACTTAACAATGACAGTTTTGAAACACATACCCAAAATCAGCTATACTGGCAAATGCAAATTACAATGAAATTCAGAGTTTTAAAAATATAAGAACTGGTCACATTTTGGAGAAAAAGGCTAAGGATAATAAGAGATTTTGTATTTTAAAGTAAATATCAATACATATATTACTATAAAATATAATTACATTATTATATTTTACTATATGGATTTATATAATTTTTATAATTATGTATGTAATATACATCATATATTATATAGAATATAAAATTACTATGATGTGCTACACATTTATATTTTATATTACTCACTTTATGCGATTCTTGGGAAGGTGATAAATGATCTTGTGCATCCTCCTTCCAAGAATTCATGTCCTTTTTTGGGTGCCTCAAACAGACATCTTTAAATCCTTGATTCCTTCTAGAAGATAGGGCATGATAAACAAGTGGACTTGTTTAATGTGCCAGTGCAATTATTAAAGTAGGAGTTCTGTTCAGGAAGACCCTAAGCTGAGAGCCTTTTAACAAAAAGTATCCTGAAGATACAGACTTGAGAGACTGTCACATTTATCAACCCAGCTTTCATCACTTGTCAAATCCTGTTGTAGGGAAGCCCATTTAGAAATGTCATGTGGTAGAGCAGATGTGTAGGTGTACACCGTATGTCAGAGCCTGTTTCACTTGCTGTCTTTCCTCAAAGTGCTTAGAGTAACTACAGTTACAGTCTTCTAATATTGTAATTCTGGGTATTAAAAGGCATTTAAGAATCTAAATTAAATATTTTTATGCTGTGTCAGATAACAATGTATATTGTACATTTTACAAGCTGCAATTTAAAATAGTGTTTACTGCAACTTCATTACTGAATCCTAAGTGGAATTACTACACATTGAAAAAACTGTGTACATAAGAAATAGTGTGAGTGTTTATTTTTGTCAGACCTGGCATGTCTAAATAATCGTCGTGTAGCTGGTATGTGATTCTGATTACATTTCTTATTTTTCCATGAGTCTTGCCTAGGAAGTGTTGTTTTCTGTGCCCTCAAGAGCTTAAACTCACAACAGTGTGCACCATTCTTGCCCTCGTTGCTGCTGGTCTTTGCTCTGGGTATTTGCACCAAAGGGTTTGAATAATAGCCTGGCAACATGTAAACTGAACTGGCCTACTTCCTCCAATGGTTTTAATTCAATGGGAGAGGCTGCTCAGCATACCGTAGCAGGTTGTTCGTAACAGGATTTAAGGCAGCTGTCTCCATCTCGCTTTCTCAGATGGTTACAAATGCTCACATCTTTGTCAGACAGCCTTTTCAGGTACCATTTCTAAAAAGTAATGCCAGATACTGCCAGCATGCTGAAGGTACTGCTGTGGTTTTTATACTGATTTTCTTGTATTTCTGCATGCGCTGAGCTTAGCAAGCTGTGTTTGGGATCAGGAATAGCAGGAGTGCCTAATGAGTAGGAGTACCTCATTCTTTAGTGACCAAATTCTGTCACATTCTGCTTCCTCTAAAAGAAAAAGCAAGTGACAGATGCCTTAAGCTTTTCAAACACCAAAAGTTTGCAAATCAGTATTAAAATGGAAAAGTAAAAGATTTTTCTTAATCTGCCTAAAACCAGAGAGCCATGAGAGTTTTTGCGAAGCATAACTCCTTCCTTCCTTCCTTCCTTCTTTCCTTCCTTCCTTCCTTCTTTCCTTCCTTCCTTCCTATCCCAGTAATGTGGTTTCATTCCCTAATATTAACAAAACACAGATATACGGTGCACTACCTTCTCTTCATGGCTCGAGGGTGGTCATTAGTTTATTTCAGCTGTTCCAAATTAACCTTCTACCCCAATAAGGCCAGCTGTGGTTTTACACTGCGCAACTTCATCATGGTAATATTAGCTTTCTAAAACCCAGGATGTTTTCTAAAGTAAATCATCACGGTCATTGCATGATAGTGTGCTGGGAACCCTTTATGAGTGTTTACGAAAAGGGCAGGAAATGAGAGGTAAAATCAAATGTCTTTCAGAAAAGTTTATAGTTTATCTAAATTTCCTGGCCTTGAGGAGTTTAGAGTCTCTAATTCAGCACTGCAATAAAGTGAATTGCCTTGGATATTGTTTTTAATGTGAATGTAATGCTCAGACAAATATAGCTATTAAAGGACCTTGTATTACTGAGTTCATGTGCATAACCACAGCGCCTATGAGTCCTAGGCATGGGCTAGGGCTCCACCGGACTAACCACAGTTCATGCAGGCTGTGTGTAGGCTGCCAGGTCAGTGTTTCCCACGCCACGTTCAGCGCTCCTGGATCTCTGCTTGTGCAGGTTGGGAACCCTTCCACTCCCTATGCTCAGGATACCTTTTCCCTGTGGACCCAGAGAGGAAAGGGCAGGGAGGGACGTAGTGTCTAGTGATATCTGGTTTGTCCCATCTTGGAGGTGGGATTCTGCAGAGGCACACCAGGATGTGGGCAGTGGCAGAATGCTCCCTCCTCTACCATTACAGCATGGCATGAAGAGCAAAATGCCTTCCACGCTTTGCAAAGCTCACAGGCTGAATATCTTGGGAACAGACTTTAATATTTACTTGCTATTACTCCATCCGTAGAAGACTACTCTTCTCTGGGGAGCTCTCAACAAGCCTTTAATGCAATATTCAAGCCCATTAACAGCCTGTGTAGACAGCCCAAAAGAAAGAGGTCAGCACCAAATATTTGAATGTATGATGTCTGCACCTGAGGAAAAATGCAATAACCAGAAAATATCCACTCTCAGAAACAGTCTGTTTGTTAACAGGCACTACGCTGATGGCACAAACAAAACATAAATGAATATATTCTACATTTTAAAGAAAAAATCCCAAAGCAGAAATTTTTATCCCGAGAGCAAAAGCAAGCCAAGCACTTTATGAAGTCTGCTAGGAACTACTATTGCTATCGATGACATGCAGTAAATACTAAATTGGAATGGTCATGGACATGGACAGCACTATAAAACTCCCAGCCAGACAAACAGGTAATAGCTTAGCGGTGAGAGACTACACGACTGCAAAAACTTAATTTAAGGTAAGAAAGAAGAGGCAAAAAAAAATCTAAGAAATTATCACAAAATACTAAACAAGAAAATATAATAAATCAGTCAACTAAAGTCCCAGATCATGGCTTTGCCCTCAGAGCAAAGTTACCTTATGTGACACCAATTAACGAATTCTTTCAACCTGACAAGATCACAGAATTGGAAGGGGTCTCAAGACACCCTCTCCTCTACACCTACTCTGCAATACAATCACTTTTGACAGAAAGTTTTCCAGTCTGTTTTTAAACACATCCTGTAATCAAAATTTCATAGCTGTCCCATAAAGTCCTACTGCTTCACTAGCCTCACTGCAAGAATGGCTAACACGTATCTCCCTTCCTGCAATTTAAGCACATATTCTTCATCCTGTCCAACACCATCATGGAAACTAGACTGTCCTCCTGTACTGGGTGAGGAGGACAAGGTTTTGGTAGCAGGAGGGCTGGCCTCTGTGAGAGGACATCAGGAGCTGCCCCCACATGGGACACAGCCAGTTCCAGCTGGCTCCAATGGACCCGCTGCTGGCCAAAGCTGAGCCCATCAGCGATGCTGGTGGTGCCTCTGTGATAACATATTTAAGAAAGGGTGAAAAATGCTGCACAGCAGCTGTGAGAAAGAGGAATGAGAAAATGTGAGAGAAGCAGCCCCACAGACACACAGGTCCGTGAAGAAGGAGGGGGAGGAGGTGCTCCAGGCACCGGAGCAGAGATTCCCCTGCAGCCTGTGGAAAAGACCATGGTTACACAGATTGTCTCCCTGCAGCCCATGCAGGATCCCGGTGGAGCAGATACCCACACTGCAGCCCATGGAGACCCCACACAGGAGCAGGCTCCCAGCAGGAGCTGCAGCCCGTGGAGAGGAGCCAACGCAGGAACAGGTTTTCTGGCAGGACCTGTGGCCCATGAGGGACCCACATTGGAGCAGTCTATTCCTGATGGACTGTACCCTGTGGGAAGAACCCACACTGGAGCAGCCCTTGAAGGACTGTATCCCTGGGAGAGACCCTACTCTGGAGCAGGGGAACAGTGTGAGGAGAAAGGAGCAGCAGAGATGAAGGGTTATGAACTGACCACAACCCCAATTTCCCATCCCCCTGCACTGCTTGGGGAGAGGAGGTAGAAGCCCTGGGAACAAAGGAGTGAAGTTGAGCCTGGGAAGAAGAAATGGGAAGGAGTGGGGGGAGGTGTTTTTAGTTTTGTCTTTTTTTCTTACTACCTTAATCTATTTTTAATTGACAGTAAATTAAACTAATCTTCCTCAAGTCGAGTCTATTTTGCCCATGATGGTAATTGCTAAGTGATCTCCCTGTCTTTATCTCAACCCATAAGCTTTTTCATCTTATTTTCTTGCCAGTCCCATTGAGAAGGGAGAGTGAGAGAGCGGCTTGGAGGGTATCTGGCAGCCAGCCAAGGTCAACCCACCACATCTCCTTACAGCTCTCTTTTAAGTATTTAGAGAACATTATTAAGCCATTTTGTACACCAGACTTACAGTATCTATCCTGTTAGGTCTTAAATGAAGTAAATTTAAACTGAAGGTAGCTTTGGAAATACAGACAATTACTTAGAAAACCATAAGCAGTAAGAGTTATAGATCACCTAAGCCTCTCCTTAGCATTATTTAGCATAAGTAAAGCTTATCAGAAAGAGAAGAGCAGGAAAAAAACCTCAAAAGCAAGAGATGAGCTGGAACTTTCCAGAAGCACTGTTTGTAAAATGAGGTTAATGGCAAATAACAACATAATTATACCCACTTATCATACATAAACTGGACCAGTTTTATGTTAGTGGTATGGTAAACAGGAAGAGCTTCCCTCTGAAACAGTGTTCCTTGGGGGCTGAGTTCATACTCATACAGAGGGCAGCCGCAGAAATTATTAGGTCATCGCAGAAGCTTTAGTTTTTGAATATCAGGGAAGTTAGCAAAGTTTTCATCTCTAATGTACTGGCCATCATTTAGTGATTTCTAAAATCGAGATTAAAACTTTCTAAATTCCTTACTTTGAATTCCATTCTATCATCATAATTTGTACACATTCATTTATTAATTTATTGTATCATTATTCTTCCCTTTTTCCTATTGGAGTTTCTGATCAGGATTTTAAGAGAAGGGGTTTTTTACTCTTCATAGTTGTAAAAGCCCAGTTTTGAGGGTTGAATTCCTTCAGTTCTCCTGCTTCCCACCTCATAGCAAGGAGTCAATACTCTTTTTCATCCTCACTTATTTAAACTAAGCAGATCCCATTGGTCTGTTCCTCAGACAGCAGCACTCAAAAGTGAATAATGTATTTGAGCTGAAACTTTACCAATGAAGGATACACTGGAAGGAATTATTTCACATATCTTGCAAGTTTCACTCTTGACTATACATCCTAGGATGACATTTCCCATTTTTGTAATGATATGACATGGTTGACCAAAGGCCAATTTATGACCATAATAGACCAGATTTTTTTCTTCAAAACTGTTGAAGAAAGTTGCTCCCCATCCTGTATCAATGAGTATGATTAATACCACTTATATGTCATGCCTTTGGCTTATTTTAGTTTAACTCTGGCTTCTTTTTAATTTCATCCTATTTTTAAGTCCATTTTCCAATTTGTCAGGGACATTTTGACGCTATTCTTGTCATCAAAAGACTTTTCTGTCCTCCTTGGCTTAGTGACATCTGCAATTTTAATTTAGGAATTAATTAGTAGAAACTAGAAACCATCATTATTAGATGAATCACAGTTTGAAATCCCTGAAAAGAATCAAGTTTTCATTTCATGCCATCTCTAAATTGTAATGAAGGTCACACAGATGAGAATTCAAAGTCATTTTGGACTGGTGCAATAGGAAGCTGTTTACTTATCTCCAAATTCTTTGGTGCCTCAGGCTACCCAAGGGTCTAGCATGTGTGAAGATCTATCTCTTTACCCCAAGGTAACATGCAAATGACACCGAACAAGAGAGTTTGATTCTTGAGTCTGTTCACCACTCCTGCTATTGTCTGTGTTTCATTTATTTTATGTTGTTGTATTATTATATTATTATTTATATTATTCCATTCCCCAGTAAATTAACTTCCCCATTAATAAATGGAATTTATATGGATTTGATTCAGTAGGCATGTATTACATTAAGCAAGGGATTCAACTAAGTTCTCTAGGCATTCTGTCTGTCCTTTTCGTTAAGTGATAAATTGAGTTGTTTCTAAAAATGGTCATTACAAGTTTTGTCCATAATGCATATTTCAGTAGCTAAGCTATTCAGCAATATGGAAAAAAATGAGTCATTGCTCAGAGCTCTAAATTAAAGGGTTATTGGCTAACACAGAAGTTCTGGATCAGTTTGGAACGGCTGTATACAGTCCAACAGGGCCTGTGCTTGCCCATGCTGGCTCCTCCACGCTGCTGGAAGCCATCAGCCAGCAGAGCGGGAGCTCAGGAGGCCGTGTCTACACGGCGCTGGGGGATGCTGCGTACCCATCAGATCCAGAGCTGCTGGCAGGAAGGAGCAGGCTCTAATTTGGATTTTAGCTTAAAACCCACAAATTTTTATAATTTTATGCAAAGATCCTAATCTTATGATGCTTCTTTGAAGTAATTTGAAATAATTTTGGAGCTAATTTCTGTGCATAGAGAGATTTCCAGGAATTCCAGCTATATAAGGTCAGGTGTTATCTGTGCATTAAAAAGATTACACCACAGGGCCATGACCCTGAAAAGCCTTGTATCTTTGCTCTACTCTTATGGCCTCACTGGAATTAGCAAGGATACTGATATAGTCAAAGCTGAATGGATACAAACGACCTCTTGGTATCAGAACCAAAAGATGAACATACAAAGAGGGGCAAGGGAAGAGAGTCATGTTTTAAGTGTATTGCACCTGAAGAAGTTAGTATATTTTCTGCATTTTCTCTTTTCCCCAGTGACAAAACTTGTCTTGCAACTGGGTTTTAAGAGAACAGTGAGAGAGTGGGTAAGGATGCTATTAAAAGCCTGGCTTCCCCTGAGCCCCTTGTTCCCAAGATTCAGCTCCCAAGAAAGCTGATCTCTTCATCAGACTATAAAAAAAATCGTTTCAGACTTTTTTTTTCACGACTGAGCTAATAATACATCTGGGTATAACTGTATTAAGTTGTGTGCTTACACTTTTGTTCAAAGAGGATCTTACGAGTTTGAATGTAAAAGAAGGAATCGGGTAGGGAAAGCAACCTTTGAGCAGCAGACCTAATCTTGGGCTGCTTCTGCCCCCTTGCGACCACTGTGACATGCTTTCGGCAGCTCTTTTCTGTGTAAATATACCAAATTTATCCTTGTTCAGGTCCTCAACCCTTCCCAAAACAGGCTCCCAATGTGCCAGGAGGTGACTGTGGCCACAGAAGCTGGGACTCCCCCATGCCTGGGCTCTCTGCCCAGAGGAAGGCAGAACACTTTGGCCCTGTAGTTTTACTTAAGGGGGGGACACCAAAAAACCCCAAACCACTACATAAAACAGGTTTCTGAGTTAACTTGAAAATTTTGTTTTTCTCCAGCTGCAAAATGGAGGTTTTGCAGTATGATATAATAAAGAAAATAATCATGGACAGTTTGTAATATAATATAATATAATATAATATAATATAATATAATACAATGTAATAAGTCTCTCCACAGACACCCTGAGAATGTTGCTTATGCTTATAGCAACTTTCAAACACAGTGAGATTTAACAGACATGCCCTTAAATACCACAAAGCTCACATAAAAAAATGGAGCCCAGCTCACCCCCTCTGTTGTGACTCATTCCAGTGAACTTTCATTACCATTTTTGAATACGTGTCTGCTCAACAAACATCAGGGAGCTCCTGCTTACACTGTTTTTCTCCCCAGGACTTCTAGGGAAAGGCTGTTTTCCTCCTCAGGCTCTGGGCCAAAGCCCTCAGGCTCCATATGGAGGGGCTGAAGGGAGCCAGTCTGTGCCATGGCAGCCTCAGAGCATCACACACACACACCAGTTTTCCTCCCTTATACAGCTGCTTTCACATATATAAATACAGATACATCAAAACTCAGACTGTTTAAAAATATCGATGATTCCCTCTACACAGAAAGTGGGAAAGTAAAAAGTGGACATTTTTTTTCTCAGGTAGAATTTCATTATTTTTTCTTGATTACTGCTGGAGATGACTATCATTTCTCTTGTCCTAATTTATGATGGCATAGATTTTTCAAAAGCAAGACAAGCTTTTTAAATTGGAAGTTAGTAGTCTCAGGGTCCTTAGGTAAGATCCTTCTCTCCCAGTCCCCCTCCAAATTTTAAATACATGGTCCAAAAATAAATAATTATAATATTGCACAATAATTGTTTTATTATCATATAATCTTCTCCAGAGCCACTGTAAACTAGGAACTTATTGATGTGCAAGTCATATTACTGAAATCCCTTCTGCATGATAAAACCATGGAGAATGAGGATGGAGATAGGGAAGGGGAAAGCTCAGCCACCCCAGCACCATAACCAGCCACCTTCAGCAGCATGGAAATCATTCACAGGGACCATTAAAGAAGCTGTGTTTGACAAGAACAGATACTGCGATGTGCATTAGATATGCTCATTGCGTGTGGCAGCCATCCTTTTGGGACTTCTGCAGGTACTTGAACACTAACCTTGTTCTATTTTTCCTCCTACTGTGATAAATCGTTAGACATTAATGCAAAGTATTTTGCTTTGAGGTTGAAATACCAGCATTATTATCCTGGCTGTCCATACATGAATTGTGTACAAATCGTATTATTCATATAGCGTAATTCATTGCAGTGGGGTAAGTGTATGATTTATATTTTGGTGGTGCCTTAAAACAAGTACGATTATTGATTTATAGTGAGTTTTCTTAATGATTAAAATTTTAAATTCATCTTTCTAACAAATTGTACTCCAAAGTAGTAGTATTATGCCTCTCTGCAAACAAAGAGAGGGCAGCCAAGAGGCCGGACATCTGCTCCCTCTCATTCAGGTCCCTTCCCTCCAACACTGCATCATGGGCTCGCCATCCCACTCACCCGCACCCCGGGGTGGCCCTGGGATAAGCTGGGTGCTCTGCAGGATTACTTTAGCACCAGCAGATGTCCCTGCCATGTTAGAAATCACCATCCAGCATAATACCTTGTAGGAAAAAGAACACTTTTTTGGATCAGTTTGAGCACTGTTTCCAGAACGGGCACAAATATTAAGAGCATCCTTCTTCCCTCCCCAAGTACAGCCTGTGACAGAATTGAGATGGTTTTTTGTGCATGAGAGGACAGGCGTTGTGCAGCTTTCCAGAATTTACATAATACAGCTTACTACCACTGGTTTTGTCACATGTATTTGAACAGAAATGCACAAGCGAAAATATTCTGATGGAATCTTAGAATACGATGGTGACTGTGAGATGCTTTTCAAAGGAAAGTAACCTGGTCTCATCTGCCCACCTTCAGTGGTGGCTCTGGGAGTGTGTGTTGCTGGTCCACTGGGAATTTCCATGCCAGCCTCCTGCACAGCATCTTCCCTTGGTCCTTGTTCCTGGGAACAAGCCTTCAAGCCCAGATGCACAGGGCCAGAGCAGAGGTCCCTCTGGCCCTATGGCTTGTCACAGAGTGGCCAGTAGCAAATGTTTAAGGAAGGAATATAATAATAGAGAAATACAAATTGATCTTCTCTCATTCCTATCCTCCCAGCTTCCAATTCTCAGGCAAGTCTTTCCCACGCCTGCAGAGGTGCCCTTTCTGTGCCCTTTTATGCTTTTCCATTACACAAAAAGAAATTGAAACTACTGTCTTTAACTGACCTGTACAGTCCCACACCATAGAGACCAATGGACTTTGTGAAATAACATATATTCGGTATGGGATGGGTTTATTAAGTTTCCTGCTTCCTCAGCTCTGCTTCTCTTTTCCATTCCCTGTGAGAGCATGGTTGTACAGAGAAGTACATCCAGCACAACACAGGTCAGGTGAAAGCCTCCAGAAGAGGATGAACAGAAAGCAGTGAGAACAGCCAGGAGTTTCCTACCTAGATCAGTTGCTGCATCAAACAGCGACAGTCTGCAGAGGTGGATTTTGCTTCCCATCCACCCGTCTCCCTGCCTCCAGCCCAGAGCCCAGCTGCTCATCCCCCTCTCCCTGCCGGAGGTCTGTGGCCCAACTGTTAAAATGGCCACAGCCTAAGTGATGGGGTGGAAACATCAGCCTTTTCTAGCATAGAAAAGAAATATTTCGGCAGACTGTTGAAGCACTAAGATGTCTGTTAAGTATGAGTCCTTGTACAGGTTCCTTCAAATGTTTATTTCGCTATTCCTGATTTCCTTATTAATTTCTAGCTGCCTATCTCAAACTCTTTCTTTCCAAGCCATTGGAAATTATCTTTCCAATGATAAAACTCATTGCTAACACACCCTACAAATTTACTGAGATCCATTTTAAAATTTGGACTTAATTTAGCACATCATGTTATAGATATAAATCTTACTATTATGAAATTGTTTATTATTTTATTATAAGAGCTTTCTGCAGTGTATATACCAAAATATTTATAGTTAGAAAAACTCTGGTGCAGAGTTGCTATTAATAGCTGTTTCGGCATTTATAGATGTGAAAGATGCATTAAATCACTGAATCTATCAGCAAAAATGTAGCTTTACTCATGAGAGCTTAAAAGGAAAGCAATTTTTGAACTTAGCACACAAATGAAGCAGAGACGTTTAGAATTAAATAATCATAAAAAGTTGTATTCTCTGAAATGATCGTTTGAATTTCTGTATCATTTTCTGCCTGAAGATTTCGTAGCGAGGGATAGCTGTAGCTCTGTGGAAGCTGACCAGTGCCAGCTGGAGGCATCACTTGGGGCTGCACACTTTGCTTCTTTTCTTTGACAAAGAAGTTAACAGGCAACTAGATGTGCACGGCCTGCGGATGCACTTACCATAATGTGCCCATCTGAATGGCACCCAGCTGTCCCCCCCCCCGCTTAGCAGGCAATAGTTCCTTGAGTGAATTAGAAGCTTCATGGTAAGCACATCATTGCTTCCCTCAACTAACCCAGAGTCACTCTGAAAGATGAAACTGGGACATGGACTCCTCCATGGCACCTCATTCTGTTTGCAGCCCTTTGCACAGCTGCAAGAGAAGAATGAGTCAAACAGGTTTAAAATTCGGTTGGAACTCATGTCCCAGTGGTAAAGGTTTGAAAAAAGAGACAAAAAAGAAAGAGAGAATGTGGGATGCATTCATTAGTTCCTACTTCTTCAAGATCTAACATATTTCTCTGTCGTTAGGCTTTTAGAAGTGCTTCTAGACCATAGTATTCCTTTGAGTGCCGTAATGGCATTTATGGAGGCCAGAAGGAAGCTCCAATGTATAAAACTTTCAGCAAGGGTGTTTTAAAACACAGAGCAATTCTGTGGCATTTGAAAAGAGTATCATAGGAAAGATCAAGACATTTTGCTAAAGAGGACTAAACTTGTAAATCAGAAAATGTCATCTTTATTTCTTTACATCTATATATAGCACAAACATTGCCAGAACCAAAGTATCTGTAAACTGGCTTTTCCAATAATTCCAAAATACTGTTGCTGTTTAGTATTAATTTTGACATGTAGCAAATCCCCAGACAGATGAAGGCTCAGCAATGAGACACTTTGGAAACAACATTCCCTTAAATGTTTTAAGTGTGTCCTCAGTACCGACTCTATAAAGTAATCAGAGAGGCCTGTTTGTGCTCCAGTAATGTAGCTAAGCTGGTATTGAGATGATCCACCTGTTTTGATAGGGTGCCATTTAGGCAGCAAAATTAAAAAGGAGCACAAGGAGCAAATAGGAAAAATCAGGATTTTTTTTTTAGCTGAAATCATTCTAGAGAAAATTTTCACTGCAGAATTCCCCTGGTAGACACACAGATAGCAAAATGCACACAACAGCATGTTAATCACAGCAGCACCATGAAGACAAGTCGTACAGCAGAAAAAGCACTCCACTCATGTCAAAGGGAATGGAGATATTGGGGAGTCCTGCTGAGCAAGTAACAGCCCTTTATGGAATCTTTCAATTTTAGTTAAATTTTTAGTCATGATGATTTGGTCATACAAGACCAAAACTTGCTCTTAATCACAGGCAGGCATCTCCATGAAACTCTAAGGATCCCTTCAACACAAATGTAAAAAAAAATTAGGTATTGTGTTTACAGTAGATTTATATTAGTCTATCATAAGGATATAATAATATAATATAATTATATCATATATTACTATATTATATCACATTATATCATATATTATTATTTGCCATATAATTATATAGTATATTACTATATCATAAAGTTTTGCAAGGGCAGGCTGCCAAATGAAGGCCCCACTGTAGTAAGAGCTTGGCCATAGTAGAAGTCAAGAGAATCCATGTGAGAGAGGCATTATTAAGGCCATAGCTACAGGAAACGTTTCTGCAGAGCTGGCATCTTATTAGGTACTCCTAATGCCATCATGAAATAGGAAATTATAGTGTTCATGCAACTACTTGTCTTGTGTTGCTGTGGCTAAGGGAAAAGAGAAGGCGTGGGTGGATTATCTGGTAGATGCATAGCACAAGTGAGATAAAAATTCTGATTAAATATTTAGACTTAGGGAAAACAAAGGTGATTTGGGACATAAACCGAGCTGTGTTCGTGATTAACAAGAGTGTTGATGCTTCCTTCAACGAGTAGATGGCAGCAGTACCATTCTCTGCATAAATACTCTCCTGTAGACTATGCTTTTGTAATGGATGGACAAAGAAGAATGGAAGTCCTGTTCTGGAACAGGCAGCTGGAGGCAAAGGAAAGGAGAGAAAGAAAGTGTAGTTCCTCTAGCAAATTCAGCTCAAGGAACTCAGAATATTGCTATTAGGTATGTAGTCAAAGCAGATTTTCTTCCAGATAAGACTTCATTATTTTCTGGCCATGAAAAGAATGAATTTTGCCTCAGGTCTGTCAAAAATATTCTGACCATTAAGACTCCATGGAGTCAAGAACGCATACAGTGTTCGCATATAATGTAGAGGCAATAATCAGGCTGCAGTGCATGTGCTCTTTCATTTCCATTACTGTGCATAGCTTTGCCTAGACCAGGGGTAAGAACATGGCTGGCATGCATGAGTCTGTGCATAGCATAGCAACATTTCTGCAGGTTTCTGTGGCAGAACGATATTTTTTTATTTGATATTCAACCAGATTTGAGAATTTGTATTGCCATTCTGTCTCCAAAGTTAGCCTGCTATCTATATGTGAATGCTTTTTCTGCTTTAACAGTCAGGAAATTAGTAGCCTTCAGGGCTTGGAAGCCTGATTGCTGTCTCTCTCTGAATTTGGAGAACTGAAGCCGTGACTCCTGTCCCCAGCTGTCAGCCCTGCTACACAGAGCAGAGAGGAACAGATGATGGCCAAGTAATCAGAACAGCCAAATAACAACTGGAAGGATCTGCCTGTATTAATCTGGCAGAAAGCAGTGAGTTTTTTTGGTTGTTAAGCTAGTTTGGGTACCATGGTTTGTAATATGAGTGTGGATGTAATAACACAACTGCTCAGTCTTGGAGCTAGCTTTACTACCCCCTACTGAGTGGTGAAGGTTGGGAGCTGTATGGCAAAGAAGGGCTTTTCATTGAAAAAGTACGTAGATGAATCACCAACACATAGAGGCTCCCTTTGCCTTCTCCTGCTGTGTGGAGAATATTGGTGTGGAGACATATGGAGATGTGACACAACTTCCAAAGCTCACATGGGAGGTTCCAGATCATGGAGTCCAAGACTGTGCCTTAGATTTCTCTCATATCATATCTACAGGGCCAAATATAGGTAATCACGTCCTTCCTTTAATGTATATCATGAGCAAGTGCCTGGAACATAGACACAACACCTTTTGGGAAAGCTGTTTGGGAGAGAAAGCTGTTTGGAAGAGTAGGAGAAGAATGTGCAAGAAGAGACAGTCATACACTGGGAGCCTGAGGAACAAGCAGCTATTCGGCAACCAGCTAACCTAGGACACAGGACATGCATATGTGCCTTTCACAAAGGAGGGAATGTGTATTGGATACCAGTGAGGGATGGAGAAGGACAGGACTTTTGAGGAAACCTGCAGAGGTAACTGGAGGGAAGGTATTATTAAGAGTTGCTACAAAGAAGAGCACAGTTGTCTACCAGCCTTAATGTGCTTAAAGAGTAAGAATTTTGCTTGAGAGAGCATGCATTTCATTTTAAGATGAATCAGTGTTTTGGGTGACTCAGTTCTGCCTGTGCTGTTCTGGGTTTGACATGAGATATTTTCACCAAGTTGTTTTATATGAAGTTTTGGTTTTCATTCTTCCTACAGAAAGAGAAAGAAAACTGTCATTGCAAAAAAGTGACACTTGCGTATAAGACAATTTGATGATCTGGTGAGTGTGTAAGAGCCCAGCCTAAGCACACGTGCCTGTTTTCTTTACCTAGATCAACTGAAAGCAAACCAAGGACTCCTTTGGACAGTGTAAGGCTTAGGAAAAGGCTTCTGTGGTTCTTTCACTTGAGGCTGTTATATCCCAGACCTCATATTGCATCCCTAAATATGAAATCCAGCAACTGTTAAACTCTATTATTTGGATGTAGACAAGGAGATTTCCATGATGCTAATGTTGCTGATATCTTGAATATTTAGCTAAAGAAAGAAGTGATCCAAGAAGTCTCCTTTGAAAAATTAGAATAAATGGAAAGGCAGAAATCCAAGATAAAAGCATGAAGGCTGGAGAAAGAGGTCTACCTGAACAGACTAAGGTGGAATTATGCATATGAGAGAAAAGCAGGAAGGAGAGATGCAGACTGCCTGGGTTCCTTTTCATTTTTTTAAAAGGGTATTTCCTGTTGCTTCATTTGAGTCAGCCACTCTCATTTATATGCACATCAAAGTCTTTATGTAGGTTGATATACTGCCAGAGGTCTATGGGTCATCTAGAGTTAGCCAATATGAGTTTATGGATAGCCAGTGGGTTGGCTGGATGGAGAACAATACCGATACATCCACCAAGAATGTGAAGGACTTGCTACATGAACAGTGGCATGAGGGAATTTGAGGCACAAGACACTCCACACTTGTTTCCTTTTATTTTTTATCTAGTAAAGAAGGACTAAGAAGTGTAGTTAATCAGGATTGTTCTGAGGTTTGCAGATGGCATTTTCCTACCTTAACACGATGTCATCCCCATGAAATTTTTCTCTACAGGTTTTTTTGAGAAATTTCTGCAGAGCATAACTAAATTTCCCAAAGGTTTACCACGTGTGGACAGCCCAGACACGCCAAAGGATAGAAGTGGATGGTTTGTTTATAAATATGTAGGAGGGCTCCCATCCTTTCTTTCTTCATACTTAGCTTAATTTTTTCTTCCTGTGTTTGTAAAGGATATGAGGAAATACTCACCACTGCTTGAATTAAATCTAACAAAAAAGTCCTATCACAACCATTCAGCATCCACTGATGCTGGACTGTTGTGTAAGTCTATGTAGCTGACCTTAGTAGTGGGATCACCTAAGGATTAATGAAGGGCAGCGTTGTCACACAGGAGGAGGGGAAGCTGGTCAGTATTTTCTGGAAATCAGTGCTTTCAGCCATTTTCTTACAACACATCAGCATAATCAATTTTATCTGTCATACACATGCATAACCTGAGTCACATACAAGGTAGGTAGTTGGCCCAGGACTAACACAAGATATCAGGCCCAAGCTGGCCACAGTTCTTTCCTAATACTAGAAGTTTCTGTTGTAGATTTGATGAGGCATAGCAGTGGCAACTGCAAGAACTGCAGCCATCGAAGGCTGACCAATGCCTTCTGGTAATTTTTCAGTCATTGACTTCTGGACTTCATGGTGTTATCTAAGTTATGGAGGTTTTAGTGGATTAAGCAAGATAACAACAGTCAAAAGGGTAAGAGACTCATAGCTCGCCTTTTACTCACAGCTCTGAAATCAGATCAGAAATCACAAAGACAGAACTTTTCCATCATTACCTCTTTCCCAGAATTTCAATTTCTGTTTAAATAACCTCACTGCATCATTTGCGTTATTTAATCTCAATAGAAAAGACAGCAGCAATGCATGACATCCTTACAAACTGGAGTCATGCATTTGGTAAGGCACAAAGAGGTGAAACATATGCTAAGTTGAATTCATGCTGAAAGGATATCTACCACGTTTACAGAACAGCCTGAACACTGCAGGCATCACTATGACCTTCAAGAAAACAGTGAAATACATAGAAAGATGCCCAGTGATTTTCTGATGAGGCCACTGAGAACAACTGGGTGTAGCAGAAGAGGTATCTGTTAAGGAGGGGTAGAGAGTTTGGTTTCTGGAGGGACCTAGTTTGGTGCGTTACTTGATATTCAGAAATGCAAATAATTTGAAAATTTGCTACAGTCTTTAAGTTCGTAACAGTCCACTTAACATCCACATAATAAAGATAGATCCTGCCGGTCTGCCTGAAGCATTACAGCTCTTTGGTACCAACCATCTGTAAATGGTCACCTCCTATTTAGGTGAGAAAGGTACTCATGTTCCTTTTAAGCTCTGCCCCTAAAGCCCAGGTGTGCTCACTCCTTCCTCCCCTCTTCCCCATACTCTTTACACATCTGTATTTACTTCCCTCTGCATTAACCCATATTAAGTACTATTTGCAGTACTCAGAGATTTGAAACACAATAATGGTAAATTATTTAGCAAACAATTAGAGGAAGGAGTGCAAATAAAAACACTAATTTCCAAAAATATCTTTAATCACTTGGTGCAGGTTCAGAACCCTAAGCAAATGTTAAGATAATTAATCGTTGTCAACACGTCTGTCACATGAAAAGCACCTTCAGTCAATTATGCAAACGTGTCCTTCATACTTCAGAAGGTGTGAGCACAGCTACCTGCTGCTTCTGTCAAGGTCACACTTTGAATTCACAATGCTCTTCCCACAGTGTAGAAGTTCAAATCTATTCTGATGGTTCCTTTAGGATTTTCAAGCCTTTGTTCAGCAACCATTATCAATGAATGAAATACTCTCTTTATATCTCAAATGAGTACTTCAAATATAACCTTTGAATAACCTCCAGTAATTGTTTGACAGATGATGTACACATGAGTTTGGATGTAAAAATTGTTCTAACAAAATCCAGACAAGCACAGAGATGTAGAAATTCATGATCAAAAAGGCAAACCAAGGCAACATTCCAGAAGCCAGCTGTTCACATGCTTTGTTTTGCAGAAAAGATTTTAGCTTATAGAATTTAAGAGTACCTCATCACATGGTGCCAACATAGTCATGTCTTCAATAACTACTTAAAGTATTACATATAACTGCAAATTGCTAGTGTTAGGGGTCTTTGGGATTCCTAACATCCATATATATATATATATATATATATATATATATATGTTTACATATGAGACACAACCATAAGGGATGCTGCTGGAGGTATGCCAACACTCCCACCAAGAGACCACTCTCTGGGAGGAATGCAGCTTCGAAGACCCATCTTCATTCTGGCACATCCTCATAAACCTCCCAGGAGGCAGCAAGTACCTAAACTTTCTTGTCCCTTTACTGTCTGTCTTGCTAACTTAAAGCTATAACCCCACTTTAGTTCTTTTACTATTGAGCATTACATATTTGTAGTTATCCATTGTTGCTTTTAAATACAATACAATTGCATTTTAATGCATTTTGGTGAGATTTCATTGCTCTGACTTCTTAGTGAAGGAAAGCAGCATTACGAAGATAGAGCTGTACAGTGTGTCTTCTGGCACAGGACTCTACACAAATCCTGGCATACTTATTTGCATGTGGAGCGCTGCCTGTATTAGTGCTAAGTAAAAAGACAGGCACAGAAAGCCTCACTACTGTGCTAGAGGAGAGCATGTCTGTGTGGCTGCTGCATTACTCCTGTGACCCACAATGGGAGGGTGCAAGGTTTAGGTTTCCAAAGGAATTAGGCATCCAAATGCTATGTTAGTGTTATTTTGGCTTTATTTATCACATGAAATCCTCAACCTCCACTGCTCAGGCACTGCCTAGCAACCCAATGGCCAACTCTACGTATTCAGACTCCTTGTCTTTGAGCAACTCATTTCTACCTGTGATAGAAGGAATTAAAAAAAAAACAAAAAACAAAAAAAACCCCAAACGCTTAAAGCATCTAAGCCTAAGTAGCTCAGAGCTGCTTCACAGGGCTCTGAAAGGACTCTGTCTTTGCTAACCCTGGAGGAGGACGCACTGGGAAGCACAGCATGGCCTCCCCTCACCCCCTGCCCGTCAGGCTCAGGCAGAGCCAGCAGCACGTCTGTGTTGGCTTAAGTCTCTGTTTTCTCGGGGCACTGCGCTGCATGGAAACCCAGCCCTGGGAGTGCACTTTGGAGACTCGCTTGCGATGCATTTGCTTATTTTTGTGAGTCTCACTAGAATGCTTTGCAGTTGCATCCTCAGAGTCTGGAGGCCACCCAAAGGAAACCAGCATTTAACCTAAACACATTTTGGACTCTAGAGCTGATGCTGCGTTTCAGGAGCTAGCTCATGCCATATGCAAGGAATGGCAATTTTATGCCCCAGAGCAGATTTACTGCAGGATCCCTTTCTCAGGGTGAAAAACAGCAATGGCTTTAAACAAGGGGACACAGCTTTTCAGCATCCATATGCTTGTAACATCAAGAATGGTAAGGGCTCTCTAGAGACAGGTTTCACTGTACATTAACTTTTGCATTGTGTCAGCTTTCCAGTGTAGTTGGAGAAGTCCCTATCGGAGTTCAGGGTATTAGGACAAAACACACTAACAAGACAATAAAATTCTCTGGACTAACTAATGTAGCCAGAAATCTTTCTGGTTGACTCTTCTCTGCTAAAGTCATCCTGCTTCTTTACAGGTCACAACAACTTAAAAGGGGTTGGTGACCACTCACGCAGGCATGAAAAGGTGCATTTGTCCCAGCGGCAAGTCAGCAGTACCCTGTAGAAGTTCACCGCTGGGCAGCAGCAGAGGCAGCAGCTGGTACAGATGGGAAGGCATGCTATGAAGTTAGCGCTGATCTGTGAGAAACTGTTTTGTACATACTGTGGCATAATCAAGTAGTTTTGAAACTGTGTAAAGGATTAGAGAAGACATCAAGAACGAAACTGAGTCTCCAACACAGGAGGGACGGTAGGCTGGCTTAGGATGCTCAACAAAGAGGTCTGCTTCACACTCCTATGTAAGCACAGCATACAGTTTCAGGAACAGTGACTTTCCACACTGAAATTGCACATCTAGCCTACAAATTATTCAAAGCAAAGTAGCTAGCACTCTCATCGCTGGCAGGGAAGGACTGACCAGGAGCCTGGAGAGAGAAAGACACTGAGCAAAGTCCTGCTACTCAAAGAACAGACACCAACGGAAAGGAGTTCAACTGCCTGAAAACCTGGAGTGGAAGCAGCATCTCTCCAATAATCACAGAAAACAGGGGCAAAAAGGGGTTCAAGGCTCCCTGTGACTAGTACAGTGAGGAGGTGATCTTTTTCTTTTTGTTCCTTAGCCTTTGATGAAGCAAGAAGGCTGTCACCACTGTAGGACCAGGCTACAGACTTGGGGCCTCACCTTAATGCTCTAGCAGATAAAGTGGAGTATTATAGGCTAAATATTGTATAATCTGGTCCTCTAGTAGAAAGATGACCTCCAGTGAAAAGGAGTTATTGCCAGATTACTGTTCAATAAGACCTCATTCTTCATATGTGCTTTTAGATTTCTTCTCTTTTCACTAAGAAAATTGCTGCAGTAGGGCGTGCACTCAAAAGAGTGGTTGTCTTTGTGTCTTTTTTCAGTGTCCAGAGAAGTGGATATTTTTAAAACAAATGGAAGTCAGAAGGTATTTAATATAGACCATTACTTTCCAATAATGCACATGCATCATTATGCAGTATTGAAGTGACTACTTCCCACTCTTGTGCGCAGACTTCAACATTCATTTCTGTTTAGGTCACTTAAATTGCATTTACACCATCCTTCTGAAGAGAAGGGATTTTGTAAGCAGGCTAGACCCTACTTGTACCTGCTCTTACTTCCTTAATGGAGCCAGAATGGTATAAGGAACATCAGTGTACACTAAATTTAATCTGTGTTAAGGTGTCCATCTTTCTCAGAGGGAAAGATAGATTACTCTAATATGCAAGGTTTTGTAATAACAAAATGTCTAGCCTAAAATTGCAGCTTAGTTGGTAGATTGGGTAGAAAGAATTATTCCCATGTAGATTCTAACATTGTATTTTAATAAATGTTTTAAATACAGGGAAGGCTACTTCCCATGCAGTTTTGCTTTGTTCTAATGAAATATTTACCATGCTGTAATTGCAGTCCATCCCTCAGGCAGAAGGATACTGCCAGCCATGTAATAAATATTCTACTATGCCTCAGATGGGCTTTTTGAAAAGGAAACTTCTCTTGGTAGGTAACAGTTGTTTGATAATGGCCTGTTCTGAGATGACCACTAGGGTTTTTGTTCACTAAATGGATTTTAGAAACAGCAGGGGTGTAAGATGCAGCACACATCATCACATTTTGCTAATCATTTATACATTCAAAAAACTTTACTAACTGTGCCTCACAAAGGAGAAACAAGCCACATGAGTCAAATCACTGAGTTACTTCTCAACTACAAAAGCACTTCATAAAACCACTTCCAAAAAAATACAAGAAACTCTCTTGAAAAAAAAACAGGAAAAGCTAGAAAGGGCAATGTGCAGAACTAGATCCTCCCCCCACTGCTGTAGCTCTGCCACTCGACTTAAATCAACTGAGAGCCTAGTTCTTCATTCAGTCCATGTCAGAGTACTTTTTTTTCCTTTCAAGGCTCTTTCAAAGGCACAAAATCTAATTTAATCATAACAAAGGACATCAAAACAGGCCTGGATTTATTTCCACACTTGAAAGACTGTAGTCAATGTCCAATAACACCTACGGTGCACTTATCTTTCAATCATTTCCACAGGTTGTTCTCACCTCTTCTCCTACTGCTGCCCTCTTCCACTACTGCTGATATGCGCCCAACGTCTTCAGGCTCATGTCAATTGTCAATCTCAGTTTCCATAAACCAGCTGTAAGAATTCCTGTAAAACCAAATTATTTAGAATAGTGGAAGTTCATGTGATGCTGTAGAGAAGGCAGAAAACCTCACAGGAACTCCCATACTGCTTCCTATCTCTGTTACTGATCGCAGCTTCTCTGTCGTGGGAAAGAACATGGTGGGGATTGCAGGGAGAGAACAAGAAGCAGCACAAGACTGAAGCTATTCAGGTTCTCAGTTCCCTCTCTCAGTTCTTGCCTTTCCTTACTGGGCTTTGATCTAATACTTCCAACTAACAAATGGAACAGAACAGAGGGTAGCCAGGAGGTAGCAATAAATATGCAGCAGTACTTTTCTGCCTTTAGTTTCCACCTTCATTCATAGCAGCAAAATTGCCTCAACATATTCCTGCTTACAGAATGGGGAGGACACTTTATGCCAAAGAGAGATGTATTTGTTTCCTCTTAAAAGAAAAGATCAACCTCTCACTTCTGTATTCAGAACCGCATATTTACAGAGTTGTTACATTGCCTACAACCAGACTTTAAATATTTATTGCTCATGTGGTTGAAAAATAATGCAATCAGATGACAAGCAATCCTCCACAGATTCTCCCTCTGACAATATTTCAAGCCGTGGGGGAAATCACGCTACAGCTGGCTGGCACCTCACTCCGCAAGCAGCTCTGTGGGGATGGATCCTGCTTGGATACTGGGTTCCTCCATGTTTGGGCAGGAGAACACAGGCCTAAGGAGTTCAGTGTTTCACATCTCACAGAAAAGACCCACAGGCTCCCAAACCAAAGCAAGGGGAGAGGAAGGAGCAACACAGTAGTAATTTCCACTTTTGAATACTCTTGATCCACCCCACAGAGGATTACGTTGGCTGGGTCTAGTAGGGCTCTCTGACTGCAGAGTCTGTACCAGCCAGTCTGTCAGCCTAGGAGGAGTCCTCCCTCCTCCTCCTGTCTCCATGAAGGAGACGCCCTGATCAGCAATGAAGACAGAAGTCACAAAGAGTGGGAAACATTCAGCTGGCCTGACTCATCCCACAACTTGATATACATTTTTCTGTCCAGTGGCAACCGTCAGTGTCACTGGAATAGGAAGCAACATCACAGGAAGCAGCAGAAGGTCTCAAAAAAGTGTCAGTCTCTTCTCCCACATAACAAGCGATAGGATGAGAGGAAATGGCCTCAAGTTGCATCAGGAGAGGTTTAGATTGGATATTAGGAAAAATTTATTTACTGAAAGGGTGGTCAAGCATTGGAACAGGCTGCCTAAAGAGGTGGTGGAGTCACCATCCCTGGAGGAATTCAAAGAATGTGTAGATGTGGCACTTTGGGACATGGTTCAGTAGGCATGGAGGTGTTGGGTTGACAGTTGGACTAGATGATCCTTGAGGTCTTTTCCAACCTTAATGATTCTATGAAAAGTGCCATACAACATTTTCAAATGGTTTGTGTGTCACCAGTGCTCACCATACCACATCTGGGAAACCACTGATGTATTCATCTGAATTAGAAAAACTACTGCCAAAAACAGGCTGAGTCTTAAGGACCAGTCAAACCTTTCCTCATTAAACATGCACTGGCGTATGTTTAATGGCCAGTGTGGGCTCCCTCCATGGTCCAGTACGTTCTGGGAACAGTGGAACAATTTCTGCTCATTTTGTTAAATATATGGAAGATGGAGTCAAATGCAACATGCAACACCTTAACTTCCCCCCCAGTTTGTGGTGATTCAGACATATATCAAGCTCAGCTTTATAAGGGTGTCCAGTCTCTCTTGAATTGTCTACAGTGCATGATGCATTGTACAAGCATCTTTCAGAAATGGAACCTCTGAACCAAAGACTGTTAAACATGGAAAATTTCTCTTTTTTCTAAAAAGAGGTACTTGCAGAAAAGTGCAGATGCATAAGTAACATCTTAATACATAAGGCAAGTCAGGAAGCTTTCCTGATACTAATTTGATCATTTCTCTTGTGGCTATAAGCAGGAGAAGATTTTTTAAATTTTTGTCTTATATCTTGGCAAGTTCAACACTGTTTCCAATTTTTCTTGTCTGGGTCCTGCAGTTATGAAACTCCTGATTTACTTTCATATAGAGTGAGAGTAAGGATCTTTTTGTGCAGAGCATGGGTTGCCAGAGGCTTGTTGGCTTCTTCCAGGAAAGATGAAGTCATTACCTGTGATAGTCTGTAAATACAAAGAGATGAGATCCAAATACACCATTCATCTCACAAACAGGTGGAGATGGGCCAGCTGAAGTCACTATGAAAAGAGCATAAATGGCTCTGTTAGCAGTGATACAGCACCCAGGACTGAACTCCCTAGCTGTAAGCACAGGGATACTGAAATAAGTGACAGAATTGCTTCATGCTTCTCCTGCCCTACCACAGGACAGGAAAAATTAATTTTTCCAAGGCATTCTCACTCTTAAAAAAATATGCAAGAATGCAGAAGTGTTATTTATGGCTTTTAAAAAGCTAGAAGAAGCAAAATGTTGGCTAGGACTTTACACATAAAGGGTCAAACCCATGTTATGAGATAACCGTAGAGAACGGAAATAAAGGTATCATGGGTAAAGAAAGGCACAATATCAAATCTCCTTAATTTCCCAAATATTGCAAAAGAAGAAACCATATAAGAAAGAGTTATATGCCCCAAAGCACATAGGTTAAACACACACCAAAATCAAGAACACTCAAGAGGAAGGCAAATTTTCACATCTCTTGTAAATGAAAGGTCATACCAGCCAGCAAACAAAGGTTGAGAACAGCAAAGGAAACCTTGAGGTAATGCCGGTGAGATGGCAGAGAGAGAGGACAAGGGGAGGTGGCCAGCGGTGAGCGTCCTGTGCTGAGAAAACATGCTGGGAAAATACCAGAAACAAGTGGCAGACAAGATTTTCCTTCTGCTTAAACTAGTTTCATTCCTTGAGACTCTACCGCACTGAAGTGGATTATTTCAGTTTTACTCCTGAGAGTAGAGGCATTCTCAAAAACTTTTTGTACATCTGACATAAAGCTGGTGTTACTTAATCAGTCAATTTTTTTCAGATTTTGTACTGGTTTAATGCCACTGGATTGAATTATATTATGCAGGTGAGATAAGGGGTTTCACAGGCTTGGCCAGAGGTGCCCTCATGCCCTTTGCTTCAGTGGTATCCCAACCTGAGCAGAGCAGACCCCATCCCGTTTGCCACCCACCATATGGTCACAGGGCAGCAGTCACAGGAGACTCCAATGGCACATGCTCATTTAAATGAGGAAAAGCCACAGATTTTCATGAGTTAAGCTCATATGCAACAGCAATAAGTATATTAATAGCTGAAAGTAATGCTGTGGTTTACTGCAGGAGGATTTCCTCTCTCCCTCATGTCCCAGGCTCTACTACACAGGAAAGCCATGAGCTGCTTTCACCTTGCATGAGCAAACCGTATCTTCAGGGAACAGCTCTAATAACTTACCTTTCCAGAAGAGTCAGAGCCCTCTTCTCATGGGTAAACTGGGAAAAAATCCAGTGCCCTAAGATACAACTTTTCTCCTGATGAAAAAGCTAAATTCTATCAATTTTTTTCATCTGTTTGGACAAAATACATTGCTTTCTTCCTAATCCAAACAGCTCAATAGTCCTTTGTCTCAGATGTATCCCTGTGTAGATGAAGGAACAGGGAGGAACAGGGAAATTTCCCTTGCTCCCTCCTCAGCTGCCTCTGTAGACCTCCAGCTGCAAACCCCACATCACACTCCCAACCCTCCTGCTCCAAGACCACTCCTCTGTGTTTGTACATCATACAAGCTGGCTTTATACGTCTTGTTTTCCCCAGCACTCCTTACTGCCTCAGCATACAGGCTTCAACAGCATCTCAGCTCTGCCTCAGATGTAACTGCCCTTCCCCAGGATGCCCTTTCCAGGCAGGGTGTTTATGGGGCAGGTTCCCATTTCAGCAGTTGTCTCTCTGCAGCCAGGAGAGGGCCAGGGCCAGCACAGCAGGTCCCAAAGCTGAAGCATCTCTGGCTCTGCCCCAACCAGGAGCTTTGGCCTCGGACACGGGTGCAGGAGGGAGCTGTGCTACGGGACATATCATTTTCATTGCACAAAAGCTTCAGACTGTTGTCTCCAACTCGGACCACTTTTCAGGGCAGCCTCATTCACTGCAGTGTTCTTCAAAGGCTTCCCACTGCCAAAACAGTCATTGACATTGTAACAGCGTGACGCTATACCCAGCAAGGAGAATGACAAACAGATGTAGTCCCAGATGAAATACAAAGAAAAATTAAACGTGTATAAAAATAATTATGTGCTGCATAAAGACACGTGCAAACTGACATTCTACAGATGACTCATATTTCCCTGCTTTTTTCCAGTGTTTTTTTGAAGCCTGCTCTTAGTCATGTGAAGGAGAGCGTATTTGCTCACAGAGCCACGCTGCCTTCATTAAGAGCACTTGCCCTGATCCCAAATCCCCTTCACCACCAGCATGGCCACATCCGCTGTGACAGAGCACGTAAGATCTCAAGACCGCCTCACTAGATCTGCCTGTATCTTCCAGAGCTTTTCCAATCCCCTGAAACAAAAAACAGCTCAAAAAGCATACAGAATCACAAATAGGCAGATTTATTGGACAGCAGCTTCTTTACAGACTGCTGCAAATGTTCAATTAGATTAGCTGTGACCATGAAATCAGCTTGATCACCATCACTAGTTCTGTACGTAAAGACTAACACTGCTGGAAGAATGGGATTGTACCAGACAATAAACCAAAGTGATTTATTTTTTCTAAGCATCTTTACCAAAAAAATCTCAGAGGCCTCATTATAAGCGATACTGACACCCCCCACCCCTCAGCTCTTCCTCTATTGACCAAAGCATGTAAAGAAGGAATTTTAGACAGTCCTTGCAATGCAGCACTCATTGCAGTCACAGATCCGTGAATGCTGCTCTTCCTTTGGGGCTCACAGCAATTCACCCAGGGGCTCTGAGGGCTGCACTTCACTCCAAGAAGTCTTGGTAGCTATAGAGAGGGACAGCCCTCTCTATAGCTGTCCTGGTACTAAGTATCCCTCACTAGCCTTTTTGTTCCCAGCCAGAAAAGATCTACTAATAGGTAACTATATTATCATTGCATGGTGTGGATGTATTTCTGGCAAGCTTTAATAAAGGGAAGGAGCAGGACTGGTAGAAAGGGCAAGGCACGCCAAATATGCAATAGAAAACACCCCACAGCTGCTTTGACTGGGAAACGATGATGCTCAACAGCTGGGACCATTGGGGGCGCAAAAGGGACCAGAAGAGAAAATAGGACCCTGGGCAAGGAAGAGGTTTTCAATTTAAATCTGAGACACTTAAAGCATAGAGAGGTAGCAATGTTAAGCAAGACTGTTTAGCAGTGATTTTTGTAAGGAATTGACAGGGCTGATGTTATGAGCCAGGAAACCACGAGAAGGGAGTTGCAAAAAGGAGGAAGGGACTGAGAGGGAAATGAATGAGTGCTCAGGGACATTTGTTCCCTTCTTCTATTAGAGAGAAATACTTCTTTCAAGCAGTAATAACCTTCCTGCAAAGCAAATTGGACTGAACGCTTTAGTGCGGCTGCAGGATGCTGCCCTGCTCCAGAGAAGCACTTAAGCACATGCTTACTTTCAAGCTTATGGGCAGCCCAGAAAGCCAACAGGACCACACACTTTCTTGGAGAGAAACCTGAATATAAATGCTCTGCTGGATTCAGACCTGGGAGCTAGATTCTGCCTTCAGTTCCAGTCATGCAATTTCAGTAGGGGCTGGACTGACAGCTGGGAAACACCACCCTGCGTACATGTGAATATAATGAAACAAATTCTTATCAAAGGAAAGCCAATGAAGTGAACTAGTACATTTAACTTTTACATAATAAAGATATATTTTCCAAGGTAGTTTTCAAAGAGCCCCTGGATATAAGCTGTTCATCCTTCTGCTTCTGCCACTCCTTAGGAAATCATGGTTTCTAAAAAGTGCTTATTGCTTACAGGGATCTATACATTTTGTTCTGTGTAGCTTGAATTGATTGACACAAACTGACATATATTTTATTTGTACATCTGGACTTTTTCATTTCTTTTCTTAAAACTACTTCTTGGCAATGACATATCAACAACAACATTATCATGTAGGACTTGATGAATAAAAAGATGCACAGAAGGAAGAAACCATCTGGTTGAAAGTATATCCATCTTCTGTACAGGGGACAAGGACTATAAATAAAAACTTACTGATCTGAAAAGATATTGGAAAGTACTGGTCAGACTCTGTTTTACTGTTAGCCACACTTTGGTATATCCTCCTGCAAACCCAGCACAGGCTGATGGGGAAACAGTCTGCATGCTTATTGATTTCTTTATTTAGTTTCCAGGCAGTGGAATTACAGCACAACGATCATTGTTTTCAGACCCTTTGCTATATTCTGGGAAGGGACAAAAAGGCCTATAAAATTTTGCAGCTCATTTGGTCATTGCAGAGATGTCTCAGAACCAGAATGATTAGCTGGATCCCCTCTTTTCAAAGTAAGAAAAATTATAGTATTTTAATAACATAGGATTTTGATCCTCTTCAGGTTTTGTGACATCAAAGCAACACTACTTTTGCCATTGATTATGTTAGGACCTCTTTTTTTTCAGTACAAGCAATAACATTTGAATCAATTTAAATGACTAACCTCTTCTATTCTGATTATTCTTTTCATATATCATTATGTGTCTGAGATGATGGGAGTTTTCCAGCAATCACATGAAGAATTTGTGAGCAATCCAGCCACTGTGGGTGAAACACTCTATTATTGTAATTCGTACAATACCATGTCATGAAAGTGCTCACAAGTCAAATAAGATATAAGTGACTCCTGAAAGCTGAGCTGGACTTACAAATTATCCCTAAATGATGTGAGAACTCAAAACCAAACAGAAACAAATTTTAGTGAAGGGACGGCTCAGCTGGCTTCCCAGGCCTTTATCCTGTGGTCCTCCCACCCACACTGCCACATGGAGGTGGCAGGAGTCTGGGGAACACAAGGGTGCAGAAACCTGGTCCCTTTTCAAACTCTACCAAGGGGTAAGACAGCTCCTATGAGGGGCAGCTAAGGACTTTGGATTTGTCTAGTTTGGAGAAAAGGAGGCTGAGGGGCGACCTTATTGCTCTCTACAGCTTCCCAAGGAGGGGAAGCGGAGAGGGAGGTGCTGATCTCTTCTCCCTGGGATCCAGTGATAGGATGCGTGGGAATGGTTCAAAGCTGCGCGAGGGGAGGTTTAGACTGGACATTAGCAAGCATTTCTTTACCGAGAGGGTGGTCAAACACTGGAACAGGCTTCCTAGAGAGGTGGTTGATGCCCCAAGCTTGTCAGTGTTTAAGAGGCATTTGGACAATGCCCTTAATACCATGGTTTTGGACAGCCCTGAAGTGGTCAGGCAGTTGGACTAAATGATTGTTGTAGGTCCCTTCCAACTCAAGTGTTCTATTCCATTCCTATTCTATTCTATTCTATTCTATTCTATTCTATTCTATTCTATTCTATTCTATTCTATTCTATTCTATTCTATTCTATGTATAGGAAAATACACATACAGGAAAATATGGGGAGTGGGGGATTGCAGCATCACACAACAGCCTCAGAGGAGACAGCACGGTCCCCTTCAGGAAGACACTATTTCAGTCCACTTGAGTCAGAGCAGTGGTGACTGCTGGGGATGAGGGTGACACCAGATGCTGCCAAGGGCCCTTCAAAGCTACTGAGAGCCACTTCTCAAAAAAGATGTGTTTTGGGGAGGGACATTCAGGGGCACCTTAAGAAATCTCTGTCTGCTTTTCTGTTTTTTTTATTAGGCATTGGGGGTTTTTGCTTCTTCAGTATAACATTTAGAAAACACTGGCAAAGAAAGATGTGACATTTTTTTTCCTCTGAAATCATAACCCGGGCAGCATGAAATGGGAAGCTCCGGTACCAGTGGGTGACAGATAAGCTCCATGGAAGCATGAGGTGGCCACTGATCGCGGCAGGACTTTGGTGCTGAACAGAAGCCTTTCAAAGCCCAGATACACCCCAGCCATGGTCCCCTGATGCCCTGGCTTTTGCCATAGCCACTTGTACCACAGCAAAGCCAGATGAGCATGTAACTCAATTAGGATGGGAAAAATGTGCATGTTCCCCTCAGTCCCCGCGAGAGCACGAAGGACACCGTGGCCAACAGCTAGGGGCAGGGAAGAGGTGGCTGTGCGCTCGCAGGCTGAATTTTGTACCTCTGAAACTTTGTTACAGGGTTGTCAAAGACACACAGACATCTCACAGCCTCTTGCTTTCCACCTCACTTTAGTGCTTACAAAATATTTATGAGTGGGAAAAAAAAAAGCAAGCATTCATTGCTGAATACTCTGCTGATTCACATAGCAAGTTTTATAAGCCAAGCCTCAGCCTCCTGCAGCAGGCGCTCCCTGTTGCTGAGCAGTTTTGTTTGTCTGCAGGATGGCATCCCTAGGGTGGATCAAGGCTGCGGAGGGAGGCAGGGCTGAGGGCTCCAGCTGCCTGGACACAGGCTCTGGTTTGGACTCGGTATTTAGGGGTGGCCACCTCAGGAAGGAAACCGTGAAGCTGAGGTTAAAGCACAAGAGTTGTGGGGTTTGTGGCTGGCCCTGAGAGGTACCATCTCTCTTTGTGAAAGTAAGTGGAGAAATGGGAAAACATAACTGAAGAAATCAAAGAGCGTCAGGAATCTCTATTTGATACCTTCTACCACATACCCAAGGACTACTGATGATTGAGAGAGTTGGTCTGAACATTGTAATCCATTTAGTTTTCAGTGAGAAGGTGATAATTCAACAAAAAGGTTGGGGTTTTTTCTCCATAGAATTTATTTGATGCCTATGAAAATTCATTCAGGAAAAAGGTGGGCAAAGTATTTTTCATGGTTTAACCCCAGCCAGCAACTGAGCCCCACCCAGCCACTCACTCACTCCCCCCCCTGGTGGGATGGGGGAGAGAATCAGAAGAGTAAAAGTGAGAAAACTCATGGGCTGAGATAAAGACAGTTTAATAGGGAAAGCAAAAGCCACGCACGCAAGCAAAGCAAAACGAGGAATTCATTCACTCCTTCCCATGGGCAGGCAGGTGTTCAGCCATCTCCAGGAAAGCAGGGCTCCATCACACGTAACGGTTACTTGGGAAGACAAATGCCATCACTCTGAACATCCCCCGTTCCTTCTTCTTCCCCCAGCTTATATATTGCTGAGCATGACATATGGTATGGAATAGCCCTTTGGTCAGTTGGGGTCAGCTGTCCCGGCTGTGTCCCCTCCCAGCTCCTTGTGCCCCCCCAGCCCACTCGCTGGTGGGGTGGGGTGAGAAGCAGGAAAGGCCTTGATGCTGTGTAAGCACTGCTCAAGAATAATGGAAACATCCCTGTGTTATCAACACTGTTTCCAGCACAAATCCAAAACATAGCCCCATACTAGCTACTATGAAGAAAATTAACTCTATCCCAACCAAACCCAGCACATTCTCCACCCCTTATTCCATACCATTTACATCATGCTCAGGTCTCACACTATCCAGTACATTCTCATTACCCACACCACCCTTCCCATCCTTTGATATAATATGCAGATATCATTCCCTTAGTCTATGGACCACCCCTGTGAAATGTCTATAAAATGTCCATAAATGTCCACAAAATGTCCACAAAATTAGTTCATTTAGTCCATGGATTTGCACTCCGTCTGTTATGGTGGTCACTCAGGACAGGAGAGGTGGTGTGTTGCATAGAGTTACTGGGCACCAAAGCCAGCTCAGGTCAGGTCACTTCTGCACTTGCACTGCTTCTTGTAAGGCTTCTCCTCCATTGGTTCAGGTGGTTCCTGCTATAGTAATTCCTATAACATGCAACTCAAATAATGTGTTACAACAATTTAAAGGTATTTCCATTTTAATCTCCACCCCTGGTCCCTTTGGGCCAGGTTATAGGGTTTAAGATTGCAATGAACTCCTCCCCTTGCCCCTGCTTTGGCTTGGACTTATCCACAGACTGCAGTCCCTTAGGGGTGTACCTGCTCCAAGTGGAGACATCCATGAGACACAGTCTCTCCAGGGGTATACGTGCTGCAGCATAGACTTATCCATAGCCACAGTCGCTTTGAGGTGCACCTGTTCCAGCGTGGCCTTCTCCATGGGCCACAATGCCTTCAGAGATACACCTGCTCCTACGTGGCCTTACCCACAGCCACAGTCCCTTCAGAAGTAAACCTGCTCCAACACAGCCTCACCCATGGCTGCAGTCCCTCCAGTGGTGTACCTGCTCTGTCTTGGGCTTATCCATGGCCACACGCTTTGAGGTGCTCCAGCATGACTTAATGAACTGTCACTGATGCTTCAAGGTGTACCTGCTGCAGCATGGCCTTATCCATAGCCACAGATGCTTCGAGGTGTACCTTCTCCAGTGTGGACTTATACTTGGGCCACAATCTCTTCAGAGGTATACCTGCTGCGGCACAGACATAGCCATGGCCACAGATGCTTCAAGATGTACCTGCTCTGTCTTGGGCTTATCCATGGCCACAGATGCTTTGGGGTGTCCTGCTCTCGTGTGGACTCATCCGCAGGTCACAGTCCCTTTGACTCAAGTTCACACTGGAGTTCCAGCCTGTCCAGTACAGCAGCACAGAAACAGCAGTGGTGCCCTGGCCATCTGCCAACCCAGGCACATGGCCATTGCTGTTATCAAAATGTTCCCAGGCACAGCAGAGTAAGATGATAGGCAGTACAGCAAGCAGTGAAAACAAAAAGCAGCCACTAATGAGCACTAGACTTTAATATACAGTAAGGCAATATACAGAAGCCTGCCCATTAATAGCTAAACACCAGTAACAGCTATAAATTCAGTCTAGCACATTCCAATCAAATCTGTCATTATCTCGAGCACTTCGAGCCCCACGTTGGGTGCCAAAAAGGACTGTTGTGGTTTAACTCCAGCCAGTAACTGAGCCCCACCCAGCCACTCGCTCACTCCCCCCCCTGGTGGGATGGGGGAGAGAATCAGAAGAGTAAAAGTGAGAAAACTCATGGGCTGAGATAAAGACAGTTTAATAGGGAAAGCAAAAGCCACGCACGCAAGCAAAGCAAAACAAGGAATTCATTCACCACTTCCCATGGGCAGGCAGGTGTTCAGCCATCTCCAGGAGAGCAGGGCTCCATCACACCTAACAGTTACTTGGGAAGACAAACGCCATCACTCTGAACGTCCCCCCTTCCTTCTTCTTCCCCAGCTTTACATGTTGAGCATGACGTCATATGGTGTGGAACACCCCTTGGGTCAGTTGGGGTCAGCTGTCCCAGCTGTGTCCCCTCCCAGCTCCTTGTGCCCCCCCAGCCCACTCGCTGGTGGGGTGGGGTGAGAAGCAGGAAAGGCCTTGACCCTGTGTAAGCACTGCTCAGCAGTAACCAAAACACCCCTGTGTTATCAACACTGTTTCCAGCACAAATCCAAAACATAGCCCCATACTAGCTACTGTGAAGAAATTTAACTCTATCCCAACCAAAACCAGCACAGTATTATAGCTTTTTGGAACTGAGTTTTGATTTTAACCTGAAACAACTTTTCAGTCCGAAATTAATTTTCTGTTAAGAAAAGGAAAACAGCTAAAACAAAACATGTTTTAAACAAATTGCAACAAACAATTGTTTCTAAATGCCATTCTGTGACAATCTCTGAACTGCTGAGGGTCCTGCTTCAGCTCCGGTCGAAAACTATTTCAAAACATAACAAATACTCCATGGGTAGAAAAAGCATTTTCTCAGCACCTCTCATGATGAGCAGTCACAGCAGTGGGAGGAAAGCCCCAGGTTTGGGTGTTTGAACAGCCAAGGGTGGTGTTCTGTGTTGAGTCATGCTAGTGTTTGGCTACTACCTTGCTAATAGCTCTGGTGTTATTTTACGTCTTTACACCAATGGAACCAGGCGCATTAGTAATGGTGATATTTCAAATTTTGGAAAGTTAATTCCCTGACTATTATTGCCTTTCATCAAGTATAAAGTGCACCAGGCACTAGGTCTGTCAGGGTGCACCGAGGGCCTCTGTGCCATAGGAGAAGGTCAGCCAGGAGCTGAGCACCGTCTATGATCATCAGATTTTTTGGCTTGCTCTGTAAATTGCAAAGATGGTGCAATGCACTGCTTCAAGGAGCTTGACAGCTGAACTCTTTTTTCTAAAATCAAAAGAACCTAATCTTGTAGGACTGTCGTACTCAGCACAGTATCAGGGTCCCTTGGGACTGGCCATATGAACATGCTCGAGAAGTAAGACTGCCTGTTTTGTGTAAAAGGCCATATACTTCCTACCTAAACTTGTAGTGAGGTTTGCATAATTGTATGTTGCTCTAAGGATGTGGATATACTTCTCTTCTTGACCTTTAAAACAGGAGATCAGTATGTACTAGAAAGAGGCTTATAAAACTTGAAAAGCAACAAAGAGTGCAAAATCCATTTGCTAGCGTTTGCGCAGGTCAGTGAAACTGTACATAAATATTATTATACAATCAAATAGAAATATGATAAAGCCACTAATGAGTTAGTGTGTTGGCTGATGGTGAATCATATAAAGGAAAATGTAAAACATTCAGCACTGAGATTTTTTTGAATCAGTTTAGGGAAATGCCTAGTTTCTGATGGAAGATGTAGATTGAGTATTCGTCCATTGTCTTGATTCTTTCATTGGTTATATTAGACAGGCTTTAGCATCGTTCTCATCAATCATTCAGTCTCAAACAGATCAACTGAAAATAAGGTCAATGAGGCAAAGAGAAATAGCTCATTGTACAGGAAATTTAGTATTTTTCCCTGTCTGATTAGTTGCATTGTTGTTACAGATGGATTGTCAGCTAATTGTCAGCTAATGCCCCAAACCTGTAAATACATATTCATATGCCTATTAACTGTAAAGGAACTTAGCCCCTTAGTCTGAGTTATGTACATGCACAGTCTTAGCAGAGTGAGCATCTAAATTATGGCCTGGTGTGTATTATGCAATGTCAGCAGGGGTGCTAGAATGATAGTTGTGTGGTCTCACTTTTGAGTTTGAATCTGCCAAAAATGTATATGTCTGACATTGTCTTCTTTCAGCTAATGCAAACATTTCATATGCTTCTCTGTTTGCTAACACTTGTTTGAAAATGCACAGCTCTAAATGCTGAATCTTTGTCCCACAGAATTTCTTTAGGCTCCAGGAATAATGGTATCAAATTATTATAAAAATACTGCTAACAATGTGCACTGGATGCAAAGAAAACCACTGACTATATTTTCCTGCCCCCAATAATAAATTAATAAAACATTGACGATGTCATCTTCATTCTTTCCTTATGGATCCAATACCAACATTTTTGCATTAGCCATCTTTATGAAAGAAATAAGAACAGTATCTCCAAATCTAAATTGAATTGATTGGTAAGGGAAAAAAGGCAGCACATTAAAATTTGAAAACATATATAGTAAATTTTAATCCATATCTTAAATTGACAAAGACAGAATTATTTATAAAGCTTTTCTCATTAATTTTGCAGGAACTAAAGATGAGAAATCACTCCCCTGCTACACAAACATTTTATGACATTTACCCACCAACAATATCAATCCACCATAATACCATTGCTCCTCGAGAAGGTGATACTGCGGAAAGCAGCCAGCCTCCTCTGCACAAACTCGGCTCACAGTGGCTCCCATCTGGTGTCCCTTGCTAATGCTAGTCCATTAATACTCTGCTGCTGGAGACTGACAACGACTGAGGCTCTTGTTATGGCGAGACCTTCATGGTATCAAGGCCAGATTAAGATATCAGGGCCTTTAATCTATTCCTGAAGACCTGGCTCCAGGAGGCATTTGAGTATAACAAAGTCTCAGCATCGTAAAACAAGTCTTCCCGAGTCTGACTGGTGACTGAGCCTGCAGAGAACCCAGAGACCAGGCAATAAACTTGCATTTCCCAGGCTATGCAGGATGATGGGAGGGAGAAGCGTCTCCATCAGCACTCCAGGCAAGTGATCTGCTTGTTGTCAGCAAGAAATGGATGCTCCTGCTGCTATGTCTTGCAGTAGGGACTTGCCTCCCTATTCTAGGACATTAGGGAAGCCCAAAGCTGTTTTCCTCACTTGTGTGGAAGGAAGCTCTGCCACTGCCAAGAAGAGGGTCAGGAGTGGTGCATGGATCATCTTAAACTGAATTTTGTACTCAGAAGAAGGGATCCCAGTGCTGAGAGCGTAGCTAAGTACCTTCTATGAACAAGGCAGGATGTCCTTTCACTCTACAGAGCTTGACTTGGGATCCAGGCTTTGGTACAAACCCCTGCTGTAGGGGCCAGTTACAGCCCAAACCCACCCCCCTCGCAATCATGGATACTCTGCCAGTGAGAGACTACACATGGAGGATTGTGTGCCATGCGCATGGCACTGCACAGGCATATTTCAGGATGAACAGGCACCTTTCTTGGTAACAGCTACATTATGTAAAGTTATATCACCGGAAAAAGTTGCATGCTTTCAACCCTACAAATTGCCTTTCACCATCTGAGTCCCCAGGTGAAATGCAAATAAGCAAACCTAATGCTTAAGACAAGGAGAGTCTTATGGGATACCAGATGGTTCATATGTAGATAAATGCATATGGATGCATGTGGGATTTCAGCCTGGCATGGAGGTTTCCACGCTGAATGGGTTTTGTTTCTCTTGGATCAGTGGTGGGGAAGGAAAGCTACACTGAGCTTATAGGACCCTGTGGGAAGAGCCTCCAAAATGCACAGCCAGGCACGGAAGCAGTGCAGGTTCTGCAGGGTGTCTGCAGGGTATCTGCTGGAAATAAAGGTGAACAGCATTTTTTTGTTGTTGTTGACTGCATATTGTACTATTCCTTACATTTGTAAATCTTTGTAAATCTGTGCATTCTACTCCAAAGACAAAGCCTCTCAGTAAACAAGAGGTGCTTACATATATGTGCAGTGTGTACCTGGGCTGCCAAAAAGTACTCTTGGGAAGCAAGCCAGAGTCACTCGGAGGCCTGGTTGGTGTTTTCTTTGGAAGGTTGCTGCTGGAAATTGCTGCTGAAACATTTTCAATGAGGTTCTTTCTTTCAATTAGACATATTTCCTCCAGAAACTTTCCAAGGAACAGTAATATATTTTTCTCCAAAATACTGGCTAACCAGAAACAAAGTACTCCAGCCAAACTTCAAACTATTTAATTAGTAAATTCTGCAGTGCTGCCTCCCTGGAGTTTTAGTTCAGTTACTTTTTATCTCTGTTCCCCTCTCTGGGCCAAGTTCTCTACTTATGCCACAATGTACTCTGAAATGTCAATTCTCACTCAGAAATGATGAGGCCTTCTGACATGGATGAGACCTTGGGGCGTTTGAGGTGAGCTCCAGGATATAGATTAAATGGAAATATAAGACACTTGGACTTAAGCAATGCTTCATAGTAAAGTTTTATCACAATATAACTGAAGCTTGTTTTGTATTGGGATGTCTACTGAATCAAAATTTTACCTGTGAGCCAGGGGAGGGATGGGTCTGCGACTTCAACCAGCAAAGTATCCCTTAGATTATCAGACAATAACGTGAAAATGATTACTGACTGTCCTTAAAATACTAAAACTCTGCCCTATAGTAGACATTTACACCACAATAAACCAAAACAGCAGCTTCCAGACCCTCCCAGGCTGGGTACATGTAAAAACTGTCCTAAGGTGCAATGAGCCGCACACTGCTGCAGAGGTGCAGGCAGAAGGAGAAAAAGGTACATAATTGAAAAGCCTGCTCTGTCAGCCAGCACACAAGGAGATATATTCCTGTATGAAGACATGATTCCTGAGATGATGAATTTTCAGTGGCAGTTATAGGAACCGGAGATGAGAGCAGTAGCCTATCTTTCTTCTTTCTCCTCACTTTGTTGTGTGTATAATGTGATTTAAATAGTTTTATCTTCTTCTTTCTTGAAGTCTTCTATACCCACCAGACAACACACCAGACACTAGCGTGGAGAATGTCACCTTCCTGTCACCTCAGGAAAATATTTTTCATTCCCATAACACAAACCATCAAACTACATAGGATAATTTAAAAATACAACGGTAATCTTAGTTGACAGAAGCAAAAGGTGATGTTTTCATGTCTTATTAAGATATTGGATATTAATTTCCTTCACTCAAATACAAACATGAAAGTTCCTGTCACTAATGGAGTAATATTTTATTTTAAAAAATGTACTTTGGAAACTATTTGCATTACCTACAAGTCAAGCCAAAAATGAGACTATCAGCTTTTTCCTTGTCAAAGCAGATTTACCACTCAGCACCTGTAATGAGAAGTTTTATTCAACTATTTATACTGCAGTTACTGACTACGAGGTATCCATGATATATATGTTACCTAGTTGAATATTTCTTATAGGTGCATGCTGAAAACTGCTCACATAAAAAAGCACGAGGGTAATTTGGCTCCAGCTGGCATTCAGCCGAAAGCAGGCCTGCGTGCAGCTGCCTGGGTAGGCATACTTTCAGATCTTTGTATGAAACATTTCCCTTCCACAGTCATTCTTGAAAACCACTTTTCCCATATCAGTGTTCATGAATACCAAATAAAAAGGTAAAGAAATTGCCCTCGAAGGAAACCCTTCATTTTTATTTAAATGAATACTTAATGAATCTACTTAAGAAGTACTTGCCCCAGGATATTTCTAGAACTATCTGCGAACAGAAACCTGTAAAATTAAAATATTAAGTGTTAAACTCTTTATGGAATGGGCTAAACATTTCTTCCTATTTCAGGGTGCAATAAAAGCCCCATGGCAAAGTGTACAGCACACGGCTGCTGTCGGCACAGGGCGGTAGGCACCTGGACACACTGCCTACGCTAGGACTAACAGGTAAAGTACAGCACACCCACAGCTGGAAACTCTTCCCCGAACGGGTCTTCTGTTGGGAAAGGCAGAGTGAACACAGAGTCCTTAGTCTTTTTGATCCACCAGTTCAGCTTAAGCACGTTTGGGCTATTTGCAGTCCTGGTGAAGATGCTGGCCCATGTCTGAAGGAGTGCAACTGTGATGAGCAGCAAAAGTTGCTACTGTACTTTAGGGGGGTGGGGGTGTTATTGTTGTTGTACAATGCATAGCTTTAATTTGTAATATTAATAGAACTACTTAAAGAAATTTCATTCATTAAGCATCTTCATACCCACAAGAAGATGACAGGTATTATCATTTGATGCAGACAGAGGCAAAGAAATACCAGGCATCAGAGCTCATCTCTTGACTCAAACGCTGCCCTTTCCCAGGCTTCCCCTCTAGAAAGATGGGTATGAGCCTCAGGCAGATTGCTTCGGTGTTTGCTGGAGAAGGAGGAGAGGTTCAAGAGAAACATCTGCAGAGAGGATCCTGCCAGCGCAAGGGGCAGGCTGGAGTTAGCCAGGTGCCTGGAGTATGTGCAGGTGTGCTCTGGGACACGAGCGCCAATGCCATTGCCACACGCTGTGATCAGCAGTAGTTTAACCAGAAGACAAAATGCAGAGTGGAGGCAAACATATTTTAGCCATTTTTTTTCATTCAGGATGATCAAAAAAGCAGAGTTTGCTAATTCCTTAGAATTACAAAAAAATAACTATAAATTAAAAAACAAGACCAGCCTCACTCAGCTCCACTGAACTGTGCCACTGTTTCTCACCCTCTCCAAGACCTGCAGCTCTACCAGCACCGTCCAAACACAAATGTTTCCTCAACCACCCCGGCGTCTTTGGCACCCTCTTTCCGTGCCATTCTCTGCTTGTTGAAATCTCTGCTCATTTTCTCACCCTGTTGTGTTTTCATTAACATGAGATTATTTTTGCTCTTTTTTCCTTCAGTCTTCATATTGGATTCCATTTTAATTTATTTACTGACCTTTTCCCTTCTCCTAATGGTTTTGTTATTGACTGTGCGATGCCCCAAGAGACTAAACACCTCTGTTTTATGAGAGGTGCCCCTCAGGGTTTTCCAGGCTTGCTTTTATATCCTGCAATGAAATTCTGTATTTTTGAGACCAGTCCTAGCCCCTGGAAACTGGTGAAAAGCTCATTACTGATTCCAGAGGGACAGGACTGATCACTACAATCAATGAGACTCTAGGATCAAACTTATTACAGCTCCAGCTGACTTCAGTAGCAATCCCCCTTGTGCATCTGAGGACGCAATCCAAACCACAAGTCAGTAAACAATTAATTGACCTATTTTTTAAGAGGCTATGTCAGAGTTAATGGGCAACATACTTAGGCAGCTTGAGGCAGAATTGAGGTCTCATATTTTTAATGCTTCATATATTTATAGGTACTGAACTCTGAAGAAAAATGGTGATCATCATCATTGTACATTCCTGCCAAAAACACAAGTCAGAGAATTTCACTGCACAGACCTCAATTAAAGCACATGTCAGAGAAGCATAAAGGGTTAATTATCCTCACATTTAAAATATACTCTGTATTTACAGTCTGGATTTCGCTTAAGCCCCTCACTACAGGCTCTCTGAACTTCTCTTTTCAACTGCATAAGCCTCTGCTCGCTTTTCTCACTATAAGTACTTAGAGAGCATGACCAGATTCTGAAAGCCATAAATTCTGTGAATTTTGTAATATTTTGTGAGATGCCTCAATATTCCTTCCATTTGCTTTTTTTTAAAAAAAACTATAAATAGAGCCTGCTTTGTGCAACCAGTCTCCAAAGGTCACCTTACAATGTTTTGCTATTTCCTGTATTAAGCAGCAATGCTTTTCAGCTGACATTCCAACTTCAAGTCATGCATATGAGCATGATGTGAGCTTGCTTCAGAGTACAGTGAGAGGGCTGCAAACGAGACTGCTGCATAATTGCTGAGAAAAATAACATCCATTGTCAAAAAGGGCACTTCATCAAACAAAATTTAGCTGCATGAATACAAGTGTCTCCAAATATTTGGTTCATGCTAAAAATATAGCACATTTATTAAAAATATATATTTATAAACATTGGTATGAACAGACACAGATGTTAAGCAAATGAGAAAGGAAAAATAACCATGTAATGTATTTCTCCCAACATTTTATCAGGTTTAGGCAGACCTTGCTGAATGGAATTGGTTTTTTTCATGATCGCACCATATGTTCATCCTAAATAAAAAGCTTGTCAGATTCAATGTAAGTAAAAGCAAAAACCAAGAGGAAAAAAATCGTTTGACCTAATGGACACGTGATCTGTGCTATGATGCTATCTTTGAGTTCAATCTCTGTGAGTATACAGTATACATTTCTAATTGTATATAGTGTACAGTTTCTTTCTTTCTTTTTTTTTTTTTTTTTTTTAAATTGTGTTAAAACAATATATCCCTGGTGGATTTCTTCAAAGCTACAACTTACATAATTGCAGTCATTTTCGCCCAAACTGAAAGTAAGAGGGCAGGACAGAAGAGTTAAGCTTGTTACTGTGTGAGAAAGTCTTGTTAAATTAATTGTGCTTCAGCCTCCGCTGCCTGCAGGCAGTGCTTTTATGATGTGTTAATATAATACACAGTCAATTCTGATTAAACAACTTGTCAATAGTCAGCAATGTTTGTCATCACTCTTAATGGCCGTTTTATCTGGTCTATTTGCATGCCTTCTAGTTTACAACGTTGTGTAAATGTACACAAATATGATCACAATGAGGTTCAGAATTGTCCCAATAATTCCAAGCATTGCCAAGATGGTTTCTTCTTTGCTTTCCTTTTCTTGACCGCCTTTATCTTCTTCATTTCCACTAGTGATTACCATCTTGGTGGCCAGTTTCTTTATCCTCCCCTTCAGGATAACCTAGATTTAGGAAGAAAAACATCAAAACAGATTGTTAGTTTGTTTCCAAGCTCATATTAACAGTGGAGCCAATTGCAGAATTTTTGCCCTGTAACAATTCATATTAAGAATTCACTTTAAAAGGATTAATATTTTTACTAGCTATTTAGTAAATTGCTTAATTGAAATGATAGTTCAGCTAACCCATAGATTACTTATAACCCTCCATGACAACCTCTGCTTATGTGCCAGCAATCATTCATAACACGTATAACTCATTTGCAATGTTCTTCTAAAACTGGTTGGAATGTACCAACGAGGTGTGACTCCGCCGGTGTCAGTGGGGACTTTGCCTGCATCAGGACTGCAGGAGAGCATCTTATCAAGTTGCAGAGACCCTAGATTTACACTTCAGTACCAAGAAGCAAGAGGGTGAGGAAAAAAGAACTCGGAAGACCTCGTTTCTTTTTAATAGGAAAAAACACCAAAGACAAAGGCATTTTGTCTCCTGACAAGAAGGAAGACAGCAATGACTTCCCAATAAATAATTCAAAATAAAAGCAAAACCAAAATAACATCCATCTTGGCTTTCGTTTTCCTCTTTCTTAATGTACAATGAAAAGTTACTTGCAGTGCAGTGAGCTGAAATATATCGATATGTCTGTAGGGAGGATACAGCCATTTCCGAAGCAGCAGCCCCAGCCCCTGAACTGGTTAAAAAAGAAGGTTCTTCAAGTGCAGGACGAGCGCTGACTGCTGGCACTGCTGGAGCCACAAACAAAGCAGCTCTCTTGCTTGCTCTTCCAGCCAGGCGCCAAGACCTGGGTAAACATTTGATTGTTCAAATTAGAAATGGATAAATTCTATTTATCTGTGCTTATCTAACGCTGCAAATTCTGATCTCACGGGCAAACCGAAGTGCCCCAGAAAACTGAAAAAGGCTGGCTGGTTTCCCAAAGCAAACTGATCTGCCAACAGCTGGGTTCAAGCGATGCCCTGCTGTTGTCGCCCAAGCTGCAAACCCTATCCCGTGATATTTCTGCTGCAGGAAGCAGTGGTAAGATGTACTAAAAAATGCTCCCCAACGGCTCCTGCGTATAGGAGGGGTTTGGTTGGAGGAGAAAGGGGGTGCAGGTGCTTCCCTCATTCCTCCCTCCTCTAACCCATGGAGCAAACCCACTAGATCCCATGCAGCATGGATGTTCAGGGTGGGAAGGGCTCCCCAAGAACTGGCCACTGCCTGCAGAGGCACATGTCCCCTGCAGCAGGTATCACCAGAGGGGAGCCCTGACCTGCAGCTCCACCAAGCTCCTGGCCTGTGCAGCAAAAGGATGGAAAGGAGCAGGAGAGGTGAGGAAATCCTGTGACAGAGAGCCTGAGAGGAAAAACAGAGAATCCAGACAAAACAACATGTATTTTTTCACATCTGCAAGTAGTTCGTACATAGTTCGTGCCAAGCAAGTAGTTCGTGCCAGCAAGTAACTGCTGGCAACTTCCTAGAAAGGGCATCGCGGTTGAATCCCAGCAGGTACAAGCGATTAGTGGTAAGGCAGAAGCAGGGGTCTGCAGAGGTGCCACTTGCCTTTATACTTACAGTTGCATTAGCATTTACGTGTTTTGCCTTAGCGTCACCAAGTGATTCAGTGGAAAACAAGAACAAGGCAGGCAGTAACCTGAGGGTACCCACGGCAGACGCAAGTCAGCAGGAGCAAGGGGAAGCAGGGAGAGCAATAGTGCAGCAGACATCAGAGTGTGCTCATCCAGCAGGTCTTTGGGTAACCTGCCCCAGGAGAGCAAAACTTCAGAGGCACCAAGTATCTCCCAGGGCGTGCTGGCTCCTGCTACCCCGCTCCAGGTTCCCTTCCAGCCCTCAGAAACACCCTGGTCCCCACTGTTCCTCCAGCCACAGACACCTGCAAACTCCTCCCGCAGGACCTACCTCTTCTAGCAGCAGAAGGGCTTCGTCATATTTGCCACTGGCTGGTGTCCAGAGGAGGGCTTGGTTCAGCTTTGCAACTGGTGGGTGCCCTTCCTACCTTATTAATTGCTACCGTGCAGTCAGTGATATCTTAACAAGCGAATTGGCTCTAGTAAGTCACAGGAGAATTCCTACCAAAGCCATTTACATTAACCTCACAACCCAAGAGCATCCACTCCTTGTGGCATCAGACCACAAACCCACATCCCAAGCTATGACACGCAGTCATTACTTCACCCACAAAGCCATGAGTCATTTGGATATCGTGTTCTTTCGCCCTTCAGTAACTGGGAGGTTTTCCCTCTGGCCAAATGTTTACATTTCACTGTTTATTTGAAAAATCAAGTGGGATCACAAATACAATTTGATAAAATCCCAGACCTAGAATGCAAGGATTCAAGCGGAGGGTGAAGTCCCTGCTGGCTGGTTCCCACAAGAGCCGAGCACTCTTGATTCTGCACCTCTGGCTCCCACAGAAACATGGTCATACCCAAGCATCTTGTGGGCCAAACCCTTCTGGCTCTGAAAAAAGCCAGAGGAGGCACAATCGGTCCCTCTGCATCCCATGGTTTGAGAAGAGTTTCCCATTCACATCAACCTAAACCCACACAGAGCAGTGCAGAGCCCCAGCTGGGGTGGATTTGCACATGCACTGCATCCACTGACACTTTTAACTTAGGCATGGTGACCCTGCACCACATGCGCTAGACTATCCTTTTTCTAGGATTAATGTGAGCAGAGGCAGCATGGGGGCATCTGAACCCCTCTTATTAACAGCCCCAATCTTTTCTTGATAAATCCGAACTGTGCATCGTGAAGTTAAAGTGCCAAACTCCTTCCTGCAGGACACTGTAGATGCTAAAATTAACACAAATCTAAACAGTAGCTAAATAATTCACAAAAGAAAAAAAACATATCAAAGGCTATTAGATATAAAGACAAAGCCCCTGGCTTAGGAAATCCTTGAGTTGTAAATTTTTTGGAAGCTAAGAAAGTATGCTGGGGAAGTACCACCACACCCTTGCCTTGTTATTAAAGTCTTTCCCAGGCACCCATTACTGGTTACTGTGAGAGAGGGGGTCCCTGGGCTGCGCGATCTTTGATCTGAGGTTGTACAATCACTTTTCTCCTCTTTGCGAGGTCTAATTATTAGCAAGGAGATACTGAGTGGTTTCAAATCCAAACACTGCCAACGTAACTCAGACTGACAGATTATTTCTGTCCCACTAAGGGGCCTTAACTGAGGGAGAAGGTCCTCAGTGTGATGCAGTGAAATATGCATGGAGAAGCTGATGACCAGGGCTATGATGAACATGAAGGAACAGCAAGGAGGAAACAGCAGTTGCAAGTTTATACATGGGCTGATGCACAGGGTGATTTGCTGGAGGTCATCTCTGTTGCTCCAGTCATGCCTATGTGCCGCATTTGGCTCCTGCTATGATGCAGTCCAGGACTGCATGAACTGCATCCTTTTTGGATGAAACTGGACCCAAAGATGTGCTCCAGGAGCTCTTCTTGTGCTATAAAAACAATAAAAGAAATTTCAGTCCATGGGAGCAGGGGTCCAGACAAAAGCTGGTCTGAAGTAAAACCCCCAAAACACGTGTAGTGTGGACACTGGCACCATTAGTTTCCCTGGAGGGATTGCTCTAGCAGGTCCACACTGCTCACTGTTTTATACATCACCTAAACTATGAGAGAGAGAAAGCACAATGGGCTTGGTATTAAAAGGCATTTAACACTCAAACAGGACAAGACTGGGACCAAATACAATTATATTAGTACTTTGCCAAATATAGCACTGTTGAAATAAAGGTAAGCATTGACTTTGGACTGTGAGGAGACCAGAACCAAAATTACTTCTCCGCATTTAAGGACTGACCTTGGGAGAAGAGGAGCAGTCTCCTAATGGCAGACTCGAGCCTTTAACCTTCACAGATCTCATGCTCAGAGCGGTATTTTGGCTGGCTGGGGTTTGTGGGTGTTTTTTGCTACTGGGAAAATATTTGCTGTCAGTTTTAGTATAATTACCCCAATTAAGAAAATAGAAAAGTCTTCTGGCTTTCTGGGTACCTTTTTTCAGCCTTTATTATTCTCTTCTGGAAATAGATTTCATTTATTTGACATTGTTTCATATTTTTAAGATTCTTATGACACATTGCTCCTTTCATATTTTTCTGGTGGGACTTCATGCTTGTCAGAAACACTCCTTTTCCTTACCCAGAACTGCTGCTAGAACTGCTGAGATAGGAGGGATAGAGAGCACTAGATTTACCAGTTCTTTAATAACTATCTTTCTTATTTAATTACTACTTCATTAGGAAAGCGCTTTCCTGCCACATCAAAATTAATGTTTCCTACTTCATGTTGTAAGATTCATCATTAACCTAACATCAGCCTTTTGAAAAGATATGTATTCTGAAAAGCTATCCATGAAAAGCTATGTATTCCATGTATCCTGCATTGCACAGGGGAGAAAAGGACAGTTCAGTGGTTAGGACACTTCCTGCGCTAGTCATCTCCTTGCACTACTGCTGACTTCTTATACATCTATGGGAAATCCACTTAGTCCCTCTCTGCCTCAGTTTCTCATCTGTGGGATTCTTTGAAGAACTGCCCGGTCTATGTCAGAAAACGATCCATAACAGAAGTGATGCCCCACAAATAATTCCAAAAGAGCGAGATGCTAACATGAAAAATTTCAGATCCAACAGTGCTATAAAATACACCCACACCCACGTCTCCCCAAATCTGTGGGACCTGTTGCACATCGCTGTCTTTGCAAACAGTCCAGTGACCTAGGCAAAGCATTTCTAGCAAAAGGAGATAATCCCTACTCATCTCTTCACTCTCAGCGTGAGCAGTGACTGAGCTAAAGGCGATGGCTTAGCGGCAGGGCTTTGGAAAAGGCAGCAGCTAGTGCACGTTTGTGAATTTGCTGCAGTATGTTTGTCACATCAAAGATACAAAGCACATCCCTCGCAAAGTACCTGCCCTGACATATCTGTCAGCTTTTGAATATGCTGGCACCTTGACCTGCTCTTGAAAAAGTTTTGTAATCTTAAACCATTTCTCTCCTAAGTCATTATTTATGAGCTCCCCAAAGAGGCTGCGAGTGGAGGGCGCAGCCAGCAGGGGCGGAGGCCGGGGAAGTCAGAGGAGGGGAGGAGGTCCGGGCTCTGCCGGGGGCCCTCAGCGCTCCTCCGGGCCAGCCCGTGCCGTCAGCTGTTATCTGGCGCTTTGGAAAACAAGAATGAAAACTTCTGGGAAGCTCTCAGGGTCAGATGCTCAGCTGGCACCAAGCAGCCTCCCTCCCCTGAGTTCAGCTGAGCTACCTCTCTTTACACCGGCTGAGGATCTGACTCCTTTTATTCAATCTAGCTTGAATATCAGCGAGCACAAATTTTGTATTCTTAATCCATAATCACAGACAATCACCAGCCAAATTGTTTTGATATTTAAACTTGTTTACAGTCCCCAGGCTATTAGTTGTGGTGACACATTAGGAGATAAGAGAGCTTTAATTTTCTGAGGATAGTTCCACCCTCTGGGGATAAGAAACACAGAGCAGAAACTTGTTTTGATTAGCAAACTGAAGAGGGCACAGAAATCATACAAAGCGGACGGTGAGTTCAGATGCTGCTGGAGCTGACGCCTTCCCTTCCCTCACAAAGAAGTGCTCGAATTACCAAGCAGGGAGGAGAGGCTCCTCGAGGGTTTAGCCCCACTTGAACATCACAGCCAAGCAGAGTTTTGTCCCTTTCCTCCTAACAAGTTCTTTTAACCTCATTTTCCTCCAAGGGCAGACTTGGGACAGCTGGGTGCTCGGCTCAAGTCCTGGACAGCCCCCAGGCAAGATGCTGAGCAGGGCAGTTAAGCAGATACCGCACTGCTGCCAGTGGTCTCTGGGAGGAAGGCAAAGTTAGCACATGCATTTGTGCTCGTTAGCAGTCCTTTTCCTAAGGATTACATTGGCATATTCTTGTTTCTGTGATTGCTTTGTATCCACTCATGATCCTTGTGCCATTTGGACTGCGTATGTCCTCTCCTAAACTCCACTAACACAACGTGCTGTCAGCTATCAGTCAAGATCCTGCTCAGAGAAGTACTGGCGGGTGCAGGGACACGCATTTGCATTTATTTTTAGAGATGGATTTCATAGAACTGAAAGGCACCATATAAATGCAGGATAAGGCCAAGAGAAGCTCTGGGGCCATAAGAAGCTTCACTAAAAGCTCATTCAGACATAGCAGCTTGCACAGGCAGCGCACAGTATGTATGAATAGCAGATGAATTGAAATGGAATGAGCAGAAACTAATATACAGTAGAAATTAGAATACCTGAGAAAAGCAAAGACCTGCCATAATAGAAGGGAGAGGGGAGACAAGGAAAGGTGCCCAGGGAGAGGTCTTTCTCTAGAGAAAGGTCTTTCTCTAGAGGTCTTTCATTAGAGAAAAAGGATCAGAAAGAGCAGGAATGTGAGCCAGGTTCAATAACACTCCCCAGCAGTGAGCAGAGAGACCAGTGCCTAAAGCAAATGGATGTCTCAGCGGAGAGAGGACACAAGCACTTATGTAGTCCTCAAGCAGGAAAATAAACCCACGTCAGGCTGCTGCTATGCTGGCAGGTTTTAGTCAGTGGGAAATACATGCTATTTATAGCACTATAGCCAGGATATTTCCAAAGGTCTCAGCAATGTGAGACCTCCTCTAGAATAAAGGCAGGCACTCAGCAGCAAAGAGGTTATTCTGAGAGGGCAGAATTCAAATAAGTAATACATTACAGGGCTTATCCTGCTCCCCACCATGGGTCTGATCCAGTTTCTTCTGGCAGCTGTTTTTGTCCCCCAGGCAGCTCAGAACTCAGAGGAGGCAAAGGACTTGTACCCAGTTTTACAGTTTTACCTTCCTTCTCCTCATTTATGTCTCTGGGACCATGCCAACCCTGAAATGCTCAGGATACCCAAGCTATATTATAAAAAGACTGGATATTTTGAATACAAGTATCCCTTATCTTAGAAACAAAACTATGATCTGTAGCAGAATAATGATCCTTAAACACCAGAATATTACTACAGACTCTCCTTTACCTGCGCCTATGCAGACGGTGCTATCCATAGACTCATAAACAGCCTTTGGCTCCTCCACCTACAGCAAGGTCTCCCATACCAAGATTCATAAGGCTTCACGAGTCCTAGTTTGTGAAAAAAAACCAACCTGACTAAAATGAGAGTAAGTCACCCTTAACCCATAGCCCTCTCCCCTTTGATACGAGATGCACTATGAAGAACGAATTGTTATTGATCAAAATTATCAATCTATTTAAAACACAACTGGAAGCATTTACGATTCAAAGTCCAAATTTCACAAATCCAGAGATGATGAATTTTCTGGCTGGGCCCAAACGGTGGTGAAATTTCAGTATAATTCTTGTTGGTTTAGACTGGCCTATTTTGTGTTCACAATCCATTTTCCTGATACGCAGCACTGTGCTTGGTTGCTTGGTGCTAATGCTCAGAAGCAGAAGCGTTTGACTCTCTGTTGGTACTGCAGCACACACTTGCCATTTTTCTCCTTTTAAATACTCGGTATTTCTCTTCAGACCTTTTGAGTTGAAAGAGTATTTCCTTCCTCCCACTCTTCCCGAGATTAACTCCTGATACTCTCTATCAGCAAGAAGAGAAGAAGAATGACATGGTCTATGTTTATTTTGTTCGCATGAATCCCTCTGCAATGTGTGCAAATGCACTGGTTCTAAGAAAACTGATGATGTGTGTGCTCCATTTTCAGACAATTTACTGCTCTGCTGCAATGAACAGTTAGTGCTGAAAGATAAAAGTCTCATATTGTGGACACAATGATGGGGAACAGATCTCTTAGGCTCCCTCTTCCTCTAGTGTCTGCTGAGCCCTGTCCTGCAGAGCCCGAGGGGCTCCTGCCCCCGAAGCAGCAGCTGCAATGGGGGAGGAGAAGAAGAACCAAACACCAGCCCCGAACAGGTATTTTGTGTCTCACCGCTGCTCCTTTCCCATCAGTGGGGAAAGGACAGACAGAGCTAGCCAAAGTGGAGATTTCCCAGAACTGCCTTATAAAATGCCTAGTAAAGGCCAAACACGCTCCGGTGTTAATGGGCATAAAAGCAGCCAAATGGAGCCAGACCACAGTCCAGCTGATCAGGTGTCCCCTTGCCATTAGCTGATGCCAAAGATACAGAGCACAAGCATGTAGTAATGCTTACCCCACAGTACCTAACTAGAGTCCAGAAATGTGCAGGGCAAGGACTTGCTCCCCCAGAGGAAGCATCTTTGGGTTTAATGCCCCTTCATAGATTTGTTTTCTCTAAATTTGTCTAATTGCCGCTTGAACTCATGTTATTATTTTTTTTCTATACAGTGTCCTCTAGCAAGGAGCTCAAAAGATTATTAAGGGACATCTGAAAAAATATCTGCTTCTTATTTGAACCTGTTACTTGATTCTTCATTCTGCAATTTGAGAAACTGTGAGTAATTGGCTTTTATTCTGCAGGTCACCTAGAATGCTGTTAGTCTTTTACCATATCGCTGTAGTCATCTTTCTCCAAGACTGAAATAACCTGGTCTGTCTAGTTGTTCCTTGTACAGAAGCCATTCCATGCTTTTGGTTATCTTTCTTGCCTTTCTCTCTGCCTTTTCTAGTTATACTAGGGGGTTTTGGAGCAACAAAGGACAAAACCCTTCTGGACTTCTGGTATTAATGTGGAGTCTCTGTGCGCTACACCCTCTGAAGATGTATTGTCCTTACTCCAAAGATTTTATAATTTATACATACCAAAGTTGGTAGAAGGGACACCTTTCATTCAAAGAAAAAAATAAAAAAGGAAAAAAAAAGTTAACATCTCTCCCTCCCACATCCCAGAAATTGTGATAGAATAAAGATTTGAAGTTTGAAGTCAGGTTTGAAGTCAGAGTCAACTCCCTCTCTTACTCCTTTGCCCATCTTTCCTGAGCTTAAAAAAACAGAACAACAAAAAAACTCTACAGTGAGCGGACTTGGATGCTGGCATATTCAGATAAACAAACTCCAACTGTTAAAAACTTTAAAATTTGCATTTTTGCCCAGATAAAAGTAGCATTAGCTGAAATAAATACATGGAAGAATAAGATGTTAAAGTATCTCTTTCCATCATTTCAGACCTCAGCACCTCATTTTCTATTTCAAGGGCATCTTCAGGGTTCTCTTTTAGGAGCAAAAATCCATTGAAGGTCCCTGTAAAGGAAAAAATACAATAGCCAAGTCTCAGTGAAAGACAGGTCTCTCTTATCTGCCAGAAGGCGCATAACCTCTGTCATAAGCAATTTGAAGATCTGCCCTCACCACTGCATGTCGGAATGGAAACTGAGCTGTTCAGGAGACATTTAGGAAATATTGAGAGATAGAAAAGTGACACAAATTTGTATTAATATTTTGCTATATAATATCTCTAAATTCAGCCAAGGCCAGAAGATAATTTGGCCTGTAATGGATTAAACTGCCTTTACCTCAGAGGTGACCTCTCCTTACAAAACAAACGTGCACCAGAAGACCATCCAGAAGCTTGAGGAATATAACACTTGAACTTCTCTAGAAGAGAGCTATTAGTTTGTGGGTGCAACAACAATCTAAAAAACCTAAAATCTCCACTTTTACTTCCAGCTATATCTTTATTCCAAAAATTAATTACAGATAGATTAAGGGACACTGTAAATAATTCTAGCCAACTGAAACTTTCTGATTTAGGAAAGTTGCGTTCACGGTTTTTTATAACTTTTTAAAGTTGTAACCATTTGGTCTGAAATGATGCATGCCAGCCATTTGTCTCAGGGAAAATATTTTCTGGGAGAAAATTCACCCATTTTGCTGTTTATAGGAATGATGGTTGGAAACCAATTGTTGTTTTATCCATATAGAAACCTGGCAACCTTTTCTGTGAAATACTCAAGTATTTTCACTTTTGAAGCAAGGTCTGCATTCTCAATTTTATTGTAGCTGAGACGGCCTGATATAAGTGCTGAAGAAGGTCTTGTGAATCTGAAAATGTGTTCATTTTTAAGTGATCAGTTTTATAAAAGAAATTACCTCTATTATAATTTTTTCCCTGTTTAATTACTCTCTTAGCTCAAAGAATCTTTGCAGCACTTATAGGTTGAAATGTCATTGATGGTTGTCAATATGAAAATTTGAATAGCAAAAGATTTTCAGTTTGCTTTTCAAAAATAAATCCTTTGTTTGGTTTTTGTAATTAATTTGCAAAGACCAGTCAAAAAATTCCACAATTAAAGGTGATGCAGGATGAATTCAGCCTCCTTCTGTTCATGTGTTATCAGGTAGGTTTTAGCTAAGCACTATTCTGTCCACCAAATTCCAGCTTCAGTCAGAGCACAGTGCATTTACCATAGAAGAGGAGAACAAAAAGCTTTTGCTTGTAGGATGCTTCAATTTTTTTGCAGAAATTAAAAGGTGGCAGGAGAGCCTGAGAAGAGGAGCAGCAGTCTTTTGTCTGCAGGCGTGAGATGTTGCCCTGAGGAATGGGACAACTCATTCACACCACGTTTTTCAAAGCTGCTCCCCTGTTCTGTGTACTTCATTTTCTGGGAGCCTGCCGTGGCCCTGGAGGCTTGAGTAGCTGAAAGTGGTGAGTACTGGCCATTGCAGTGGAAGCCAACAAGAGCTGCAGTATGTGCTGCCACGTACTCTAAAAAAATTACATCAGGCACCCACAATTATGGATACTTGTAATCTTACTCTTTTTTGCCTTCGGTTACCACCTGTACTAGGGAGTAATGATACCCAGAATTGCTATTAAGATGCTGTAAACAGAAATAAGTCAACGTTTGCACATGGCAAGGACCTGCACGGTGGAACATCCTGGAATGCCCCAGCAGGAAATAATTTTGCCTTCACAGCAGAGTCTGAGCTATGCATTGAACAGTGAAAGAAAATCAAGTATTGAACTCACAAACTGTGTCATCTTTTATGCGCACCAAGCGAGACTCAGATCCTGAGCAAAAATAGTCTGTGACTGATGCACCTGTGCAAGGTGGCAAATTAATGGAGTAGAGACAATTTTACTTGCAGCATTTCTTAGCTTCAAGTGCTGAGCTGTGCAACCTTGATAATGTTCTTTTCACATACTGTTTTGTCTGTAATTATTACCTATATCAGCCCAAATTTAAAAATAGAGCATTTCTCTATTGAATGCCTCTTTTAGGACACAGTTACAGCTGACTCTTAAAGGTGCCAATAACCTGCAACTCACGCTGAAGGCTACTGGCACCATGACAGCAACACCATCCAAACTCTGAAAATTTCAAAGCCTCTTTCAAAGTCCTGGGATGAGCATTCAAAAATGGAGGCAGCCGAAAATCCCTTGCTGCTTTTAAAATATTAGACTTAATAAGATAAAATAACAGAGAATTTGAGGGAAGAAGTTAGTTTCTAAAACAAAGTTATCAAAGTAGGATAACACTCCAGGCAACCAACTCCCACACCTTTTATCATCATCATTAGTCATTTATATTGCAGCAGCATGCAGCAACCCCTGCTGATGTCTGGGCTAGAAACCAGACACAGATAGCGAGAACGATACCTAGCCCAAGCAGCTTACAAAATTACAACAGTACGAAGTATGGGAAGGCGGGGGAAAAAACAGAAGGTTGAAGAGTTGCTGAAGGTCGATTTGCACAAACCCAGCACAGCCAGGAGAGCCAGGCCTTCAATCCACAGGAGCAGATGCTCCTCTGGCTTGTGCTCAGAGCAAGCACAGCATGCGGGAGAGGCAGCAGCTCCACTTGCACAGGTCCCATGCTCCTGGGGAAATGAGCTGGCTGTGCAGGGAGCAGCGCATTTGGGAAAACACATGAGCGAGAGAGGTGACACCTCTCCTTTTCAGGGCTTGGGGTAGAGTTCGGTGGCACAGCACAGAAATGGGATTTGGGAGTGAAAAGGTCGTGATTAACTCATCAAATGCCCTGGCAAGGCCATCAGGATGGGCAGTGAAGAAAGGAGTATGGGAACAGTTGGATTTGCTAACCCCTGTGCACTGGCGCATTGCTGTAACAAGTGCTCGCTGTTGCCAGTTGTGGACATCAGAGTCACAGAATGGCTGAGGTTGGAAGGGCCTTCTGGAGGTCGCCTGGTCCAACCCCCTTGCTCAAGCAAGGCCACCTACAGCCAGTTGCCCAGGACCATGCCCAGACAGCTTTTCAATATCGCCAAGGATGGAGACTCCACGACCTCTCTGGGCAGCCTGTGCCAGTGCTCGGTCACCCTCACAGCAACGTGCTTCCTGATGTTCAAAGGTTTCCATTCTTCAGCAAAGGATGTCACCTTGCATATGGAGCAAAGCCATTTGGATTTTTTTTTCCTATAGCTTATTCCTATTCTCTTTAAAAAGATATAAATGATGTGGCTATAGATCTGGAGAGATTATTTGCATATGTCTTCCAACTCTATACAGTATGCCTAACAACCCATGTTCTTTCTCTGTCTGCAGTGGGTATTGGACTATATAAGGAACACATTTTGATAGCTAATGTAATGCAACATACACATCATGTTGCCTCAAGGTCATGGTAAATTGTGTCTGTTTATATGATGCATTTTGACATACTCTAATGTAGTGCCAGTAATTTGAAACAATGCCCATATAAAATGTGAATAAGACCAAGAGCATAGCCACAAACCTGGAAATATTTCACTACTTTCTTATATTAAGAGTATTCAGTAGCATATTGGTAATTCTTCTTAAGGATTTAGGGAGAGGAATGTATATTTTGTTACATTTTTCTTCAATGGACACCAAGCCAAATTCCGTTCACAAAACCTTGAGTAATATTACTGTTAAAAGGAAAGCTAATCTGGATTTATGCCCCCAGAACAGAGAGCCAAATTTAACTCTGATTTTTTTTAACATATAATGGATTCTTTAAAAATATTGCTTGCAATAAAGAGGCTGCTAATAATAAATAAAATATTCATAGTATTTGAATTATGCAAAATGGGTCACTGAAAATGATTGCATGTAAGTCCCAGAGCCCTTATAGCACACAGGGAGAGCACTGAGTCCCACTGAACTGGTGTGATAAGTAAATGAATAGCAACACGCCTAGAAACAGTAGGTTGGTAATGTTTCTTTCAACTTAATTTTCAAAACAAAGTGTTTATCTGTTATGAATTGTTGCCCAAGATATTCTGCATGTTCACGCAGACCTATTTTCTATTCTAGCAGCTGCCACACCATCCCTATAGGACTGATGCTTTCTCAGTTAAGATACTTTGCTCACATTTGTAAAGTATCCATTTGGCAGCCCTGCAGTGGAACAATGTTCTTCAGGCTCTGGTGAGAGGAAGGACTTTCCTCATGAAGCAAAATTGGGAAATAAGAACTAATCATAGAAGAAATATTCAGATATTGCCAGTTCACAACATTTAAGGAAATTCTAATAGATAGAAAAAAAATGAAGATCCTGCATGAATCACATAATTTAAAAAAATAATAAAAAAAAATGAAAAGAAAAAAAGACACTTGAGCCAAACTTCTCCAAAGGCCACTTGAGGGCTAATTTAAAAGGCTGAACTAAATATTAGTTCAGGTTAACCTGAAAATTCTGATAGGAATCACTCATACTCTAAGAAAAGTTCTGGATTTGTTTTACTACCTAGGAAAGAAATGGAAGACTGCTTGATGGGCAAAACTCAGTGCTGGTTCAATTCTGGACTGAGAAATGATACCTTCAAGGGAATACTCACAGACCCTGGTAAACATAATTAACCTGTTCAATGACACCATAGCATTCCTAGGTATTATGATTTCAGAACCTATCTGTAATGTAAATTAAACAGGCAGTTGTACTGATTAATGTTAGATGTGAAAGGAATAAGACTATATGATTGAAAAATTGAATGTGCAAAGTGCTTTAAAATACAGTGTCACTCTACCACCCATCCAGAAAACTGGAGGCAGAGCAAGATGAAAAATTTTATCTAAATTCATGAAGCTGCTCATTGAAGCTCCAGAGAACCGAACTCTTTTTCTCGGTTTCCAGATCAGTACCCTATTCTTTGGACCACATTGTCCCTCTGGACCATCTGGTTTAAACTGATGCAGCTCAGCTTCAGTTTATACCAGTTGAAGTCTTGCAGCATAAGCTTTTTAACAAGTCACTTTGCAGTACCAACAATTTAATTCAGCTTAACAGAAACATAGAAATAGAAACAGTAAAATGTCTTTTGACCTTTGCTGTTGGCTACAATCAAAACCATGCAACAAAAAGAGCAGAGAGGAAATGTAGGACATACGCTCAAGATGATGAAAAAAATGTTTGGGCGTGTAACGCAGTACATTGAAGAAAACACTCAAGAACAATTCATCCTGCTGAAAATATTATTCCCATAAGGCTGCAAGGGTCAGTGTCATCTTAAATTATGCACTGTACAAGTACCAGCCATAGAAGACCCACGCACAGGCCCTACACTCTTGGGCAGGAGGTCACTAAACACTAGCAATTGATCTATGGCTCTAGAGGCTCCAAGGAAGGACAAAAAACCCCAAATAAAATGTGCAGATTTCCTTTTTTTGCTATTATACCTACTATTTTGCTAAAGAAGAAGATGAATAAAGCATTAATAATGACACTGTCCTGTCAATTTGGTGTTAATCAATGCCAATGATGAATGAAAATAAATTAACACAACTCAGAAAAACATCCTTAAATTAAATTCCTCTCCATTTCCTCCTGATACAGAAGCAACCTTCCAAAGATTTCTATTTGTTTGAAGTCATTTTTCTCCAAAGACTTCCCAGCTGGTTAATTGCATTCACACAAGCCTGTCTAACTTAAGAACTCAAGCTGAGTCCTATTTTGCTTATCCTATCAGTCCTTAGCTTCTCCCAAACATCATGGACACATGTAACATATCTGACCCTTGATCTCTTCACAGCGTTAGGACTTTGTCTCACCCTCTAAATGACTCTTTTTTACACTGAAGCTGGAAGCCATGTTGCACATGCCACGGCTCTGACAAGGGACATCCTTTTGTCGCCCAAATAATTTTTCTGTTGAGTTTGGCATGGACATTGCCTCAGTCAGACCACAGACCTGGCTCTGCATCTCTGGAAGCCTCTCCAGTTGCAACCTGACATTTGAACCACACTTTTCAGTTCCTTGGATCTCCAGGTGCCAAGCAGACTTCAATAATTCACATAGAAACTCTGCACAGTGACTGGTGACTGAAATGCAGCCAGCTCTTGAGTGAAGCACAGGCAGTTACAAACCAAAGAGCCATGCCAAACAGTCCAGAGGAGAGGAAGGGATGAAGATTTTTTTCTGAAGAGAAAGCGTATGGCAAATTTATATAGGGAAATATCTTATTCCATGAATCAAGATGTAACATTTCTTTGCCAAAAAACTGGAGAGCCTAAAAGCTCATAACTCTACATTAGCACAGCAATTATATTAGCTTTCCTGTATTTTAAAAACCCAAGACAAAATTTTAATGCTTCTAACTTTGCTTTTTAAATAGAAAGTGAGAGTTACACTAGACAAACTCCAATTTAAAATCTCAGCAGGGCTGACAGCTGTGTTGAAGAAGAAAGCTTTTTCATGGTACAAGCTTGTGGGTTGATTTTAATAATGGACATTTTCTTTCCATAGATCCAATATTTATATTCTTTTTGTTATTTGAAAACCTGTCTGGGGAAACACAAATCTGCCTGCATCATAATTACACTTGCCTACATTTCATGCCTATAACCAGACTAGGACCTATGGCAGCAGCTATAGGAAAACTGGACAATCTATTTTGCATGGGTTAGTAAAAGAGACTCCAGTCATTTTTCCAAAAGTATAATCTATTTTATGGAGAAGAAATTAATTCTTGCAAATTTTCAGGAAGCTAAGGTTTGTCCAGGAGCATTTTTTGGCTTATTTCTGAAAGAAAACATTCAGAGGACTCCTGAGTCTGTCTTCCCAAGATCATGACTCTCTCTCTTCCAGTTGCTCCAAATTCCTTCTTTTCTGCCAGTCCTTTCTTCACTGGAGCTTGCTTGGAGGGTGTAAGCCAAAGCAGGAGCTGCTCACTGGCAGGGAGTGGTTGTAGGTAGCTTGCAGAGCAAAGCAGTGCTGCTGCAGCTCACTGTGCTCAGGGGGGAAAGGAAGATGGATGTGGGCTGGTGGAGTCCTTCCAAGAAAAAGCTTAGGGTTGTACAACTCATAGCTACATTCAAACCCCCACAAATAATCCAAGAATCAGGCTTTTTATGGAAACCCACTGGCAGTGTTTTACTTGGACTACAAATGTCAAAAGCATATCTGTAGTGATGCACTGCTGCAGGCTGGCCTTGGGAAACCCTTCATAAAAATCTGTCAGTGGGGCTGGGTAACTTCCCTCCTCTGACGAAGTCATCTGTTCCGGTCACAGCTACACTCTCTGCGCTCTCCCTGGGGCTAAAGTAAGCATTACTGAGGAGAAAATGTGCATGACTTACAAATGCACAGCACTTCACCACATGCAGGTATTTGCAAATAATTAAGGACAGAATAGCTTTCTCATAGATACCCGCGTGTACAGCATGCTCTACCAGCGTGATGACTGTGCCACCCTCCATACACTTCACAACCAGTGAAGAACAGATTCTTCCACACCACACTTGCAATAGCATTTTTGCTGTATGCTGTTGCCTATCGCAGGAAGGATGGCTCAGTGGCCAAAGTACCAAGTGGGGACTGGGCAGTTAGGGCCTCTGGGGTCCCGGGGGGCACCTCCATGAGCATGGGGACACCCTTGGCAGTTGGGAAGTTGGTCAGTATGAACAATCCTGGCTCTGAGAAATGGTGTCTCTGTCCTCCCCGCTCATTAGCACTCTCTTCCCAGGTACATGCTGCTGGGAGGATGCTGTGCAGAGCTACCAAACATTTCACTAAAGCACATGATTTTCCCCTTGTCAAAGCACTGTATGGGCTGCCTTGTCCCTCACTGTTGCCAGGTGGTGATTGCTAACCAGGAAAACAGGGATTTGCAAAAATAACTGCTCTTCATAGATGGTACATTGCCCTCTCTCAAGAGCCATAAGCCCTCTGTTAGCGCAAGCTTCCTTCTGTTTTCTCATTCCTGACTTCTTGTAAATGCTAATTTTGGGTTTTTTTCTGTGCCATTTTGCTGTCAAAATGATAAACACTGGAATATTACTAGGCATCTCATCAAAGGAAGATTTACAGATGTTTGGTCTTCATTATTTTGTTATAATTTTACACATTTTTTTTTAACAGCACAGTAAACAAGGTATTTAAAACCTCCCAAACATGGCTTATAAATTCCTCCTGTTCCAACTTGCAGTCATTTATAACTGACATCAGCTGTATCTCTACAGCAGTTACAGGACTGCTGCACACATAACCGTGCCCAAGGTAGCTCCAACACAGCCAGGTGGGAGCAGAAGTCTCCTAGAAAGCACAAGGGCCTGCACCCCCTGTGAGGAGCAGCTACCTGAAACCACAGCCACAGTCCTGCTACATCCATTAGATGCACCCCAAAGCCAACACCCTACCGTCTTTCCTCTGCCTACTACTTAATCCAGTTAGATCAATGCCAGCCGGGTGCATTTATACTCGTACTATTGTTCAGTATGAGTGCAAACACCCTAATTGGAGATATGAAGTCATTTTACGAGGAAGAAGAATAAATCAGTTCCTTTCATTGTCAATCATTTTCACAGAGTTTTGTGGATGACAAACAGGCTGTTTGAGTGAAACTAAACAAGACGTGTGCTAAATCTCGGAGGTACCCAGTTGCAGAGCAGCTCTGCTAATACCAGTAGAGATCTGCGTGCAAAGGCACTGTGCAGAGACATGGAGATATGCCCTGAACATTTGCTGAAGCCCAAAGTATGTGGCAGATAAATGTCTGAAGCAGGAAAAGAATGGAAAGAAAGTTTCAGGTAAAGAAACAAATTGCAAAGCCACAGTCTGTTCATATTGTCTACCACAGCAACTTGTACTGGTGGTGATGATGAAACCAGCCAACGGTGTGATCCAGCTGCGGCAGAAATGAGTGGCACAATTCTCGCTGACTCCACCAGGTACTGGATTAGCCTCTGAAAGCAAAAGTTGCCCAGACAAGCAATAGTGGCAGAAACAAAAAATACTTTTTCATAACTTAGTCACCCAAATTGCTAACATATGTATTGACCCCGTATCCCTGTTAGTCTCTGAAAATGACCCATATAGTAAGCTATCAGCTCCAGCAGCCTCAAAGAAGAGGAACATGTGACAACAAAGATTCACAGAAATTCCTTTTCTTTTGGCTGTCCTACTCTCATTTAGTAACGGCTTGTACCAAGAACAGCCCCTGCCTCATGCTGCAGCATTGCTTTCTAGATTAGGTAAAGAAAAGCATAGAGACATCAGCAAAGATCAGTAGCAAATGATCTTCACTGCAAAAAGCATTAAAGGTAATGAAAGTATTAATAATTCATACCAAAAATCAACATAAAAATCCACATGTAATGCTGAGAACTGGGATCAGGGATGTGGTAAAGCAGCCAGTGAAACCAGTTACTCACCTTTTGGCCACCTTTTGTTGTTCTATGTGCTTGCAGAGTTAGTTATGGAAGTTGCATTCGCTTAGAATTTAATTCTCTAGAAGAGGTTGTTTCTCTTACTGTTTGTACAGTACCTACCACTGTCAAGCCCTGATCTCAATAACTGATAATAGCTGCAATCTGTGATAAGCACAGGACAAAAAGGCTCCCAGATTTCAAGCACACCCTCCTCTTGGGTACGGTTCATATTCTCGGAGGGGCTCGTGCTGAGCCTCACAGCCGTTCTGAGCATCTGCAGCTCCTGCAGGAGCAGCAGGGCCAAATCCTGCCAATGGCTCACACAAGCAGCTTCTGCTGCTGCCTCTTGCCCCCAGCCAAGCAGAGCACCGAGCCCTCCTCAGCCCCATTGCTTTCCATGTGTCCTTCAGGACCTGAATTGCACATGTGCTATAATAGATCCAAGAGGTTTCCTTTGAGCTCATGGTCCTGCACAAGCACAAATAGATGTATTTATTGTATTCTAGGTTATGTGAAAAAGCATCAGCCTTGCATATTTGTGCTGTATCACCCAATCAGTAAGCTAGAAGAAGTAGGGCCAAATCCTGAGAGGGTTAAGCCAGTCAAGCTACATCAGCGACCGTCTGAAAGCATAGATGTTGTTGGCGTATATCTTAAACTGTCAGGAGGAGCAGCCAGTGAGCAATGCAGTACTTGACCTGTCAGCATGATACAGATCATTTACATAGCTTTTTACAAACATTAACAGATTAATCCTCACCTTGGGACACACAAGCAAGGTTCAGTAACCCTGATGAACAGACCTGGAAACTGACTCACACAGTGATTGTAACCTGATTTCCAGGAGAAGCTAGCATCTTTACATCTTATAAAAGCACAGGAGGGATGGGACTTCATACCTCCAGACCAGGAGTGTGAAACCTCCAGAAAAAGAAGTGTGAAACAGATAGCAGCTTTGGCCCAGCCATTTGTATCTGTGGGGAACTGAGGCTATGGGGATTTTCTTAGGTGGAGATTTCGTGGCTCCTCTTCAATTCACACCAGCTGTGACAATCCCACATAAGATGGTAGCTCTCACCCCAGCACAGACACAAGCACCTTCACATGCAAAGCACTGCATTTCACACCCCAAGTGTAAAGCAAGTCAAGCAGCTGAAGTGGAAAAGTCCTACTTGGTTGCAATTTCATTACCCAAACAGCTATCCAAAGCATCTCAACTCATTGCATTTCAGTGGGATCTATTTCTAAAAGCAGTAGCAGCCATCATATACTAACACACGGGTGAAAGTTGAGTCCTGTGCGCAAGGCTGGGGCTTTGCATTGAGAAGTGGTAAGGATCCGCGATGGATATGGCCCACAAGACCATACTCACAGAGCTCACAGACCAAGAGAGAAAGTGGGACATGGCCATGGCCCATGAGGCCATGCTGGCTCTTTCATTTAACCACTTGGGAGATACCATTTGTGCACACAGCATTTATGCAGCTGAGGGGTCTGTTCTTAGCAGTATCACCAAGGGCTCAGGAGTTGTCCATAAGCCACAGGGGACTGGGAGATCAGGTCCCTGGAGAGGCAGGAGAGGGAGTGATCTCACAGCTGTGTCGCTTTGCAGGAGGGGCATGCATGTGTGCACTGAAGGGGTGAGAGGCTCAGTGCATGCACGCATGCAATGGACAGATGTACCCAGATACGCTGTCATGGAGGTTAGCGACGTGTTTCCACATGGACTGGGATAGCCACAAAAAGGGTCAAGGGAAGATACATCTGTACAGGCATCTGCTAGACATATGTGGGCAAGGAGTACATGCCACCAGATTCTTAAGATATATAGTAATTCATGTGTTGTAACTTAGTAAAAATGTTTGGGATTTATCCCTAAAGCACTGATGCCACAAAGGTCTCCTCTGTTTTATGAAGGAAACTGCTTATTGATCCTGTCTGTTTGCATCATATTCACACTGTACTACTCCTGTGCTTAACCTGTGGGAATCCAGAAAGGTTGTTTCTCTCTTCACACGCGACTTGACTTCTGCAGGGAGATGCTGCACCTCCATGTGAGGCTCCAGAGAAGGGCCGTGGGTAGGAACAGGTTGCCAGGTAGGGAGCACTAGTTTCTGATGTTAAAATCCCTGTGATGCCCGTTTGGTGTGCCGCCTTCATGTACTCACAAATCTACTAAAAGCCAAACGAGAGATCACAAATGAATTTGGAGACAGATTCAGCAAAACTATTGTAGGATTCTCTCTGTAACATTAGGCATGGTCTACTTACTTTTTTTTTTTCAAAGGAATATAAGGCTTTAGTGATGCTTTTGATCTATCTCCTCTTGTGAAACATTGCAGATGTGACTTGTGATCTTTTACTAGCTTACTACAATTCAGTGAGGAGGACTGGAATTTATTTTGTGGTGAGCATGACTGGACAGAGCAGATGCTCTGTGGGCCCTTTCTGCATTAAATATCCATTGCATGGTTTTCAGGGTGGGGACAACCACTAGACCCAAAGATACCAGTGATCCCTTACAATTCCATTAGAAAGCACATGAACAGATGCAGAATCTGAGGGATAACAATTAGGAACAGAAGTAACAGACCAACCCTTCCTCAATCAGCTCTGATGTGCTAGTGACATTAAAACCATATTACAGGGTACCTCACATTGCACACTCAGGATGATCCCAGTGACATGACACATTGCACCACTCTGAGCATTATACGAAGTCATGTCAAAGATGCTGTTCCCTTTATACCGAGTTAACAATATCTCAGAGTGGCTCCAAAGGAGTGGGTACAATGTAGATTGTCACACATTTCTGTGGCAGTGTTTTGAGAGTGCATCCAGCTGTGCCAAGCTCCAGAGCATTTCAGTGCAACATAAAGCATTTGCTATGGAACGAAAACACAGGAATCCAAAACAAATGGATATGACATCAGTAAAATGGATGACTCTTCCTAAGGAAAGTTTTGTTTTCTAGCTTTGAAGAATACAAATAGAGAACAAGTACTATGTTCATCAGCACAGAAACAATACTATCCTAAGGGCCATTGTGGTCATCCTTTAAGAGCCACTTTCAAGAATGCTTTAAAAGCCCTTCCAAAATCCTACCTTCTCCTGCTAAGTATTTTGTACTGCTTCTATATGCAGTGAAAAGTTACGTTTCCTGTGAACACCTGAACAAAAACCTTTCAACCAGTTCTTGGTTTAAGGCACAAAGTAAAGAAGAAATTCCAACAACACACAGGTCACAGGCCTTAATAAACAGTCTTGCCATCTGCTTTCTCATCCAAAATGTTAAATGGTTTTGTTTTCAAACATCAGACTTGCCTTCCTTAAAGGAAAGTTTCTGGTACTCTTAACATAGTTAGGTAACATCTCACTTTACAGACAGTATTGGGATGTGTCAAAATTAAGTCCGCATTTTTCTTATCAAATATATCACAGTTTCACATGGAGGAGAAAGTGATGCTTTTCTATATCTAAAGACATACACATAAAATGATAAGTCCCAAATTTTCAGAAGTCAGAAGTTAAGAATACGCACTGCATTAATATCCCCATTAAATGAGTAACAAACTATTAAAGCATGATTTATATTCACAAACACCACATTGTTTTCTACTCACACCACTCTTTTCTGTCTAGGTTGGTTGAAAACTGGCACAGGCATTCCTCCACCCTGTTTTCTCATAAAGAGATGTACCAGACATCACTTACCCTTTTTGCAATTTCTTATTTCATCAAAGCTTACTGATCTCTTTGGCTCATCAACTTTTCTCCGGGCCTTTTGTTTCTGAGGCTCTTACCATGAATGAAATTCATTATTTATGTTCATGGACTTCAGTGGTTCTCCAGTGTTTCTTAGCCAACTAAAAACCACCTTACCTGTCAAAGTTCAATAATTACCCTACTATAATCATTAGATTTACTTTCCTGATCTATTAATGTTGTAGAAAATAGACAAATATTATAAACCCCATGCTCAGATCCTCAAAGTTATTTGGATTCCTTAGCCCCCCTGGTTTAAAAAAGAACTAGGCGCCATATGGTACATTAAGTTCTTAAACACCAGCATGTGTTTGAACACTTGTATGCATTCTAATATCCAAGGTTCCATGGAAAACTTGCCAGCTTAACTGGAAAAGCCTTTCAGAACATCTTTTATGGTATTTACAGATAACATTAAGTCTAGTTTAGGATGGAGGGCTGCGGCAGGCTGGGGACAACCCTGTGCACCATCACTGCTGATGAAAATAGAGTTCGGGTGATCCTCGTGGCTGCCCTGAGCTCTGTGTGTTGGAGAAGAGTATTTTGAAGCAAGTTATGTAATTGCTCACTATAATAGAGTATGTATTGACTAAGGCATTCCTTTCTAACCCTTTTCTATTGTAAGCCAGTAAAAAGTACATGTCAGAAAAAATAAAAGAGCATACTTGATGCAGTAAGGAGCATTTTAAGTTCTCTTCTTAACATTTCTCAGGAATAAAACACAAGTGAGACGAGGTTTCCAATGGAAGTACTGCTTTTAATCAGACTTTCATACTCTTCTACATTAAACATCATTGGGTAATTGCGTAAGTATGGTACCTGTCAGCATCCAGAGATGTGTCACACCTGGAGCTGTATAAGTAGACCAGAGTGAGGCAGATACCCTTTAAGCTTCTGGGATATTCTGCTGCAGAACTCATTCCAGAACTCTGGCATATTTGCAAAGAGCTTTTTTTCCTTCTTGACATGTACAAAATTTTCCTGGGTTTGTATTAAGATGCCAAGGCAGATTTTTTCACCAACTTCTGATATAATTTTAGCAGCTAAGTACTTTTTGTACAAACCATCTTTCCTTTTTCATAAAGAGGATAAAAGGCCGAAAGATTACCTTAGGCAGAGGAGGCATACTGAGGTTAATAAGAATCACTTTTAGGTACCATATTCTCTGTGTCATCTTTTTGCGCACAAGTACTGGATTCATAATGACCTGTGTGAATTCTAGATAGCAAACCATCAGTCTTTTTATGTTTTAACTGGATTTTTTTCTGTGATTAAATTTCATTCATTTACCAAGAGCCCTCAAAACCATTACATACCCCTGCAGCTATCCCTAAACCCTGACAGCATAAACAGATACACATGTACATCCCCCAGAACCTGTATGGCATGTTTAGGATATTTCTGTTTAGTAATTTTCTGTTTAATCTAGGATATACTTCCCCTGTGTAGTAAAGCAATTACATAATTAATGGTTACATTCAAACAGAATGGCTCGGGAGAGAAAAAAGAATTTTTAGGACAACTGTGCCAGACTGGGAAGGAAGTACGCATCAATAATTCCCTTTCGCATTTGATACTTCAACTAGTATTAACTGAAAAGTCCAAATGCAAGTCATTAAGCAAAAAAATGAATAAAAAGAAGAACAACCTTGCAGGGACAGTGATGAACTGAGAATAAGGACAGTTGGGTTCAATTCCGAACTCTTCCCTTGCCAGTATAGCTTTGGGCAGTTTCTTTGTTCCTCAGTTCCTTATCTATTTAATAAGGATATTAATACTCGATTAATTCTACTCCTTGCCTGCATGCTTTTTGAAGGCCTTTTGAAGGTTTTTGTAGTAGAAACTACTACTTCTGGTATCTGTAAAACTCTCAGCAAAATGGAGGCCTGCTTTTTGTTGAAGACACAAGAAGAATTAAAGGAGGGAATCACAATCAGAGTTTACATCTACCATAGACCTGGTAAGAACTGCTGTTCAGTTTCAGCAATACGGGGCTATACAATAGGTAGTGCTAAACATGGCCCTTCAGAGAGTTTCTAAAGAGCTGACCTGTGAGAGCCAATAAATATTGGGACAGCTATAACAGATCTAATTAAAAAATATATAACAAAACATTTCCCTGTAAAAAAAAAATTATATTTTAAAAGCGTTGCAAATTTTCACTGAGAAAAACAGATAAACAGATGGCAGTACAATCTCTTAACAAATGAAAGTCTGATTAAAAATGTTAAAATGAAACATTGTGTCATTTTGGAATCAGTATTTCCATACACACGGATTTTTAGAACTTTTCATTTTTGAAAAACATTATGCCTTTTCAATTTTTTATCCTGGTTTATGAAAAACACAGATGCTGATCTAATGAAATTTCTTGTCAGATAAATATTCTTTCTGTGGCTATTTATGTTTAAACAACAAAAGTTTAAGACTCATTTGGTTTTGTTTTGGGGTTGTCCTAGTTTCGGCTGGGATAGAGTTAATTTTCTTCCTAGTAGCTGGTATAGTGCTGTGTTTTGGATTTTAGTATGAGAATAATGTTGATAACACACTGATATTTTCATTGTTGCTAAGTGGTGTTTACACTGGTCAAGGACTTTTCAGCTTCCCATGCTCTGCCAGGTGCGCAAGAAGCTGGGAGGGGGCACAGCCAGGATAGTTGATCCCAACTGCCCAAAGGGCTATTCCATACCACATGACGTCATGCTCAGTATATAAACTGGGGGAGTTGGCCGGGGGCAGCAATCACTGCTCGGGCACTGGCTGGGTGTCGGTCAGCGAGTGGTTGTATCACTGTTTGTTTTTTTTTTCCCCTGGGTTTTGTTCCTCTCTCGCTCCCTTGTTGTTTTCCTTTTCATTACAATTTATTATTATTATTATTATTATTATTATTTTTGTTCCAATTATTAAACTGTTCTTATCTCAACCCACGAGTTTTCTTACTTTCGCTCTTCCGATTCTCTCCCCCATCCCACCAGAGCGGGGAGGGTGAGCGAGCGGCTGGGTGGTACTTAATTGCCGACTGGGGCTAAACCACAACAGGGTTTTTTGCAGGCCTTTCGAAAATCAGGTTTTTGCTGGATCTTGAATCAAGACAGCTCAAGGCATTCCAAGTACAGGAACTGCTTATGTGTTGTATTATTAAAGTACATTTTTCTTGATTAGAAATAGTTGCTGCAAGTGTGGAAAGTATTTCCAATGTTCAGTATAACTTCCCTAGTAATGCAGATGGTTCAAGCTCTAATTCACACAGTTTATCTAAAGAAACAGTTCAATGGACTGAAATGAAATACATTTTTTTTCAGCATCAGACCTTTATTGAATAGTATCTTAAAAGAGAAGGAAATTACTAATTTTACTTGCTTTGGAATTGACAGACAAAGCCAAATACAGCTGTTGTGCAAATGTTTAAAGTAAATGATTAAAAATGTCACTAGAGAGTTCTAAGTCACAGTAAATCATTGACAGAAATGTCTGCTAAAGACAACGAACATCCTGTATGGTACAAAACCTTCCCTCTCAAAATCACACACTCTTTAGAAAATATTCCACTTTTCTTGCTACGTGTATGTTGCTATTATAGGGATAAAAGAAACAAATGGACCTATTGCTGCATTAGTGAACTGGATATATTTTAAAGGTTGCTATGCTTCCTTTTTCTAATATTTTTCTTTCTTCCATAATGCATAACCTAGCGCAAAAAAAATTCCTATGCACTGTTTTCTGAAAAGGAACTGTTCTTTACAAATTACAATGAAGGAAATATTACTTGCTATGTAATACATATCCTAATAATATAGACGTTTATAAGCACACAAAATTGCACAGGGAAAGAAAATCCAGGTGATTTTATGCTTCCTATTTCAGTATATATCTATATTCTGTAGGAAGTTTACTATCATTATGACTTCGTATTGTGTTTCTATACCCTAAAGATAAATATGTTCCTGGATCAAGTAAAGAGCTAAACATCATGTATTAACTTAAAAATGAACATATTTAATGTAGTAGAAAGCTTGGTAAGTATCCTTGAACCTAATAATAGTGAGTACTTTTATAAGATCAGTGATATTTTAAAGGAATTCTTTTTTTTTTTTTCCCTTGATGAGCTGCCAGAAGAATTGACAATACCTAGTAGCAATGTTAATACTGTCACAAAAATAAATAAGGCAAGAATGATTCCAGTAAGAATACACTTCTTTTGGATTTGGAGACCACTAATAAAAGTAAACTTTTGCATACTCTGATAATTCTTCACTAACAATGTATCTGTACAGTTGCATGATCTTTAAGAATGTAATTAACCTATTTTTCTTGTCCTAATTACAAGGCAAAAGGATTCACATGGGTAAAAGGAAAAATTATTTCATTTAGAAGGGAAATACAAATTATGCCCAAAGCCTAATAAATTTGTTGCCATGACAATCAAAGAGCCTGGTCTTATAAAACCTTTCATAATGTATTCACATGAGTAGTTCTTACTCATACGAGTTGTCCCATTGATTGAAATAGAACTGATGATGTGAGGAGAGATTTGCAGTGGGAAACTTGAATTTAGGATGCAGTCCTTGTTCACATAAAGAGCTGAGGGGACTACTTCCACAAGTAAGAGCTTCTTTCAACAGTGAAGATTGCAAGATGACGTTTATGGGTTGTGTTGTCCTTCCTCAGTTTTCCTTATTGGTTCTTATACTAGTCCAACGTTTTAGATGGTAAAATACACAAAAAATCTACTTCAACACACACGTATGCATATTTTGAACCTGTACTCCTAAAATCAAGTCTGGCTCCTCTGAACGCTACTGAAAAATTGTCACACTACAGGAATGTGTTTGTATCATCTCTTTCCTTTTACTGCAGTGATTTGAAAAAGCTGTATTACCATTCTCTCTCTCTAAAAACTGTCTTATGGAGTCATTCATCATATAAGGAGGAGATGTATTGGGAACTACCACAAAATTCCATCTTTTGAATAGGATTTCAGCTCTGATTCTTGTTCATGAGTCCTGGTGTGGCCTGGCCCAGCCTTTTTGCTTTGGCTCTTTGCATCCCTCTCATCCTCAAAACATGCTACCAGGAACCCATCATCTCCATACCCAGCTGGACAGCCGGTGACAACCGCCACAGAAACCTGGTCCATTTCTAAGCCCACCAAAAGCAATGGGATTTGCAAGGGGTTACCCTCAGAGTGGGGGCAGGCCCTTACCACAGTTTGTTCCTCAAGGGGCACTCCACTTTCCCTCTTCCAAACTCAGTGATCAACCAGAACACATAGGAAAATATGTATGTTTCACATCACCACTTTCATCTTTTACTTCTACCCTAATTTCTGAAACAGAGAACCAAGTAAACCAGGCTTTCTGGAAAACCAACCTGTTCTTCCATCTCAGTACACTCACTATATAAGTCCTGATCTGCTTGGCCATTTCCTGATAATGACCCTAAATTTTGGTAAGTCGGGTAGTTAGTTAATAACATCACCTTGCACTCCCCTAGCACTTTTCATCCAGGAAGATGAAAGCACATTACAGCTGTTAATGAAAAATACCTTGCAACATCCACTGAATCCATTTATAATAATTCTCAACACCGCGCTAATACATGACAAAAATTACTTGATATGAGAACATCTCGTACTGGGTTTTCTTATTTTATGACTTGGGTCATCAAGAGTAACATTGTCATAATTCACAGTGGTCATTTTTTGGCTTTCTGATGTGTGTAAAAGCATCTGTCTCCCAGTGTATCTAAAACAGCATCCAAGTCTGCATATGATATTTGTTTCCCATGGGAAATAAAATAAAGTAAATCTTTCGTACCTGCAGATCTTGCAGACATTCAAAACCCTTCTGTAGCTTTTATTTACTCAGATAATACTTATTCAGAACTACTCCTACTTTGATACAGGATTTCTTTTACCTTCTATTTTTGCCTTCTAGTGGTCAGTGCATGACTGAGGTGCAGGAAGGTATAGCACCATGACCCCAGAGAGACAGAGTGAGAGAAAGAGGAGGCAGGAGGAGGGAAATGGAGGGAGGGAAAAAGAGAGAGAAATGTCAAAGCAAATTCTTAAACATCCTCTTTAGCATGGAAATATGTACAAATATGTACAATACAACTGATGTTCTAGTCCAAGTGCAAATGACAGCACAGGTGTGCACACACACACACACACGCGCATACACGCTGTCACAAAGCAAGGCAGAAAGACAGAAATGATCTTACAAAGCTGCTGCAGTAATCAGAACACTTGCTCCTGGAAACAACCATACAAACAAATGTTCTTTTACTAGCTTTCTACATTTTTTCAGTTTTCATTTGATTATTACTATTATTTTTACCCCTCACCATAACAGAAATATGATTATTATTAAAAGGAAGGAAAAAGGCCTTACCATGCAGTGCATCAGGAAGAGATGAGAAGCACAGAGCATGCTGCAGAGATTAAGCTCAGCATGGCATTCAGATATCCTTTGGAGTTGAAGAAAATTGTCCAACCCATTCTTCCTAACAAAGCGGACAAGTTTTCTCTAGGCTTGAATTTTTCACCAGAAGTCAGATCCTTACAGTGCATTATATTTTCTTCTTCAGGAGATATATTTCCTCCAGTTAAGTTTCAGCTCTGCAATGCCATTTCCAATCAGCTCGAAGAAGTTCTTCATTCCCAGATTCGTGGTGTCATCAGAGGGGCTCCAAAGAAAATCAAAGAAAGAAGAAAAGAAAATAATACCTTACCGAAGCCCTGAAATTACTAGGTAGAAAAGGAGAAGGAAAACAAAAAAAACAACCACCCCTCATTTATTCTATCATTTATGTGTTTCACAACAATCAGTACTATCTCTTTGGTCTCATATATGCAGTGCTGATTACCTGTAATAAAGGAAGAGGCAAAAACTTTCCCAATTCACACATGATTCATTTTCATTATTGCTGTTCAACTGTGCACTACCAAACAACCCTTCTCATCCTGAGGACTCTTTAAAACCATCTGAAAAAAAATCAGCTGTCCCTGTCCCTTCCCAAAGAACGTGAATATTAGAATTTCTAGAAAAGTGTTGGAGAAAGCTTGACAAATAGCCCAAAAATACAAATTAGATCTAAAAGCAAAACCCTCAAAGCAGGAGAGTTCTTGAGCAAGAAGATACCTTGCCTGAAGGATTTGGGGACACACGCACTAAGCCATCATAGGGAAGGAGAAAGGGATAAAGAACTGTGGCTAATGGGGGGTTTGGAGAGGATGGGGTGGGACTGACTGGGTGTCAGGCGGGAGCGGGATCCTGAGTCACCCTCAGCCTCCTGCCTTCTCGCTGACAGCAGCTCGGGCTTCCCCTGCACTTTCTGCAAAGCATATTAATTGATTCTTGTTGCTGAGCAACTAACTCTGGGGAGCCACATCGACGGCTCCGGCACAGCTTCAGCAGCAGCAGCAGGGAGAGGGGACGGTCTCCCCCACCTCCCTCCTCCTCCCGGGGTTCGCTCACCCTCCCCAGGATGCTCTCAGCTGCCCTGCTGGGGAGCTTGGCGAGGAAAAGGAAAAAGCCCCCATTAGTGCAGCAGGGAGAGGAGGTGGGTTGCTCCCCCCACCCTGCGCAGCACTGGCAGGACTCAGGCGAGCAGCCCTGCTTCACGCTGACAGCACTGCTGCAGCCCCAAAGGGCATCCTCCACCCCACCGCCCTACCGCGTGGGGTGCCCGGGCCAGCCGTGGGAAACCCACCCAGGCACGAGGAGAGGTAGGCGAGCCAGGGTGGTGCAGTTCCCTTCTGAAAAGTGAAGCTGGGTTAACCCTCTGGTTCTCCAGGCATGCTGCAAAGATGTCACTAAAATGACAAGCAACTCCCATGGTTATGCCAACTCATGGGTTCAAAAGTGAGCTTCCAGTTGAAGCTGTGGCCACTTAAGTTCCGTTCCTGCAATAATGGGGTAGATGTATTACTTATTTCCGACCTCTTCGTCATGTTGCACTTCAGACAGAGCAGACGCTTCTCTGGCTGAAAGGGCACACAGTAAACTAAGGCCACCATCCAGAGGAATTGCCTGGATGTCTTTGTCAGAGACTGCAAAATGGAGCTCTCTGATGTAACCTTGGCATTGCTTTAACCAATGTTGTGTTTAAGTTCCTTATAAGAGAGAAGCAGCAATGAGGCCATTGAGTTTTGCCCCATAAAAGAAATGGGATAACTGGAGCTGGCTCCAAAAGGCTCCTCCTGGAGCGCCTCAACCAATGGCCCCGTAGGAACGACACAGAGGATCTCTGCAAGGTTGATGCCAAGTGGATGGACCCTGAATAGGGTCTGACCACAGCAATTTGTGGCAGGGCTTCCACTGACTTCTGTGACTCTAGAGCCTCGAAAAAATCTCCAAAACAACACAGTGTCTGAAACAAGACATTTCCCTTGTGCTCTCATTTTGGATAAATCTTTAGTCAGATCATGGCATTTGTTCAGCACTGACTAAGCTGTCTTTCCGTTGCACAGGTAAGATGTAAGAAATGAAAGGACCTCAAGATTTCTCTCCCTGTGACCTGGCAGTAAGTGCAATATCAGATCTTGGCCAAACTGCTCACGCGTGATTACTGTCAAAGACCTGAGCTAGATCAGCTCTTTATTTCTGTTAGTGATAGGACAAGTTAAAGGGCAAGGCCCTGAGAACTGCCTTAGCTTGCATTCACATAAATAAACAGAATTACCTAATTCTCCCCTTGAAAAACTCCAACCTATATTTTGTGTGTACTGTCTAAATGGCAAATACAGGGTCTTTGCGAAAAGGCGACAGGTTATCTTAAGCAAAAGAGTAACTTTTCTGAGAGTAGCTTAGCCCCACCACACTCTGCTTTCATGCTTTATAAACAAAGATTTGCAGTTTAGCCTCATTTTCTTAGCAAAGCCACACGCTTCATGTATATTCAAAGCTCAGGAAGGACCGTTAGATCAGGTTAGCAGATCTGCTATATGAAAAAGATAGCAGAACATATTCAGTTCATCCAATACATCTATTGATATGAACGTATACTGGGTATTCCTAATCCCCTAAGTACAGCATACAGAGAAATATGGGAACTTCAGTATTGATTTAGTAGATGAAAGTCATTTAGCCTCCTATTAACCACAGAATACAGCAGGATATTTCTAAGGAAGAGATCCTGTAGTTCATCTACTCTATGAAAATGTGTCTCCTGAGGTCTTCTAACATACTACACATAGGTTAAACATACTAAACCCATACATAATAAGCATAGACTGTTCTTGATTTATATGGTCACCAATTTATGTAATTAATTTGGTATCATTGATTCTCCCTTTATATCTTCTTCTGACTCTTTAGACATTTCTTTTGACTCTCTCTCATAGTACCTCATCTTTGTTCCTGGATAGGAATAAGTCCAACAAGGTTTCCTCTAGCAGTGGTTGACCCAAATAGTGTCTTTTGTTGTGTGTCACTGCTCATATATGACATTTCTTCCTTTAGCCCACAAGTTTACATGCTTGCAACAAAGTGCTGAAGAACGACAAAAAAAAAGGGTTCAAAGGGAGCTGACCCACCTCTGTCTCACAGCAGGATCACACACGTGCTAGTCCTGGGCTTTCTAACCAGTGCTTACAAGTCTCCTTTCTGGAGACTTCATGCTTTTACAAGGCAATATATTCCAGTGCCGCACTACTGTAACTACAAAAAGGGTATTTCTAAGCTCCATTGCTGCGAAGTTAAACACACTATTTCTTGTCCTATTCACAATGATCAAGGAAAAGATCTCCTCCATTCCTTGTTGCAGCTACCTTTTATGTATATAAAATTCATTATATCTCTTCTCAGTCTCTTCCATTTCTAGATTAAAAACTTATCTGAGCCCTTACTCTTCTGTCACTTTTTAGAAGATGGTTTATCACACACTGACCTCTGGATCATAAGAGTACAGAAAACTGAGTGTGACATTACATGTGTACAGGGATGCACATTAATGTATGCAAAAGTAAAAGGTACCAAAGAGACAGTGTCTCGTTTAGGAAGTGAGTCACATAACATAGGAACAGGGAAACAAGGGGAGACTGCTTCTTCTAGCTGTGATAATAAGGTTAAATAGTGTTTCAATATTCCTTTTTTCTTTTCTGAATGAAATGGGCTGAAAGAAAAGAGGAGATTAAATACAGCTAGGTTGCGTGTGCCTGTCAATGGGTCCTTCCAACCTGTGGAAGAAAATGGTTCAATTTAAGGCCATAGGGGAAAAAAGTACTTTTTTTGTATAAGACCACTTTGAATTTGTATAAGGATTTATGAAATACTAGATAGAAGAGGGAAGCTAGCACAAGATCTCAGGTAGACAGTACATGAAAAATATAGAAATAGATAGAGAAAAGATTAGGGGGGAGTAAGTGCTTGGGAGTGATGAAAGGCTGGAAAATGTATGAACGTTTAGACTAAGAGAACAAAGAGAGGTGGAGAGATTTCCCAAATTCTTACAAAGAAATTGTTAAGTCTACATGAACATATTTCGCTATACACATAGTAAAGAAAGATTTGTTTCAACATGATAAGCTATAGTTGTTTTATCTTTTCCATTTTTACCCCTTTACATTCATGCCAGTGCCTGTTTTTATCCTCAGCAATACAATCTTTAAAAAGTGTGACAAACAAATTATTAATATCTTAATGTGCCTTGTTTTGTACTTTATTTTTACAAGGAGGAATACCAACAGTGTTGAAGCTCTCTGTATTGGAGCAAATAACATAAAAAGTGCTAGGGAAAGGCAGTTGAAGGGCAAAGCAATAAAACAAAACAACCATAGAAAGGAAGCAGGTCAACAACTGGTGATTTCAAAATCAAAGCAAACTGTTTGGCACGTAAGAAGGAGCCATCAGATGATTAAAAGAAACCATAGGAGAGGTAGGTTTGGAGATGTCAACATTTGGGCAATTTTTTTTTTTCTTTTAGAAAGTGCAAAGCTGCTTAGATAAAATTCAGTCTCTTACAGAAAGCAAGTATAGCATCTCTCTTTCGCTTACACAAGGCTTGAATTTAATCTCATATAAATGCTTTTTATTATGCATTGAAAAGGCTGATGAATGCACGTGTTCCGTTTCTATTCCATTTTCTATTTATCTTTTCTCTTCCCACCTTTCTTTCCTTTCAATAGTAGCATTATCCTCTTTGAGAAAATGAGTGTCCTGTGAGCCTAAGGACCAGTGCAAGCTAGGACCCAGTCAGCCCTCATCCCCTGGGGGAACGATACAACTGGTGTCCCACCAAAACCATGTTGGTTACTGCAGCCAAATCAGACCAGCAGCATCCGTCCATGTTCAAGCCCTGTAGCCGGATAGGGCCCATACTGCGAGACCTTGGGCATCAAAATAATGGGGAGATGCAACGAGCCATGGCAACTGGTTGGGCAGAAGCCCATTTCAGATCTTAGACTGGCTCCTCTGTGTTGCTGAGACCCGATAACAAGAGAAAGTTCCCAGGAAGACAAATGGGAAGACCCTTCTGTCAGTATGTTCTAGTCCTGGGTGTAGGAAAGGACCAAGTGGAAGGATGACGTTTCAAGAAGGTGAGTGAGGGCTGCAGCCAGTGCGAAGTGGTGGCCCAGGCTAGGGAAACGGTGCCTTTCTCTGGCTGGGTGTGGATGCCTGGGCTGCAGGGAGGAAGGGCAGTGAGGGCGGACAGGCTTCTTACTGTGCTGAGCAAGTACTGTCCCCTACCTAGCCTGAAGCAGAGCAGAGGCCCCTGGGGACTTGGAAGATGTGGGCAGAGGCTGTCAGGCTTTAAGAAGTTGAAGCAGAAAAATCTCCCAGGAATCTCTCTGCAAGTGTCAGGATCAGGGGAGACAAGGGAGCTGGAAGCAGAGGTGTGCCAGCATTGTTCCTTGGGTGCTCAAACCGCCTCAGCAGCCACTGTCACCAGGAGATGCCTTCCCACAGGGCAGCGCAGAGGGCCACCCATGTGGGCTCCGAACTGAGTGACAGGGGAAACCTCCTCCCCAGGTCACTCAGCTGCCTGCCACAGTATCGCCTGGCCACCAGAAGCAAATGAAATAGCTTGTTTACCAAAACATTGGCCTTTGTCCCAATCGTAGTTTAATACTTGATAGAGATCATCACTTTATTCCTTGCAAGCTGCACCTTTCCCAGTAGCTGCCATTTGAGAACTAAATTAAACTTTTAAAAGCAGTATTGTATGTAAAGGATACAGTAATTTTAACATAAATAGAAAGATATGCACAGATCATGGAAATAATTTAAAGTATGAAATAAAAGGTATAATTCAATTATCAGCCAAATTTTAATTAAAAACCTGTGAAAATAATTTGCAAAGAAGTTTTCTGGATATGTTTCTCATTTTGACCTTTCAATATCCTGTGTCTCAATTATTATTCAGTCAATTACAGCACAAGCAACTAAATTGATTTCTTGCGGTTTTAGTTTAAATGCCATAATACATGCATGAGAGTCTGAGCTTCAGTGAGTGCATTTCCAGATCATCATCAGCAATTAACTGGAAAATCTAACCATAAGAAATAGACCTTCATTAAAAAAAAATATCCAAAAGCATGACAGAGGATGTATATATAGTCCCATCTATCTGCAGTATACTTAACATCCCTAAAAACTATTCTAACATACTTTAAATATAATATTACCATAATAATTATTTTCAATATTCTACATGGCAACTGGTCTCATTCTTTTCTAGTTTCCATCAGTGCAAATCAGACTAGGATATCATAGCTGTCAAAAACTTGCAACAATAAGAAAATAGTACAACCAGTGGTAAGTAAAGCCAGTAAAATGCAAAATATTTTAGATTTGTTGTTTTCTTTCTTTTTAAATAAATGCTGCTTTACTACAACTTAACCACTAACTGACTAAGGAATGATAAAAGGTTACAACTTGTGGTTACTAATTGTTGGGCTTGCTCATACTTTGACAAGTCAGTCTGAAATAAATTTTAATAATCTGATTCAAATTTCATTTATAGAAAAGTAAAGCTCCTACATTCACTGATTTCAATGAAATTGTCATTAATTTACATCAGTGTAGCAAGTAATAATAGATACACAGTAATAACTATCCATTGCAGAGTTAGCTTCAGTTTAAATTCACTATGTACCGGTAACGTAGCACTGCTTCTCTTACGTTACCCTAACACTAAAAATAGCATTTCAATATAGCTGTATCAAAAATGTATGCACAAAAATGTGACTCCCTGGCTAGTAGCACAGCCATATTCACTGCAGAAAATACATACACTAAGTATCTTTTTTCTTTAGAAAAAGAAAACCTGGTTTGAAATTAACTTCTTAGCACACAAATGGAACATAAAGGAATAATTTCAACTTATTTTTAAAAGGGATATCTTGACCTAAAATGCCGTTTTATATAAGCAAGATGGAGTGGCAGTTTCATTTTTGGGGGGGTCATCAATATTGAACACAAGTTACAGACCAAAGCGAGTGGTCTGATCCTACTCCGCTGACCTAGGTAGCAAAATGCTGCCTGGTTTCTATGGGAAGAGGACTGGGCTCTGTTCTTAGAAGGCTAGCACAGTCTCCGGTAAAAACTGCTTAGCCTGTTGCACCAAACGGAGACAGACTTGCACCTCTAATGCTGCTTGAATAAACTAGTTCCATGTGTACATTAAACCACTCTGGAAGACAGGTACTATTTCCTGAGAGGCCATGATGTGTTTGCAGTGTCTGTGTTCAATCTGGAATCTCATTAGAAAAACAGTAATCTTGCTGTACAGCCGTGTAGTAAGATAGGACATGCAACGCATCAATTCATTGAATCCCAAGGGTGATCATCTGCCTGAAATCCTTTTCTAGATAAGCATGTTCACACACAGTAAAAAAAGCTCCCAAGCAGCAACAGTTATTACTGCTGAATAAATATTCACATTATTTCTCAACAGGCAATATACCCACCGGGCAAAAAAAATAATAGTATGCTAATGAAAGATTAGACAGGCACTGGCTAAATTAGTCCTACTACAGTTTTGTTAAGCTCTTGGGTGTGTATTACATGACATTACTATTTAACAGCATAGAACAAAAATTCCTTTATTTCTCCCCTCCTTTTTTTATTTCTTTCTTCTTCTTTTTTTTTTTCTTTAATAGAAGAGGTGGAGATTTCCTTTCCTGGGTTAACTTCCAAGCATTAAGTAACATAACCTGAATATTCATATGATTCACACCTAGAGCGCTTAATTACTGCACTACACACAGGACACTGCTAGAATGAATACTGCACAGCGGCTAAAGTAGTCCTAAACATTATTAAAAACTCTGAAATGCAGACTGCGAGTGTTGGTATGACACTGCATGGTACTTGAATAAATGCACTTTGAGGAATTTGACAGAAGCCAGATTTAAGTAACTGTTGGCATTTCTATTCTCAATACCGTCGTTCTCCAGAATCCCAGTATTTTGACAGGTAAAGCCTTTCAAAACATGCCTGTTTATTCTTTGCTTCACAAAAGACTCATCAGCTTGTTTGGTTTGGTTTTCTGTTCGCCACTAGCAGAGGTATCTTTGTAAACAGCTTTCTGGTGAAAGTCACTGTGAACAGCTCAGCAAGCCCCTGAAGTGCGATGGAGAATGCCCCTTAGCTGGGGGGAAAGCAAACTCCATCAGCAATCTTCTGTCAGGCTCTTTTAAATCCTTCCTAATTACTCATTCCATTGATTACTATTTTGAAAACTTTACAGCTGAATAACACACAGGTATTTAGAAGGATTCCTCAGAGCCAAAAGATAAAAGCAAAATATACAAATATAGATCCACAAGGTATTCTGAGATATCCCTTTTAAAAAAAACCAAAACCAAAAACAAAAACTGGCCTAAACATGTTATCCTTTTAGAGTATATCTATTTCTTAAATATTCCATTTGGTTTTAGGCTTTTCCTTGATGCTGGTCTCTGTTTAATTAGTTAATCACAGTGTTTGCACATCTTGAATGCTTTGTTTTAATGTCTCACTCCCTTTTGTGGATTGATCTGCTGTGAGATTTTAATGAGAGCCGTTTCTCATGTTTTTATGCAGAATTATTGTACAGAGGAGAAAGTGATAATAACTCAGTCTTCTGTTAATTACACATCTAATTATTCTTAGAAGTTTATTTATAATTATGTCTGCCAGCAGGCTTTGTTTCAATTATCATAGCGGGATTGGAAATGAAGCTTAAATTAATTGCTTTCAGTAAACAATCATATTTTAAAACAAAAAATAAAAATGAATATTTATATTTTAGCCCAAAATAGTCTCTTCTCTGATAGTCATTCTTGTAAACAAAAATCTTAGAGAACCATGTAAAATCTTTGCCCTTCAATAATAATAATACTTAAAGCTAGCAAATGTCCTCAGAGGACAACAAAAAACGTCATTAAGACAAAAACTATTTATGGTCAAAGGGTCTTCTTTTTTCTAAATGGTAATCAGGGCTTTTATGTTAAAAGTCTTCAAATAGGAAGCCTCACCTCTAGAGGCACAGCAGTGCCATTACTCAAAGAGAATAAGTGTTCTTTCAAGGGTGAAAGGGAAAGAAATATCTGGTTTTGATGCTGTTAGATTCCCACTTGCGAGCTAGGAAACCCCTTGTTTACCACAGTATTTCTACAATGTTGCAGAACTCATCTGAAATGTAAGCTGCTCAAAGGTCTCAGTTCAGGAAATCATGTTTTCAGGAAAAAATTGTTCAACAAAAATCATCTTTAGAAAGTACAACCTTATATATATTATTGCATCTATCATATAGAATAATATTGTTTTAACCAGAGTAATCAATCTAGAAGTAATTATAAGATGACAGAAAGAAACTTAGACACAGATATTTCACTACGTACAAAGGATTGACACACAGATCCTCTTCCAACAGTATGTAAATGTATACAATAGTTACATATGTTAAGGATTAATTTGGAATGAGATTCAGGTCTCGGCTATGGAAAACAATAATATTGCACAGAAATATTTCAGTTTATAGGTAGTGGATTTGTAACCTGACAGACAACGTGCAATACTGCATGTTTAAGATTTAAGAAATACAGTTTGCCTTCATAATGAACACATTTCCCTTCGACACCAGTCTCCTGCAAGCCCCTGCTCCCTTACTAAAATGAACACTGGAAGAGAAGCCTGTGAGACTTACCTGTTTGCCTTACAGGAGATGAAGAAGTTTAAAGCATCGAAGTTCTCATGACAATCAGCCACTAGAATTTAGCTTACGTGGAAATAATTACATTCTTCCATCTTTTAGCTTTCTCAGTAAGTGAAAGCTGGTGATGGATGCCAGCAGCCTTGTTAAAATATCACTGTAATCCGTTCAAGCTCGGGAGATTGCTTAGAAAACCAAGTCATAAACAAGCAGTGTCTGTAGCTTCACGAGCAGCTCAGCATTTTCCAAGCGTGTACACGTCTTCCTTTTCCAATACTGTACTTTACAGAGCACTCTACCTATCTTGAGTAGAAGGAATATAGTTGTTGAAAGTAAATTCTGTGGGAACAAAAGTGGTTTACATGTTTAAGCTTTCTTACATCAAATAGTTATGATTTTAGGAAAGGAGACAGCCTTTAGGTTTTTTGGTTGTTGCTCTTTCCTCTTAAAAAAAAAAAAAAAAAGAAGCTTCAAATAGAGAAGCAAGAAGCAAAGAAGAGGATATAGCAGTTCAAGAAGCAGCAGGCAAGGATGGGTGTCTTGTGATTGCTTTGAGTTAATACTCCTCAGGGGGAGATGAAAAAAGCACAAATACAGCAAAATCTGTCTTGCAGAGTAAAAATCTGTTGTATAAGCCAGTCTCTGGCAAAGTAAAACAGCATGTGCATTTACTCCATTAATTTCTAGCATGCTGGAGTGCAAAGGATATTAGAAGCTTTCTGTTTATTAGAGGCAAACAGGTAGGAAGAGGGAAAGAAAATTCAGTATATGTAACTACTGTAATTCTTTCTGCTCCCCTGAGAAACGTTATCAGATAGCTCCAAAATCTATCAGGTATGTGTAGGTGAAAGCAGCATTTATCAGTACCACAGAACATTTTATCATTACCAATATTGTCTGGAGCATATGTGGAGAATGAACATTTAATAATGCGGCATCCCCTAGATACAAATAAACACATTCATGACTGCTCTTTCTATAGCCTAAACACACCAGGTCTTTGGACTCTGTGGAAAATATGACTATGAAGGCTGTTACAAGAATCATTAGTGCTGAACACTTTGAAATAACTCACCCAATTGGAATAACTGGCACCAAGCAATGGGAACTTCTGCCTAAAAACCCTAATTCAAACCCCACTGAAGCCCGTGAAAATAGATTTTGAGAGGCTGTGGATGAGAACCTTTGCCAGCTGGCTCCTGTGTCCCTGGGCATCGCTACACAGCTAGACCACAAAGTCACCAAAAACGTTTTGGAAGGAGCTGGTTAAAACCCTGCTCTGACCTGAAGCTCTCCTGGATGTAACAGCGCGATGCTGGGTCTGAATTTGCTCAGATAATGTATGCAGCACAAATACATGCCTGTTCCCTTCAGGGCCAAAAAGAAAACATTCCATTTATTTGTACGATGAGTCCAGTCACAGACCAAAATGCCACTGAGCCAAATGCTATTCAAGCATAAAACAAAGAAACTCACCAGCTGCATGAATGTACAGTCCAGCTGTCACCTTCCATACTTTCCACACACAGTGCCCACCTGCAGTGCCACCAAATCTTGCAGAACAGAGGATTCTTGAATTTAAACCCTTCTAATTATTAACACTGCCATACTTTGGGTTGGTTTTTTCCCCATAGCAGAGCTTGATCTAGCCCTTTCCAATCAGTGAACATCACATTTTGAAAAAATAAAATTAAAATTAACCCCTATTTTCATTATCTCAGAGGATAGAGAGGCTGGAGCCAATGTGCCTCTGTGTGATACACTGAAAATATGAAAAAAGGAAAAAACAAATTGTCATGTTTCACATTTGAGCTCTGAGGAACTGCACACACCAGATACGGCAAATCCCACATCCCTGGCACAGAAGAAATTGATAGCTCAGGGCTTTGCCTGAAAAAGCTGTAGCACTAAGTTCAGTTTGCATAGTCCTTTCTTTGTCATATTAACAATTCTGTATTTTGCTGCGATCCAAGTATCCTAAGCTTATATGTGCATGGAAAACTGCCTGCCCTTTGCTAATGCCTTGGCTACTGATCTTCGTGTAGGGGAAGCATTTGCTCATATGTCCCTAGGTATTAGATATGCTGGCAAGTCCCTCTCTATATCTGATGCCCAGGTGGAACGCAAGCACTCTTCCTGGATGCTCAGCAGCCCCACTGCCTCTGGAAAAGCCACAGATAGGAAGGTGGGAACACAGGTTTTTGAGCATTGCAGAGGAAATCCCAGTCTACCACTCAGTCCAGCAACTTTCAGTGACATCTTGAGTTGCATCAACTCCACTCGGACCCTTCTGCGCCCCTAAGAAAATTTCTCTCTTCCTTGTCAACTCTGCAATTTGTCTGGGTGTTTGCTCCTTTCAGGAGTCCTCCCACTAGCACAGGGCTGCTCTCCAGCCAAGCCTTTGACAGAGCATCACATGCAGTACTCCTGCAATAAAAAGCAGTAAAACAGTTGCACCATCTATCACAGCATAAGCAGCAATTCCACCCAAAAAGAAACCGCTGCTGCTACTGATGCAGCATGCAGTGCTTTCTGCATGGTAACATTTCCAGTATTTCCCACTACGGTAGACTGATACCACAGATGAAAACTTACCCCCAACACTGTCACTGCAACAAAGTCTCCGGTGTTAATGGCACAAATCTCAGTGCACATCCTGTTTTCAACTCACATTTGACTTCTAAACACGCTTATCATGCATTCTGTCTTTTTAGTATGCCCAGGCATTTTGGGTTCCCAGCCTGAGAAATTTTTGAAGAGGTCTGATGTTGAATGGACTTTTGAAAGGCTGGACCATTTTAACATCGGGCAGTAGGAGAAAAAAATAGAAAAGGAGATACAAGATATCAGTAGCTTCTTTCAGAAACAAGAGGCCAGTGGCCATGAAATTTGTCACTATCTTGTTAAGCATCAAGAACTTAAATGTTTTAACACTACAAAGCACACCTGCCTCTAGAAATTATTTTGAATGTCTGAATTACCCCTCTTCCGTCAGGTTCAATAATCCTTGTGTAAAAATGCTTGCCTTATATTTTGTACAATATACTTCCAGCACTCAAAGATACATTTTAGGGATAGAGGTCAATGTGCATATGTCCCAAAGCTAAGATATTAATAACACTAGAGGATCTATAGTTCTCCATGAGACATGGCATTTCAGCTACTGACTGTAAAAACTTGAATTTGTTCCAAGGGTTGTTTTTGCACAGGAAGGTGACACTACCCTTGTGGAGGGCTTATGGGTATACCCTCTCATCCTGGGAGAGACTGAGTGTCCCAGGAAGGACTCTGAGCATCTTCAGCTCCTTTTGAAAGTCAGCAGGAACTGAGTGAGGGTATACAGCCCCTCGAGGAGAGAGGATCCTAGCAAGCATGATATAATGCTGTATTGTGTCATTTAGATTTTCCCACATACTAACCTAGCATGGAAAAAAGCCTTTGACAGACTGGGATCAATTCATTTTAGATAATACATGCAACTCCCTGAGCACCAAAGACCTCCAAATATACTTTTTCCTTGTATCCTGCTCAGAGATCCTTGCCAAAGCAATTCTCTCTACACATCTTGGCAAGTTATTTTCACTAAATAATATATCCTGCAGAATTTCCTTGGTGAAATGTAATCAAATGGCAAAATAGTCCCAAGACCTAAAAGAAAATGCTAAAAAAACATAACAACTACTAAAAGTTAGCACTGTCCAGGGTGCGGAGTCTTGTAAGAAAAAACAATAAACAAGGAACACAGAGATAAACAGAGGTGGAAACTGGTGTCTTTAACCATTATGTTACTTTTATTTCTAACCAGAAACATAAATCCTGATGCACTCTGTGCATATCCATATTCATATCTGGAATAAATTTATTTGTCCTTAACGAACAAGTCCCTATACATAAGAATGAGGAAGTTGAGTCAGCACGCTTAAGATTCAGTTTTGGCTCAAGTTCAGCCATATTTTGAAATAACTGTTTGTGATCGCTTCTAGTAATAGCAACAGCAGCAAGAAATTCAAGAACTGTGTGTAGTTTTGATTAAGCTCGACTGCTTGCTAAAACATTTCCTTTATGTCAGATACAAAATCAGTTCTAGCACTGCAGAGCTGGACAGGTTGCCATTGGGCTATCTTGAGAGAGACCCCTAGAGATCAAAGTATATTATGTTCCCTGCAAACGAGTAGAACATGTATGTAAACACATCAAGATCATGCCAATGCATGTGTCAACATGAATCTAAACTGACAAACAACTTTTTATTTATTGTCCTATGCTCAGTGTTCAAGTGCACAAATATTTAAGCCAAGCTTGAGAAAGAGGCAGCATTTTTTCATCATCCAGAAAGAGACAGAAACCCCTTCATCAAAGGAAAATGACTCTGATCTTCCAGCTGCTTTAAGAGAAGGTTGCAACACATTTCTTGCAGACATCATGCATGTGATGAATGGGGGGATACTGTAATAAGCTGTCAGGATACATGAATATAATGCCAGTTTTTTCCTTAGACTTTTATGAACTGTATAGGGTTCAAGAGTGCATCACACTCTGAAGTGAGCTAGGTCCATCAGCTCCTGAAAAAAAACTCTGAAGTCCTCAATTACCCCTCAGCCTCCTAAAGATAAAAGATAAATTACAAAATGGAGGTGGAACAGAAAGAAGAAAGATGATTGAAGGCCAACACAAGGATAAAAGTAGTGGTGGAAAGGCTTTAGGCAAAGAAGAAATAGAAATGTCAGGGGGAAAAAAGCTGAAGGAAGAGGGTTAGAGAGAACAGAGGTACAGACTGAGGAGGGCAATGTGTGATAGCACTGAAACACATGCAAAAGGACAAAGGTGTGAAGCAAACAGCCTGGAATCCTGGTAGAAATTGCCTGGAATCAGGTAAGAAGGAAGAAGATTCCCCAAACTGCAATTTGATCATGTCATGGAATTAACTACCTGGATCAAATTCTCTTCTGATTTACTCTCCAGGAACCAATCACTGGCAATAATTGAAAAAAGAAGGTGAACATTATCCTAATTTGGTTGTTTGCCTTTTTAAACAGTTCTAGACAATCGTTCAGGACTAAGATTTTACTGAAGAGTTTATCTGAAAGCATTTCTTTCAGTTCTTTAGTGTTTGCTACATGACATATAGGTGCCTGGAATCTGGATACTTGGAAGCAAATTAATTTCTCACTGAGTACTCAGGGGTGTTCTTGCAAACTGAGCTGGAGCAATTTCAGAAAATACTGCCCCACCCTTTCAATACCTTTCATAAATTAAAAGTCACCACCAACAAGTTTCAAAGGAGCAGTTTAAGCTTTGCAGTTTTGCATTGTATTGATATGGATTAAGTATGCTCTTATGGGTGGTTACTGTGTCTCAGCTGACCAGAATGGCAATTTCCAGCTCATAGCTGGTAAGCAAAAGTTGAGAGCAGTAGCTTTTTACCTTCTTTTGACCCACAAAAAACATACCAATGTATGTTTTTTCCTGCTTCAGGTTTAATATCATACATTGTTTTCCACCAAGTGCTGCTCATTCAAGGCCTAGTGAGTGTCAGTGCTGCCCACCTAGAATCCCAAAGGGATCACAACCCTGGATGTAATGGCAACAAAGTGAGGGACAAAAAGAGTGTTTTAAAAAACATAGGCTTATAGGATAATTCAGGTTGGAAGGGACTTCAGGAGGTCATCCACTCAACATTTGACTTTGACCCAGTTTTGTCTGCTTGCCAGAAGCACCCACCTTTCTCTTAAGCATAGCTGTAGCAACAGGCTTTTCTTAGCGTACATGTCTTGAACAGACATGACAGATTTTGTTGCTCTTTTCAATTTTTCTCTAATTTCATACCTTCAAGAAAAGACAGTGCTTAGATGTTACGAATGTATTATAATCATTCTCACCGTATGCTAGCCTGTAAGCTTGATAAACCACAGACAAAAAATCCACTAAATAAACTGCTGATACTTTGTATCAGTTGCTGGTTTGATACATGCATTGCATGGGAAAGATTTTTGGGTTTGTGAAAAAAGACCACATACGAAAGATTCAGCCCAGTCATCCATTCATGACAACATTTGCATTACCTGTGACCACAGCCTGTGACCACAGTCCTTTCCTGAGCACTTTGAACAGTATGTGCAGTAACATTTTTTAAACTCCATTTGAACAAAAAATAAAGTATGTTTGCATCTCACATGACTCTAACTCAACAGAACCATCATATATCAACCAAGCTACACATAAAGAGGAATATAATATCACAATGAGTCTGTAGTCCTGTTTCTAATTAACATGGCTTAACCAGACACAATGAGCAGTCTCACTGTGTAAGCACACTCCTGTGACTGTCATATAAAAAATAACCTGGAAAGGTTAAAAGGATTTCAGTCCAAAAACCTTGTTATTTTCTCATCATCATAGCTCAATTTCATTTCAACTTGCAGCGTTTGAAGGGAGCAGTTGAGAGCAGTATTTGAAGACCAAGAGCTAGTATCATCATTACCCATATGCAAAACAGACATAATATTTACTTCCCACAAAGACATTGTGATGCTTTCATTATAATTAGTAAAATGCTTTGCAATCCACAGATGGAAAACACTGTCTAAAGTCAAACAATTCTTATTCATAAGAAAGCTTTTGCTTTTCAGTCCACTTCTAGACTGCCATTCACATGTTTTGCTCTTTGTTATTCCTACAGAATGCTCTGCTGCTTGGTCTTTAGTTTGTACTTTTATCCTTATCCTTGAAAGCAGATTACACTGGGTTCTGGCATAATGCTTTGCACATTTGCCCTACTGAATATCAAAGAGCCCCGCCATTTTATGAAGTTATTAGGAAGCAAAATTTCAATTTTGTAAATGCTAGTATCATTCACATTACAAAATAGCTTTTTGCAATCTTAGCTCTGCATTCTTTAACTAACAATTCCCACTGAAGAGTAACACTGCTTGACTTTATTCTACCAGATTTCTTGTATAGTTATTCTATTTTTTTAAGAATATCTCTTTTGTTTATCCAACAACAATAAAATACAGAACCTTAAGATGGTCAATGAATAAATAAGTAGTATTGTTACCCATACCTGTACTGTACCAGCACTTTGTCAAGAGAAACCATCCTGAATCTTCTGTCCTGAGGCTTTAAAGCAAAAGTCACAATAACTTGTGCTCATGAAAGATCCTGTGGCTTTTCCCATAAGCTTCAGGTGACAACTGCAGAACTTTGGACAAAATCCAACTCAGGAAATTGCCTTCTAACTACATCAAATAATTTCTACAGCTTTGACTGAGTAATGTATTTTTTCCCACTCTCCATCTTAAGCTCCTGTTGCTGGGCAGCCGTCAGTAACGTGAACATTTTACCCAAGAGTTGTTTTGAATTCCAAACACACCCAAATAGTTAAATTTCACAAAGTATTTTAGCAACTGGGTTCAAAGGAGCCATAAAAGCTCAAGCTTTTCTATTTGCCATCTTATGTTAAAGAAATAACTTCTTGCGCCAGCACAGTATTTTTCTAAACTCTATCTAACTTTACAATTGGTAATTTTGTATTCTTTTTTATTTATTTTTCTCCTACAAATGATGAAAAATAATTTCTTCTTTAAGCTATCTTGTTAGAGTCTGATTGTGAATTCTTAGCATGAGGAAAGAAAAGACCTGTTTCTTCGTTTTTAACACAGCAGACCTAATGAATAAAACAATGTTTTTAGTTGATTACCATAAACCTAAATTATCTAGAGAAGGACAATGGTCAAAGCCTAGATACTTTTAGCTGCTTGAAAATGCAAGGAGAGCTCCTGAATTAGCTTGTAATGCCATTACGAGCCTGAAATTTATGGGAAACATTAGGACCAAGGTTCTGTGTATATTATGGATGAAGGTTTTGGAAAAACTTAACTCAGCAAAGCCACCAGAGAGCACCATCCAGGTCTGCTGTCCCACAGCAATTTCATAGTTGAACATTGTCTGCCTCTCTCCATCAGCAGACCCTGGGCAGTGACCCCTTCTGAGGAGGCCCCTCATCTCGGCCAGCTCTGTTCCGGTAGCTTGAACAGGGTGAGGCTTATTGTCAGTGAAGGGGGTTTGGCCATCTGTCTTGGTGCACAAGGAGTGTCATGCTGAATCACTTTTAATAGATTTGTTTTGCAGACACATGCCTAGACCTGCTGGAAATCTCAAACAGTTCCATAAATGTTGAATGACTTTGTACTAGAAGATATATATTTTAAAGCTACACCTTTTTAAAAAACATCCTGTTTCCACATTTACTTGTGAGTTTTCCTTTATCTTATAATAATACTGGATGAAAAAGATCTTTACCTTCTGTGAAGAAAATATCACCTCCTGTGAAGACAAAGCTATTAAGGTTCTTTAGGTCTGTGTAGGCTTATTTCCTTCTAACTGAGTACATTTTTGTCCACAGTTAGTTTTAGATAATAATATTATTCTCTGTGAAGTATTTCAAATGAGATATTGAGTACTTATTCTATCAAACAGCTGCTATAAAATAGTCTTAAAATGGAAGATTAAGATCCCAAAAGTCAGTCAGTGACAGTATTATAATTGCATATACAATCTTAATACAGCCATGGGCATATGCAGTTTTGAATACCATTTTCATATACTATTTCCTCAAAATAGCATCTCCTTATAATCTTAAAAGTACATGTGAAACTCAGCATGAAATAAAGGCCAGATAATATTTTCACAGATAAACTACAGGAAAGAGAATAAAATTTGTCCACACATTTTGAAATCCTGGGTATTTAATAAACTACAGCTTCTAATATGTGCAGGTGATTTGGGGATTGGGGCGGGGGGGGGCAGAGGGGTACTTTTTTTGTTTAAATGGGGTAATTATTATATATTAGAGGAGTGATAATCTATGAGGAAGGTCCCACTTACTAGGAAGCATTAGCCCCTAAATGCAACCCTAATATGATACACAGTAAATTGCACACTAAGCAGTCCTCTTCTCTGAGGTTATCAGGAACTATAGTATACTAGCTGATAATGCATGTTATTTCATTAACCTTCAATATTCAAGTTTGGTTTTTTTTCTTTGCAACTTTAATGCTCTTCTAACACTTTGTTTTATTTTTTTTATGTAATATATTGTACACATGCTCATGAAGATGAAGAGAACCAACTAGCAATATTTTCACAAAAATATATTTTGTTTCATAGACTGTGGAATAATTTAACAAGTATGCATACACACCAGGAACAATTACCTAGTTCTGCAATATATTTCATCTATTACATTGTATTTCTCTTTCTAAACACCTACTGTACAAACTTCCCCCAACTGATTCTCATAAAATACAATAGCATTGCCTGGGTGATCATTACGAAGAGTTATATTTCTGATTTAAACTGTGTCAAGCTGAATAAAATAAGGAAATTCTGTTCTCATTTATACTTGAATGCAAAATTTGCTTAATAAATTATTATTTAGTGGAATTCCACAAAGTATTTGTAATGAAACCCAGAACAAGAAGAGAACACTCAGTCATATCAAATTTACAGAAAGGTTTTCTCTAATGTGCCCATTTCTTAGAATGCTGTTCATCCCACAGTCTTTACACTTTCAAGTATGCATATATCATAAGTTACAGTGGTATTCATAACTAAACACAAGAAAATTGATTTTTTTTCACCCTTTTTCTTTTGTTACCATTTTTTTCAGCTTTTTCCTTCAGCAAGATATTTAAAACTTCAACTTTTTCTGCTCTCAGAACTTATTTATTCTTGTCTCTCCTCAGTGAAGTTATAGGGCTAATTTATATGCAGCAAACACATAAAAATTCCACAAGAATCTGCATAAATATTTCTCTATCCTTTTATATAATATGTCATTGTTACAGTACTTGATTTCTCTACAGTTTTAACAAAATACATGTTCTATCCTTCTTAATAAATCATGAGAGAATACCTATTAGATAAGAAGCAAGAAAAGGTGTGAAAAGTTTAAAATGCTGATATGTCTTTCCTAAGCAAAAAAAAAAGAATAACTCTTTTAAAAAAGAATCCCTTCAATCCATCTAACAATCTTAGAGCCATATTATGCATAGTCCAACTCAACACACAATGCAGATGCTTTTGCTCATCAAAAACTTGAAAGCTGCATGGTTTTCCACCAGAAGGGCATGTTATAAAGAATAAGGCAAGCAAATTTCATTTTAGTAGTTTTGTTGGCCTATGCTGGAGAAAGTTATAACCAATGCATCATATTTTTTCCTCAAGTCTGATATTTCCTATGCCCTCAAAAACTATCTGGGCTTTTGCATAAAAAGGAAAAAAAAAAAAAAAGACAAGAAAAAATAAAGGATAAAAAAAAATGAAGGAGAAGAAATATTAATTGCTTAACTTCAGGAAATATAAAAACTTCTAAATTATTGTAAAGTAGGGCAGGTACACGAAAAGCACTTTTGGGATATTTTTCTGTCTCACCTGGGAATTGACTTTTAGTTTTCCAGTTTCAATTTTAAAATCTAGGGATGAAATTCTTTCTATTTCCCCCTAGTGACCACTTTCATTGAAACAGGAATTCATTCAGATTTATTGTGAAGTAGCAGAACAGGAGATGACCCCTTAAGGCAGCCGCTCATTCCTCTTGTAGCCAATTATGTAATTCCTGAATTTGATTTCCAGTGCATATGAGGCACAAGATGTGCTTTAGGTAAAAAGAACAGGGACAAAGATTAAACAGAGAGGAGGGATGTATTCAAGTGTTCTACAATGAAATTTCCAAAGGTGTTTTCAGTTTTGGTATCTGCTTTTCTGTGAACACGCTTTTTGAGATCAACATCTGTGAATGCAAGTGAGACTTATAATTTTCATCCTGTTAGGATGGGTTTTAAGCAACATGAACCAATTACTTCCACAGAAAAAGGCAAATACCTATTTGAAAGGCACTTCCGTCTGTCTGAGGTGATGCTTTTGCAGGCATTGGAAATTTTGCTCCAGTTGTATGACCTTTGAGAATGTTGCCCTATTTTTTCATTCTTTGATGTTGACAATTTATATCTCAGAGTAGAAGAATAAAAAAACAATTCTAAGCAAAGCATTGCCAGAGTTTTCTGCCTGTCCCTTTTCCTTCCTATTATAGACCCAAATGTCATTTTAAAAAAAAAAACCAAAAACCAAAAAACAAAATAGGCTTTTAGAAGAAAACAAAGGTATTCTTTCTCTTTTAATAGCAAGAAGATACCTTTAGTAATTGCCATATGGAATAAGGGAATACGAACGATTGTGTGTTCAGGACTACTGTCATTACTAAAGCTAATCTCTGTCTGGATTCGGTGGGAAATATCTTTGAGATCAGCTCACTGAATTTAAAAAAAGAATCTTCCTCTATACTTCTTCACACAATCCCATGATGTTGTGTTATCTATGCAATGTGCAAACCCATAAGCCCAGACATCAGCACTGGGTGTGAATACCTTTTTCAAAGCCATGGTAAGTGCTATTTCCTAGGTCATTCTTTTCTGATAAACCAACAATTCCCGAGACTTCCAGTCAACAGGTCACCCTCAGACCTAAGAATTTCTCCCTAGGCACCAGACCCTCTTTTCAGGAAAATTTATTTGAAACAGTACAGAGGTAATATAGAACGAAACTCACCTTCGCACAACTCAGCAGACCTTTCCTGATCACATTTGAGATCCAGAAGACACATCTGGAAGACAATCTTCGCCCTTCGCTAAAGAAGTTAACTCAGAACTAAAGTATCAGTAATTCAGTTACGTAGGTTTTTCTTGTTTTGGTTTGGTTTTGTACTAACCAGGAAACAGTAACTCCAGGTTGAACACAGAATTCTCTGTCCTTCCAACCCTCACTGCATTCAGTTTGCCTACAGCCTGAATACATCTTCAGCTACTAGTGAACAAAAAAGTGATGTATCCACATGCATCTTTCCCTGTCTCTTGTCAGGTGCTCCAGTGAAAACAGAATTATAGGAAGTACTTAACAGAAGACCCTTTTGTAGTGAACTCATTATCTTCTGAAATGTCTTTATTTCAGTGCAACTTCCTTTCCATTCACATGATTTGTATTTCCTGTCACAGTCTAAGGCACTTCTATATTATTTCCATTTCATAAATCCATCATATGAGATAGGTTTAAGAAAGTCAATAATATTATATTTTTTTTTCTCCATTCATCCTTAGAAAGAACATTTTGTTTGAACTTCTACATTAGTGATGAAAAAATTGACTGCAGTTGTGCAGAAGAACCTGGTTATTAAAATCTGAATTAATCATATACAAGGGAAATCCTCATCGCCTTTTAATGTAGTATCCACAGCATCTGATAAGCGATTCTCTTTTTTCTGGGTTTTGTCTTTGCTCTCATAATCTTAGGGGTTTTCTGTCTGAAATACTACTATTTATGGTCTATGAACTATCCTGGATATAACACTTAAAGTAATAATTACATGGGTCAGAAAAGGTGTCACAAATATTTTGTGAGTTCTTACATTCAAATCAAAACTCAACTGCAGATTTTAAGAAAAGACTTGCATACTTTTTCTTCCTTTTCAAGGGGAAAATAGAGGTCATTCTGTGCTGGAGAAACCATATTGAAGTCATTGGAGTTATACCAACAGATAATTTGACTCAGAAGGTATCAGCGGTTGAATGCTGCAATACGGCCCAATTTAATTATTTAGCAGACATAAGTCTATATATCTTGTTCAGCTCTTGCTGAAAAGTAAAACAAGGACATGTTTCTTTGTGTATCAAGGGTATACCAATATTCTTCTGAATCCCAGGAGATGGAGGAATAAAGATCTGCTAAAATGTTGAAGGTAAAAGGATGCTGTCATGTTTTGGGTCTGGTCACAAAGTCCAGGTGGATGAGGCATTTCCTGGGCAACCAGCAAAAACATGAAGAGCACAGGACCGGTTTGTGGTGGAACTCTTTCATCATCCAGACAACCACTGGAAAAGGAAGGTAGCAGGAACATATTGGCAGCAAAGTCTTGAAATGTCCTGGTGACATTTTTGTTTCTATAAAAGGTGAAGAAAGCAAGTAAAGGAAAAGGTCTTCTGGCTGTCTTTCTGGCCAGCCTGGAAGAACTGGTTGAGAATGCGCAGATGCAAAGTAACTTGTCTGAGAGTGACCATGAAATAGATGACAGAACTAACTGTCCTCAGACGGTTAGAAAGGAGAACACAAACATCATAAATCATGGAGCTTAGGACAATAAACACTGGGAGGTGGAAGTGCCAGATTTTTGCATAATGTCAATACAAAGAGGAAAAGGAATTGGGGAGAGCTGGTAGTGCTGTTAAAAACAAACAAACAAAAACCACAAAAAAAGGACAAGTTATAGGTGCAAAATATCCTGAACTAGAGTATCAACAGTCTAGGTGTCGTTGTTTAACCCGGCGGGCAGCTAAACAACACACAGCCATTCCCTCACTCCCCCCCTGCAGTGGGATGGGGGGGGAGAGTCGGGAAAAAAAGTAAGATTCGTGGGTTGAGATAAAGACAGTTTAATAGGACAGAAAAGGAAGGGAAAATAATAATAATAATAATAATAATTAAAAATTACAACATTATATTAATGGTTGGTTCATGTTGTTATAATAACTGTTATAATTGGTTCATATTGTTTAAAATAATAATAATGTTAAAAAATAAATGACAATATAAGTGATGCACAATGCAATTGCTCACCACCCGCTGACTGATGCCCAGCCAGTTCCCAAGCAGTGGCCCCCTGGCCAGCTTTCCCCTAGTTTGTATATACTGAGAATGACATAGGGTACGGAATATCCCTTTGGCCAGTTTGGGTCAGCTGTCTTGGCTGTGCCTCATCCCAGCTTCTTGTGCATCTCCAGCCTTCTCAGTCAGTAGAGCATGGGAAGCTGAAAAGTCCTTGACTAGTGTAAGCACTGCTTAGCAACAACGAAAACATCAGTGTGTTATCAACATTACTTTCATACTAAATCCAAAACACAGCACTATACCAGCTACTAGGAAGAAAACTAACTCTATCCCAGCTGAAACCAAGACACTAGGGATAAAATCAGAAAAGCAAAATGACTTGTGAGAAAATGAACAATAGGAGAAAATACTCCATATATTTACATTATTAGTAGTAGAAGATTAAGAAAAATGTTGGTCTATTCCTCGGCAGGAATCTTGAGAAGGTCACAGTGTTAATGACATCTTTGCTTCTGTCTTCACTAAAAACATCAACTATGATCGTACAGCTAACAAAATTAGCAGCAGAGACAGAAAGATAAGTAATAAAACCAAACCAGTGACAAGCAGATTGGAAAATAGGTAAATTAGGGGTTTTAAGATAAGATAGGCTCACTGAAAATTCTCTGTGTGTATTTTCCTTCAGCCAGATTTTTGTCCCAGGGCTGATAAATGATGATCTTTTGAAAATTTGTCAAAGTTTTCAAAAGTAAGCAAGGCTCCACAAAAGTAAGGCTCCACAAAACTGGGAAAAGGCCACTCCTACATCTATGTAAAAAAAAAAAAAAAAAAAGAAAAGAGAGGAGGACAGGAAAGAGGAGAGAAAACCACTCGGCTTAATTTCAGTTCCAGAAAAATCCTGGAACAAATAGTCAAACAAATCATTCACAAACACCTAAAAGACAGCAAAGACATAGGTGGCTGCCAACACGGACCTTTCAATATCAAATCATACTAAATTAATTCAATTCTTTGTATGGGAAAATGATCAGTCTTGTTAAGATGTAACAGTGGAAAATAAGTAGACAAAAATAACCATAATAAGTCAAAATTAAATTTCACTGAGCTGAGTATCCTTTCTCTGACAGAAGCCACTAGCAGGTGTCAGTGAAGAACATGAAAATATATGATAAGTGTATGCTTAACTTTCCTGTGGTAGGCTGTCCTGGTTTCAACAAATATACAGCTTAATGACTTTCAGAGCTGGAAGTTGTATCAACAACTATGTTGGGCTATTCCATTCAAAATGAAAGGATATTTTAAATAAAATTCTGCAGAATCTCCTACTATACCATATTTTCACAAATAACTTACATGACATTATAGATAGAATATATTTATTAAATATGGGGATCATACCAAAATGGGAGAAGTTTCAAGCACTGAAAGGCCTAGGACTAAAACTCCAAATAATCTTGACAGGTTAGAGAACTCTCCTGCAAAACCAGGATTCATACTGGGAGAAACAAAAATGTAAAGTTATACACTTAGATTACGCTACACAAATAGAGGATAGGGAATGACAGATCTGTGCAGCTGTGAAAGGTCTGAGGATTACAGCAGATCAGATCTGAGCACGTGCCAATAACATTGCCAACGGCAAACATGCTGCCTAAATGAAAGGCTGTCTGCAAAAGCTGATGCAGCATCCACTGGAGTACGTTTTCGGTTACAAGCACTGCTCCTCAAGAATAGTCTAGGCCTTCTGGAAGAAGTTAAGAGAGAGAGAGAATTCAAGAAAATATTGTTCAAGAAAAGCTGAAGGGGTCATTTAATCTAATGAAGACAAACCTGAAAGGAGATTTAACAGTTTTCAGATGTACAAAGGGTAGCAGTAAGGAAGAGACTAAGCAATTCTCCATGATCGCTAGGGACAAAGTAAGACATTTCACACTTAAATACCAACAAGGAATACTTAAAGCCAGGTACTAGAAAAACTTTTGTATGACTAGAATTGTCCACAAAAACAGCTCAGTCTCCATCACTGAGATATATCAAGGAAAAAGTTAGGCAAACACCTATCAAAAAAGGGTTAGGCAAAAAAGAAACAGCTTCAGGTAAGGGGGGTGGCATCCTGAGTCGCTTCCTGCTTTATTTTCTGTGAACTTCTAAGCTTGTTTTCTCTATATTTCTTGATAAAGGCAAATATCTACTAGAACAAGTCACCAATGGATGTAGCAGATTCTCAGTTACTTCTAGTTGCATTTGAAGATACAAGTCCTTCCTGTGAAATATACTGCCTTGCACCAGATGATTATTTGTCTTTATACAGAAATTATTGATTAATGGTTTTTCTTCTGAAGGACTTTAAACTACATGGCTCTAATGGTTTCTTCTGGCCTTAGCATTTGGGAAACTACAAATAGATTAACTCAAATATTCACTCAGTGTACTATCAAAGATACTACTGAATTTTTCTTTCACAATGTTGCACTGCAATGCTATACACAAGGCTCTGAAAGGACAAGAAGCAGTGATCTCAAACTGAAATAGAAGAAATTCCATTCAAACTTCAGAAGAAAACTCTTTTACTCTAGCAGTGGCCGAATACTGCAACACATTGCCCAGAGATGCTATGGAGCCTCCATCCTTGGAGATATTCAAAACCCTGAGCAACCTGCTGTAGCTGACCCTGCTTTGAGCAGGGATTTGGACTGCAGTGTCTCCAGAGGCCCCTTCTAACCTCGACCTCCTGTGACTCTGTGAGATCCTGTGAATCCTACCTTGCAACTACATTAAATGCATCTAATACAGATCAATCAAGTGAAAACTTTGAAGCATTCAAGAATCAAAGCAAAAAAACCCATGTGAAGAGCATTTTCTCTCCTGTTGTGGTCCATATGGATTTTTTTTTTCTGCTGCATCCTAATTATTTTCATTCCAACTGGATGGTTTTTCTAATGAAAATTAGTCTGTTTTCTGCTGTCAGGAGTGTGGGAAATGGATCTGGTGAAAGCTAAGCTACAGGCTTTGCAAGATGCCACCCTACATGTATGCGATAAGCAGTGATGCAAAAAAGTATAAGAAGGCTTGGCAAAAAGGGGAATACGATGAGATGCTCCACATGAATTAGAAGTTATAAAGACCAATTTAGCACAATATTTTAGAATAGATAATATGAAATTACAAATGAGAAAAACAGAAGTTCGCAATGGAATATGCTTGTCCTGGTTTGGGCTGGGATAGAGTTAATTTTCTTCCTAGTAGCTGGTATAGTGCCGTGTTTTGGATTTTAGTATGAGAATAATGTTGATAACACGCTGATATTTTCATTGTTGCTAAGTGGTGTTTACACTGGTCAAGGACTTTTCAGCTTCCCATGCTCTGCCAGGTGCGCAAGAAGCTGAGAGGGGGCACAGCCAGGATAGTTGATCCCAACTGCCCAAAGGGCTATTCCGTACCATATGACGTCATGCTCAGTATATAAACTGGGGGAGTTTGCCGGGGTAGTGGTCGCTGCTCGGGCACTGGCTGGGTGTCGGTCGGCGGGTGGTGAGCGGTTGTATCACTGTTTGTTTTTTTTCCCTGTGTTTTTTTCCTCTCTCGCTCCCTTGTTTTTTTTCTTCTCATTACAATTTATTATTATTATTATTATTATTATTATTATTATTATTATTATTATTGTTCCAATTATTAAACTGTTCTTATCTCAACCCACAAGTTTTCTTACTTTCGCTCTTCTGATTCTCTCCCCCATCCCACCGCGGGGGGGGAGGTTGAGCGAGCGGCTGGGTGGTACTTAATTGCCGACTGGGGCTAAACCATAACAATGCTTACAAATAAAATGGACAAAATAGTGGAAAACGTTCAGTGTACATAGAAAGACAGGGAATGGAGGCAAAACCAGTAGGAATCAGCTTCCACAGCCCAGTGAGGGATGCTGTCAAGTTCTAGACCCTCACCACCAAAACCAGGAGTTTTGCCATATGCAAGTCACATCTTGTGACTGATATAAACCAAATCATCCTGTGACTGAGGGTTCATCAGTAATGGTTCTTTTTAAAGGCTCTCCAAGAAGGCTTGTCTTTATCCCCAGGACAGTGGAAGCAGGACAACCTAACTCACTCACTTCCCTATTGAGCCCATTTTTTCAGAGTAAGAATCACCTCCTTTGATTTATCTGATTCCTCAGAAGAAACCACAGACACAGAGAGCACAAACAAGCCCTTCCCATGATGCAAGGAAGAGTTAGATGCTTCTGAATGGAAGTGAGAATCATCAGTAAATATAGGGAGCACTGTGCTAATCACAGGTAATAGCAACAAGATGGTATGCTGTCCCCTCACTGAAACTGTGCACTAAAAGCTTATGCAAGTCAGACACTTACAGACTCAAACTGTCTCTTGGATGTTGGCATTTATACCAACTATTTGTGAAACAGAACACTCCTTAATTCATTTAAATGGCTGAAAAATGGAAGTGGTGATTGTAATTTATGTTATAGATTAGAAGTTAAGTGCTTTCATGCAGGAAATAGAAACTCTGAATACAAGACCTCCTCCAGCCTGCTGGTTCAAACTCAAAATTTCCATCTTCCACCAGCTTGTTTTATAATTATTGTCTAAAAGGAAGGTTTGGATGGGAATCACTTTCCTGCAGAAGCTGTGTCATCATGCAATAAAGAATTCACTGTTCTCATATCCCAATAAATTTACTACTCAAATTTACTAACAAAGTGAGAATGTAATTTCATTTGAAAATGAAAAATAAAGGCAAAGTCACTATTAAAGAGAATTCATCTGTGAATGGCAAATTGCCTCCTGGAGCAAATGCACTCATTACGCTCAAAGAAAGGATGAGATCTCCCACAGTTAAATAAAACTAGTAGGAAAAATAATTGCTTGATAAATCAGAGTAATTAAATTTTGCACATGTGAATGCTACCGCACCTCTGTCTTCAGTGCAACAAGGCCAGCCCTGTAGCACAGAAACAGCACATAAAGCTCAGCCCTTTACTCTCTGAAAAATCTATTACTGAAAGAAATGGCACACTTTTCCCCTGTTAGCTCTTCATTAATGAGGAATGGGAAATCATGCCCCGCAAAGCTACTGGGATCAGAGCACTCAAAAACAGCAGTGACGCTATCTAGTTCCTGTTCAGCTTCTGCCAATATTCCGCCGATCATTAATGTGTCTTCTAGCTTTTTAAAAACATCTGATTTTAAAGCAATAGACTCTGTTTTCCTTTGGGAACCTGCCTGACAGGTCATTTGTTAGTTGCTCAGCTTTATATGTTAATTTTTATATACAAAGTAAATACCTCTGTTTCCAGTTATAACCTTCCATAGGACAGATACTTCCCCATGAGACCTTTAAACTTTATAGGTACTCTGATTGCTCTGTATTAGTACTGAAAGAAAGTTTCTGCAATTGTCCTTTCAAATTCTAAAAATTAATTCTTGACCATTCAAAATATTTTGTGTTTAGGCTATCTAAACACAGTTATCTACATGTAGGCACACACATGCATCAGTTGTTCCTCCTCCTGCTGCACTCAGCAGAAATCTAGCCAAAGCAACATAGAGCACGGTTCAGTTCACCCTAACCTAGGGAACCAGCATCTGCTGAGCTGAATCACTCGCTCAGGTCCAGTGACTCCAGGCTTGATCTTCATTGACTCTAATAAGGGCTTTGATATGAGGGCTCAATCCATTGCCCACACAGAGGGAGGCAGTGCCATTTGAGATGAGACAGCATAACCTGCCTGTCCTCCTGCTGACAATAGGTCTCCCAGACCCGTCGCAGTGTCTTCCATACTCTAGGGCATCTGAAATGGCAGCAGTTCCTGTGTGGGGGTGACTGAAGCAAGCCTCTAGCCCGCAGACAGACTCCTACAGGTAGGCATAACAAATTTAGGTATCTCAGTTGCCAGCTGAATCCCTGGAATTTAGGAACTTGAACGGGAACTATATCTGGAAAAGCCATGTTACTGCCACAGTGTATGCAGCACTCGTAAGAAGTGGCTTATGATGGTTTCCCTCCTATAATTTGAGAGGAGACTAATGGGAGGAAAGCACAGCACAAGCTCATTCATAAATGTTCCTCAAGAGTACAAGGATGTATTGCATACACTGTCTTCCGAACCAATCAAGCAGAAAGCACCAGTAATCACTTTCAAAAGGGTTACACAACAGTGATCTTGGGGCTTAAGGGTCATTTTAAGGCATAGTTATATGGTCATATTTAAATGGTCATGAGTTAACTCACTCCACGTTTCATCCTTGGAAGTGTTCAAGGCCAGGTTGGATGGTGCTTTGAGCAACCTGGTCTAGTGGAAGGTGTTCCTCACCATGGCAGGGGGGTTGGAACTAAATGATCTTTAAGGTCCCTTCCAACCCAAACCATTCTATGATTCTATATCACCTCAGGTTTGTGAGCCATCTAGATGCGTTATCATAGGATAGTATTTGAGCTAAAAATTCACACCTCTCAGTTGCTTCATGCAGGCTCAGTAGATGGCAAACTTGGCTACACTCCAAACTGGAGCTGGCCTATGCTGCAGTATCTTGGAGCATGGATGGTATCAGCTAGTAACCTTTGATCATTTAGATGTATTCAGACACTTTGGTGCTGACCACCCCCTTACTGCAAAATCACCATGACTTTGGTAAATTGAGACATCAGACAACAAAAGACCCATGATGCACTGAGGCAGCGTACCTACGTAGAAACACAACTTCATCTTTTGACAGTCCATATTTGACAAAAAAGAGAAGTTGCCTTTCATTAAGAGAATCTGAGCAAAAAATTATTTTGCCAATAGCCTGTAAAAATCAGTTCCCTAAACCAGTTTCCCTAAAAAAGTTCAGACAATCTTATTACCCATGTGATCTCTGTGAATTTAGTCTCATCTTAACTTCTCCACTACAGCATTTTTGTAGGAATTGACCATAATAAATGTGATTATGGATGTGGGTTTACACAGGTCTAGTTCCCAATGTAACTTATCCATTAGGTGGTTAGCTATTCCATTAGATTACATACCGCTAGATGACTGACTAAGGTCTTTGAGCTTCTTCCCAACATGCCTCTTGTGTGTACGTGTCATGTCTGGCAAAAACTGTAGTGTCCACCGAGAGAAAGAAGACATGCAGTAGATGCTCGACTGCATTCCTTTTCCTGCTTGACTGCAGTGACTGCTCTGAGAAGTAAACAATCCACTCAGTAAAATAAACTGCTGCAAATGCTCACTATGGTTTGTATCATTCGATTATTACCTTGCTCATTCTTTTTCCTTAAACAGCTTTTTTCAAATTCCCCTACCAATCTATACACTCCTGCATTCTTATCAGCTATATCTCTTCTCTCCGGGCAGAGCCCACACTTCCTTTTTGCTCCAAGACTGTTTTCTCTCTTCCAAAACAGTTCTCAATGTCTATATGTAGGATTGTTTTATTGGTTTTGTAAGGCACTTATTCTTGGAATTAGTTCCTGCTTTTTGACTAAGGGATGACATGTTCTATGAAGTATTCAGTCTCTAAATCAGACAGTGAGAGAAAAAACTATGATCTCTCCTATTTTCAGAATCAAAAGAGCAGCTGATGTCAAAAAGCAAAATAAAAAAAGGTGACTTTAAAACAATATGTTTCACAAGGACACTGTCTTTTAGGGTCAATGTCCAATTTATCTCAGTGCATATGCAGGGTGAGGACTGCAAAGTAAGACTAATGAGCATGGCAGAAACACACACAGTAATTCATCATCATAACAAAGCATAGCACAATTATCAGGAATTTCAGATGCCTGTAGGCTTAACACAATTACATGGAAACAAATTGTTTGGTCTGCTCAGTTAGAAGTGCAAGAATGCTAGACCAAAAAATAGAAAGGGATTGTTGCCACCTATATACACAAATCATCCTTTTATGATATGACAAAAGTACAATTTGGCTTTCTTTTTTGGCTTGTACACTGAAATTGTATTCAGTGCCTGCCCAAATAGGTCTCCATGTTCTGCGACAGGACATGTCACACAAAGCATAGGAAGAAGATGCAGTTGGCTGCAAGGGTAGAGGAGTTAATGGATATAACCATGGCACCTTTCTTATGCTTGCCAAAGACTTTAATACAGCAATAGTTCTCAAGTAAGACTGGAAGGAAGGGAAACCTTTAATTAGTTGGAATTTACTTACTTCAAAAAAATTGTCTCTGCTTGGTGTTTCTTACTGAGAAAAGACTAACATCAGCATCATCTTGTGAATAATTGGGTTTGGTCCTGTTCCTGGTTTTCAGCTATCTGGAGTACAGTTTAGGCTGCTGTTTATTTGACTTTCCTCCCAGAGGACCACTCTTCTGCAGGAGAATTAAAGCTATGCAATGCTTACACAGACATTTCTTGCACTTCTGATAGCAGAGAACAAGACCCATTCTGAGTAAGCACTAATAATAGACAATATTGCAAGTAGCTGCTGGGGGCTCACACGCCTGAGAGACATAATACTAAAGGCAAAGTCACTGTTGAAAGGAGCAGATAGATTGCATTTGCTATCACAGATCTCTACTGTGTTTCAGTGATCATGCCACTTAGGTAAAGTGGGACTTTGAGAGCAAAAGTCCAATTAAAATAAGTAGGCATTATATAACCATGCTTGGAAGGCAAATTTTCTGCAATATTCCTTAGTGACTAGGAGCTGCCTTTCTTCAAAGCATTTATACAGCTCAGCTCTAGCAATTTAATGGTTGGGAGATGATAAGAAAATAAATTAGATTTTGGTACACAGCAGTCAAATTAATTTCAGGGGTATATGTAACTCTTAGCACTTAAGATCCGTAACCGCATCATGACCCTTATCAACATTAAGGTCCCAATTTTTCAGGGAAGGTTGGACAGCACACATCACACAACTGCTTTTCAGAAGACACCATCATGCTGCAGAAATGCCCATGACAAATATCATGTTTCAGGGAATGCCTTAGCTCCACCAGGTTATCCATCGTGGTTAGGACTGTACTGGTGAGGCTCCAGGGATGCATCTGGCCCAGGGAGAGGATTTACCCCTTGTCCCTTTTTTTTGTTTTAATTGATTTGTCTCTGTCACTTTCATGTTTTTCTTCCTCACCTCATTTAGTTTATTGATCCTGTCTTTCCTCCTGTTTCTCTCTTTCCTGGTTACTTCTCAATTAGCACCAGGATGGGAACTCCCATGAGGAGCCCCGCTTGGCCACTTTCTGCTGACACTTTCTGTTTTACACAGCCAAACTTGGCAAAGGGAAGATAATCTTGTCAGAAGCAATGGGGAAAATTGCTGGGAGGGTCCATTTTGGGTGTCATCACCAAGATGTCATCAGGTTTGGTGATAATCTGTCACACTGCTGCAGAGGCCAGGTAACAGTGCAGCCACCATGCACTGCCAGCACTTCTCTAAATTACGCCCATGAAGGAACCATGTAAGGTGCAAAGATACTTAAGCTCACTCGCTATGTTTGAGCCTGGTTTGACAGCACTGTTTTCTTAAGGGTTGATGCACAGAATTCAGGTAATCTCCAGCAAGGAGGAGCCTGCTGCAATCAGGGGAAAAGCAAACACTTTACAGGGGAAAATACATCAACCGTTAAAAAAGCCTGAAATTAATTTCACTGGATGGGTGAATTCTGCCAAGTTCTTTGAATTCTTACAAATCAGTTTCATCTACCCTTAATTTACGGATCTACTTTTTAAAATGTAAACAACTTTCAGATAAGATTTTATTGCATTTGAGTATCATTCTTGTGTTCTGTACTTCCTTATTTCAAATCCAAAGAATTTTGTGATGATTAACTCGTGCATTATGTGGTGCCATGTGTAATGCTCCCTTGTGACAATAACTCAAATTGCTATTTTCATGCCATCTTCCTCTCTCTCACTCTTGTTTTGTTTTTACTCCAGTGTAACTAGAAGATCTATACCCTCACTCATATGAACAGAAACATTTTCAATTAAATATTTCTGGCTCCTTTTGCCAGCTGACTGCCAGCTCACACAGACTAGGGCAATGGCTAAGTGAAAGTATCCATCTACTACAGCTTTGCTTCCAGTTGCTACAGAGCTTACTTTCCCACAAATTCTGCTGGACCTTCATCTGCAGAGCTCAGGCACTCATCAAAACAGCAACTGATCAAAAGCTGTTCATGAAAAGATTCTGAAAAGATCTGTGGGGTATTTTTTTGTTCTTGTATTTCTGATGGGCATTAATGAGTTGTATGTGAACTCTTCAAATGACTGGCTAGTCAATAAGGCATACAGCAAGCATTCAGTTCAAACAAGCTAGGAGCAAGTTCATATCTTTACAATTTTTTTTAAACAACAGCACAGTTTGATAGGTTGACTAGTTACTGAGTTTCACCAATACCAATCAAAATAAGATGCAGCACTATTAAACCTTCATTCTGGGTATCAACAGAGAAAGAGAGCTCCTGGAAGTAACTGATCATGGATGGAAAAGAAATAATTTGTCAGAATATTAATTATTCTTAACCTGAATAAAGATGCAGACAGATCCATTGCATTTTATCATTTGAGTAGAAGAAATAGGGCTAAAGCTGTAAAGACCCATAATTCTGACTGTGACGTAAGAACATATATAACATGCATAGAAAACCTACAACAAGGGGAAATGCTGAAAAATCTAGGAGGGAAGAAAGTGACAGCAAAAGACATGCAGTCTTGTTTTTGAAGCTTGTCTTCCATTTTAGTTGTCCTTCATCACATCAGTAGTAGCCTGTTACTGTTCACCAACTCCATATCCCAAACCTATCTAGATAATGGTAAGAAAATTCAGGAGAGGAAAATTCACCTATCAGGAGCAGGCACAGATTGAGCACTTATTTTCCATGAAGCATTCTATGCACAAGTGTCCCTACAAAGCAAAACCCAGAATGAAAACAGCAAGGTCTATGGAAATGGATGTATGAGGTGAATAACTTTTTTGAGCCTATTCAGCCAGGGCTGGCGCTAGGAAACTCTATCATCCCATAACAAGAAATACTGTCTAAAAGGATTTATTAAGAGTATTAAGTCCACCTCCTTGTGAGAGCAGGACTGTTCTCAAAATGCTCTGAGTGACGGCTTCTACCTGAGCTTTAAATACATGAATCAACGGCTTTTCTATTCCTTGCCTTGAAATATATCCAAGCTTGGGATTGAGTATTCAATGGCTTTTGCTGTTCTCCACTTACAGATGCTATATATACAATAGGAAACAACAATTTACATTAGCTGGGCATATACCAGAGCATGCTCAATCAGTAAAAAATGTTTTCTTATCTGCATTTAGGGGCTGTGTGGATGCAGCCTCAATAGCTGCCAGACACCACTATGGAAAAGGCCTTAGTCTTTTACATCACAACCTGATCACCTTTTATCCTATTACTCCTACAGACACAGCACCCCAAGGAACGTCTCCAGACAGACTCTTCCTCCTTGTTGTCAAGGTCACTTATGGACATTTGTAGATATTCACCTATCCTTAGTCAGTAAGCTGAAAGACATTTCACTTTCTTTTGTACTTCCTCATCTAATAATGTTTCCCTCTGAATTGCCTCCAGTTCACTGCACTGTTAATTAGCTTTTATGCATTACCAGAGATGGATACATCTCAGCAGTGACTTATGTGATTTCTCTATAGCTTGTGTTTCAGTTCCCATTCATAAGACACTTCAGCCTATATTAGTCAAATTGTTTCCCCCTTGTACTTTAGCATTTACATAATATCTCTCATTCTAAAGTAAAAAAGAGCAGAGCAGCTGAGGAAGTAAAAGTCTACATACTAATATTTGTCTTTCCCTGAAATACTCAAGGTGGCCAGGACAATATAACCTTTTCTGAGTGTTTGTCAACACAGTATTTTCTACATGTCACTTGGATTATTAAACAAGAATAGCTGAGCCTTGCCTTAAATACCAATATAATGGGACCTTAGTTGTTTAGCAATATTGTTTTAAGCCAAAGTTTCATACAAAAAAAAAAATCCCAAACCTTGTAACGACCACAATACCTATACAAGACAGTCGTGTCACTGTGGCAAGGATTTCATTAACAGACTGTAAACAGCACACAGCTTTTCATGCACATTTTAAGGACATATTTATAGTTCACATACACTTTCCATTTTTATTACCTAATTATTAGGGAGAAAATTTGCATTAGTAAACGGTTCATACAGTGTCTGAACCTCTTAGCATTACAATGAACAGGGCTATAAAATTATTTACCTACATAATACGAGAATGCATCTGACTTACATAAATGGTGAATCATTTAGAGGTTTAAAGCAGAGGTTTCTCACAATGGTGGTCTATAGAGTCCTGTCAGTGGTCTGCAGCAGAAAGTTTATAGCTGTCTGGTTACGTGGTGCTCATGCCCTACGGATAGTGGGGAGATAAGAGATTAATGAAGAACAAACATTGACCAAGAAAAAATATTTATCAATAACAGTAACACATTGTTTTGCTAAAGACTGTAGCCCTACAGTTTCTCCTAATAACTTTTGCATTTGATTATGATTTTGTCAAACAGATTGCTTATACTGAAGTTTTCTCTTTCAGACTGTTTTCTCTTTTCCAATCCATCCATTTCTGAGAAAAAGAGTAGAGAAGATGTCCTTTGTAAGATATTTTTAACAGACAAAACAGTTCACAATCTCAGAAACAGGTAAAAAGAGAAGTGTCAGCTGGCTTAGGAAGAAGCTTGCTGATGACCAAAATGCAAAAAGTGAGTGTACAAGGAATGGAAGCAAGAAAAGGCAATGAAACAGGAGTACAACTGCATGTTTTGGAACAAAATCAGGAAAGCCAAAACCATCTGAAGCTCAAATTATGGAGGCTAACAGAAGGAGGGATTTTACAGGTCCCTGAGCATGCAAAAGGAAGCCCAGTGAAAACATGGGTGTGCTGATGGGTGGAGAAGGAGAACTAATGGTGAACAGCACTGGAAAGGCTGAATGACTTTTTTGCCTTTGTCTTCACAGGCAAAGCCTGCTCCTGGACCTCTGCATATGGTATAGTCTGAAAGAAGGGGGGCAACCAGCAGCAGGGGACCAATAGGGCAGGAACTGCTTACAGGTTGGACATACTCAGATCTAAGGGGCTGGTTTGGATGCCCATGGAGGTGGCTGACATGACTGTGAGGCTACTGCCTATCACCTGTGAAAAACTGCAGCGATCAGAGGAGGTCCCTGATGACTAGAAAAAGTCTAACATAATGTCCATTTTAGGGGAATGATGGCTACAACAGATACCAAGCCACAATTCAATACGCAGGGACCTTAATAAACTCAAGGACTAGGACAGCAGAAACCTCATGAAGTTCAGCAAGGAACGGTGCAAAGTTCTGCCCCTGGGGAGGAATAGCCCCATGTCACAGTACAGCACGGGAACCTACTGGGTAAGTAGCAGCCCTGCAGAAAAGGACCCAGGAATAACTTATCACAATTAGTTGTAAAGCAGAATTGTATTTGCACTTCCATTTCACATGCCAACCTCTCATCTCTGTCTCTAAATTATTCTGCTTCCTTCACTCTCCAGTTGCACATAACTAACACCTTCTACTAGGATCCAGCTCTCCATGCCCTCATACCTCCCACCACATGTGTTTCACAACCTCCAGCTCTTTCGTCCTGCATCCCAGGCCCGTGTTACAAACCTGACAGCACAAGTCTAGCACAGTCTTGAGTGCTGCTCAAAGGTCCTGGGTGCAAGCTAAGGAGTCACACAGGAACAAGTTTCTGTTCCTCATCTAAAGTACCTCCTACCCTGCTGCCTTAGGGCAACCTTTTAGCTCCATAGCATGTTTGAGATAAAAAGCCAACCTCTATTAACTTAGGAGAGAAACACCTCAGACTACCTCATTGTCCCCAGGAGGTAAGAGCGTAAAAAAAAGCAGTGAGGCACAAAGTTACTGTAGTGCAACTATTCTTTGGTTACTGCACATGTACGGACTATTACCCCCAACATCTTCAGAATAATACAGAATAATTTTATCTAAGGTGATTTACCTTATTCTTAAAGGTGATTTACCTCGTTGAAGCTAGGTTTACCTTCCTTGTGCATTAGAGTACTGAAACAATTGCTATAGCACAGCTGGTGCATATAATCTTGGTAAACATGACAAAAATTAAAAGCATTTGGCAGGACAGGTTTGGCCTGCAGGTGGCTGAGGCCCATCCTGCATAGTAGACGGCCACTGGGAAGTCCTTAGTGTCTGCTGTTGGGCAGACTGGAATCACATCAGCATGGGAAACTGGGTCCCCCAGCTCACCCTGCAATGGGGCAGCACAGATGGTAGGGCCTCAAAGCTCTTTTAGGCAGAGGAGGCACTTACTTTGGGCCCCAAGACATCTCAGGGGCCAGCCCAACCACATAGCCATTGATTAGAAAGGAGAGTGGTATCAATGCAGAGTTCTAAGAAAAATAAACTGCATATTTTTTCTGCCGATTTTGGCCTAAAAATGTGATTAGTTTCAGGATAGCCCCAAGTATGTTTTTTAAATTAATGAAATGTTCAACGATTTTGTTTTGTCCTACTCCAGTTAAACATGCCATAATTTCAATATACATAATTTCTATAAACAGTTGCTGAATTTGGCACATGATTATATATGTAGAAGAGTTTTGGCCTTGGTTTTGTTATAACTGCCTCTGCAACTTTCACAATACCCCTTTCTTTCTCTGTCATTCTCTCCTCATCCTATTTAATGCCATTAGTTCTAATTCCCATCCTAATGAACTCACATTAAGAGCCACAGATAAAACGGTGCAGAAACAGCGTATCTACACAGAAAATAGACCTGCAAATTACTGGTCTCAAAAACACATTTCAAATTACCTTTTTTTTTTTTTTTAACCATTGATGGCTAAAATCAAGTTCAGGAATACATTCAAGAATACTTGTTTATTAAAACATAAAAACTTTTCAATACCACAAAATGCAGACTCAATTGCTCAAAAAACATGAGCAATTCCAAACTTTCTCAGGTCTAATGAAAAACTGCTCTAGCTGTATTAGTTATCCAAGTATTACAACTTGCACTGCAGGATATAAAAGATTCATGTCA